>NW_026099574.1:8363968-8498819 GCF_025091365.1 Daktulosphaira vitifoliae | reverse complement strand
TTTTTGTGTGAAAATTTTCGATTTTGTATTTTACATTTTTAACTTTATTATGCTATAACTTTTTGAAAAATGTATGGATCAGTACAATTTTTTTATGAGGAGTAGTATTTATATACATCTTTCATTTGACATTCTGTTTTTTTAAATCCGACCATTTCCCTATATACGAGGGGGGTTCAAAACTNTGACCATTTCCCTAAATACAGGGGGGATTCAAAACATAAAAATGCATATAGAAAGTAGAATTTTTTCAACTTAAATTTTGAAAGTGTTCCGGAAAGTCTGACACTTTTATATATATCTTAAATTAAAGCTAATGTAATAAACTTTATTATGCAAAAAAAATATTTCGGACTTTATTTTATCTTCATGGTGAAAACAGATATCAAAGTTTATAAAAAAATACGATTTTTGTAAAAAAATTCTTTTTTATATTTTTAACTTTATAATGCTATAACTTCTCGAAAGATGTATGGATCAATATAATTCTTTTTTTTGTAGATGCATGATGTCTTTACCTATCATTTGGTATATTTTTTTTATAAATCTGACTTTTGACCTGCCTACAGGGGGGGATTCAAAATGACAACTTTTTCACAAAAAATTAACTTTTTCAACTTAAATTTTGAAAGTGTTCCGGAAAGTCTGACACTTTTATATATATCTTAAATTAAAGCTAATGTAATTTACTTTATTATGCGAAAAAAAAATTTCGGACTTTATTTTATCTTCACGGTGAAAATGGCTACCGAATGCTATTATTGTGTGAAAATTCTCGATTTTATTTTTTACATTTTTAACTTTATAATGCTATGACATATTGAAAAGTGTATGGATCAACATTATTTTTTTATGAGAAATAATATTTTTTAATAATCACTTTTTCATTCTACATACTTTATCTTAATTAGGATATTAATAATGAACTAGCAGATCATGTAGCTTTTGGAATACTCCGCCAATTTTTTAAAATTAAACAGTATCTATAGATTTGCATCGAAGCGTTTTTTTTTTTATAGTGATTTTAATCACTATCAGATATCATTATACTTGATCCAACTATGCCACTGTGCCGCGACACCCCTGTGCTGGGTTTTTTTTTATTAATATCAGGACATTATAATAAAAAATGTTCGTTTACCAAATTTACACATTTAAATAATAATTTAACTTCTTATACTCTTTCATAGCTTTTATACTTGGACTGTAATCTACTTGATAGCGTTTATGTCTGAATTACACAACAAATCAGTAATAACATATTTTTCAATCACTTTTATAAAAGTAAATGAGACTCTCTAATACTCGGGCGCTTTTCTAAAAGAGAACCACTAAAAGATTTTAAGTATACATAATTAAGATTTTCTGAAAATATAGTTTTAATTTTTGAAACTCTCATATATGAATTCTAATAAATATAAAAAAATTATAGTATACACTCAAATTTTTTTTTAGATTTAAATNAAATATCTAAGGTTTTAGTTTAAAAAAAAATTATGTTCATTTGTTGATTTTTGAAAAAGTTATGGAAGTTTTAAGAAAAAAAAAAGAAAAAAATGACAAAATTAATCGTTTTATTATTACAATGGAATTATTAAGGGGTATAGTTTTTATATACAGCTAATTGAAAATCATGTGTACTGTAAATTAAATATAAATTTTATATAGATCCGGGATTTATGGCCGAGCTACCGACTAACATAAACAATCATAAAAAAAAATGTATTACAAATTATGTAAATGAATATAATTTCAAATTTAAAACTTATGTACAATTGTATTTCATGTACATTTACATTTTATATTGCAAGTGGAAAAATGCCCCCAACATATAAAACTATATTATCAATTCATACAACAAAGCAAATGAATTATTAACGGTCATATACAGAGTGTAAATACGTAAAGAAACGGATTTCTATTTTTCAAATAGTTTATAATAATTGACCGGTTTCCTTAGTTACTCAATACTCTTTATATTTATTTAGTTATAAAATGAAAACGTTTCAATCAATTACTCTTTTTTTCTAGTTATTATTAGTTTTTAATTCAAATGTTTGAATTGTAAGCTTTTATACTATTTTTATGATTAGTTTATTATTTTCCCAATCATAATTTGAAATAACCATTCATTACTTTGTATACATATTTTTTCACGGTAATTTATGCAATATAAATATTTACTTTGTATATGAAATAACTTTATGAAGTTTATTTCATTTAAAGGGGAAAAAATATTTTGATTTCAAAAGACGTCACTTATTTCTTAAAGAAAAACTCACAAGAAGATATAAAATAAATAATCATACATTTTATCTCCCTCGTATCATAAAAAATGGTAATTTATTATTTTTTAAATTAAATTATAGAATAGTTTATACTTAATAATCATTTGCTTGGAAGAATAATTAAAAATTTTATTAAGATAAATAAATGTTAAAAAAATGATCAAGTCGTCAAAACTAAATCACAAATCACTTAAATAAACAAAAAATAAAAGCTATATTAAGAATTTTTTTTTTGTTTTATGTTCAATTCTTCTAAATTTATTAATTATAATGTATTTTTTATATTCATCCTTTATACCTTATAAAAGTGTCAAATTTATTTTTTCAAAATTTGAATTTATATTAATTTCAATTGGCATAAATAAATTACTATGGATAATAGACAATCTATTTTAGTATTTTTCAGCTCGAGATATTGTTTCAAAAAATGATTTTTATGAAGACATAAGACCACTTCTTTTGCTTTGCAAGTTTTTTGGCAAGACAAGTCTTAAAAATATATTTTTCGGGAATATCACGTTTGAATGGGGAATTAACTGCCTTTGGCCAGTAGTATGTACTCTATTTAATTTTATTAAAATTAAATAAATGGATTGAAAATACCTAAATCATCGATAAGAGATTAAAAATTTATTATAATATTCAATCAATTTAATTTCTCATATTCAAAAGCTGTTCATTATCATCATCACCCTAGTAACATTTTTTAAAATTGTTACCTCGGCATATCTTTATCCCAACTATTTGTGGTCGGCTTAAACGATTTGACGGAATTTTACATCGGTTATCGATCTGATGCAACCTTATAGTGCCTGAGGGAACCAGTATAGGAGCAAGGTGTGTGTCACTGTTTTTCCATTTAAAGAATAATATTTTCTATTAAATGCCATTAATATTTTAAATGTTATTTTTCTCTCGTATCATCTTTTAGAAAATAACCACAGGTTTTTCTGTATTACTGATTTAGGTAATTTCTAATCAAAATCTTATAGTAAAACTTTAAGTTTGAATGAAATAAGTATTGTCAAGTATTATTGTTAGTTTGATGACTTAAAACCATTAATTTTTGGCTAAAAAAATGTATTGATAATTATATTTTTTTCACCGAAGTAAAAAAGCAGCAAAGAATTAAAAAGAAATTAAAACTAAAATTTGCCCCCATTATATTCGATGTACTAAAAATTCCAATCACTAATAATTAAATTATTAAATTAAATTATTAATTAAATTATGAGATATAACCCAACCACTACTCTATGAAATCATCACTGTCTCTAATAACACAATGAGATAAAACAAATTCAATNTTTTTTTTTTTTTTTTTTTTCAACCGTTAGGTTGGTTAATACCAATAGGATTGGTATATCCTGGGGAAATTTAAGTGCAGTGGTTTCCCGTTGCCTTCTGCACTGGGAACATGGTGCTTTTTCGCCACCGTAGAAGCGCACGTATGGTCATCCATCCGTTCACCTACGGCGGTAGGCGCGGCTTAACACTAGAGTTTTGTCAACAACTAGTGTGACCACCGCGCCACACCACGTTTTTACCTATAGTTCATTATTGTACTTGAAATAGAAAAAAAATTCCCTTTATTTTCTTTCTTACTAACTACTACAAAATATATAACTAAAAGTACTTGTTTTTTTTTCGATACTGTAGTTTTTACTAGCAATACAAATTTCTATTCTACTTTTGAATGCTCTAAATACTAATGTGCCTAACATATGGTTATGGGTTACTGACAATACACTGAGAGAATCTTGCCATTATTTAACGACATTATATTCAGACTTCAAATCTCCAACTATAATGGCTAACATTTACAAATTTGACTTAATGCATGGTCGTCCTCAGAACTGTCATAGAGGTCCAAGACATTTTGTTGTTGCTTACATAGTATTTTCATGCCTATTAATATCATTTGCCATATCAGACATATTAAAGAATAAATTAACTTTCAAATTTATCTGTGAAACTGTTAACAGGTTAGTCTACGATAGTATAAAACTATTTATATAAGTAATGTAACACTATAGTTGTGCAAAAATATAATTTGCCTGTTTTTTTCATAGATATTCTACATCAATATTTCCCTTAATGTATCTATATTTTTGTGATGAAATGCATAAACGGTTTCAATTGCTGAAGACTCGATGGCAAACTCACATAGTTAAAATGATAGAAATTGAACCGAAATCTATCACGTGTCATGCAATGGAATTTGAGCGATTAGCGCATGCTAAACTTTGTGACATTGTTAACGATATTTGTATAGCATTTGGACCTCGAATTATAATATATTTGCTATTTGTATTTTTTGATAATTTAGCTAGCTTTTACTTTTTATTTTATGTAAAACCTGCATTTCTTAATTCTCATCCAAATATTTCTTCTAGTTTTTCTAACGCTTTGGAGCCATTTGTATTTTTAGCACATACATTGACTGGAACTTACCTTATTGCAAATATGTCTGACTTATTAACAAAATCAGTTGAGTTTATATTTAAATATTGTAACTTGTGTATATTTATAAAATAAAAATATTAATTTAACATTTGTTAAAAACATTTTTAAGACATTTTAATTGACTATAATAAATAAACAATTAGCAAATAAAATAAATTAACACAATTATTTTAATTTATCTCAAAAATATTAAAATTTATTAAAATATAATTATGTAAAAATTTACATCTCGTTATAGAGTAAATGCATAATAAGGGACTTAAGAAATATTCAATTATGGAAATTACCGAAATCTTATTCTGAACAGGTAAATAATATATTTTTATGGTTTATTAACAATTAAAAAATTATGTATGACATTTAAAAATTTTCTAACTAATATTTACTGTCTTTAACAGATAAAATTTTTTATGTCTCAAGTACATAAATCTAAAACAAATATCACGGCTTCTGGATTATTTGTCGTCAATAAAACTCTTCTATCATCAGTGAGATTTTAAATAAATAACTTTTTAATCAATTTTACTTGATAAAAAAATTAAGACATAAGATTTCTTGCTTTTATATTTCATTTATTACATTGAATAGGATCACCTTAACAAAATTGAGATACTTTTACTATAAATCTATGTTTTATATTCAAAAACTGAAGTCATAAAAAATGTTTTTTGGAAATTTAATGGTTTGTAAAGAGAAAGAATACTTTTTGTGTGGCAAAAACTTACAAGTAATTTTATCTAGGTTTGTTTTTTTTTTTTTTTGAATTTTTAAAATAATTATATTTATAAGAAATATCATTGAAATTTTTAATCCTTTTACTCTCTTAAATAATTACTAAAATTGACCTATCAACTTTTGGAAAATAGCCACATGAAATGTTTGTTTCTTAAGAATGTCCTCAATCATATGTGATAAAATGTTTTATTTATTACATTTTTTTTTAAATTATTTTTGTTGCAGATAGTTATGTCATTAGCTACATACATAATAGTAGTGATACAAATTTCACCTGATTTAAACCATATTTTTATAGAACACTTTTAGTCTCATTGTTATATATTTGTATTGTAAACTTAAGAAAAAATTATTTAGCTAAAAATTAGTTTTTAATATTATTTGTAGAATGTGCGCCATATTTTTTATTTTTATGTTGTGTTACTTAAAATAAAATTTACTCACATCCTCCTTCAAAGTTAATGACTATAATATAACAAATATTAATGAACTTATGCAACAAATGTATTTTGTTCAATAATTGTTTTTAAGTAGATTTTTATAAAACTTCTGTCGATCTTGTATTTTAGCTGATAATAAAATATTTTTAAAGCAAGAATCTAGTTGGTATATAGAAATTACTGATTTAAATATTTAACGAATTTTACAAGTTATGCATTGATATGGTTTCAATAGAATTAAAAGCTTGGATCACGTCACTGATTACTCACTCTTTGACATTCGAAAAAAAGCCATTGATATTAATCATTTAAAAAAATAATACATTTTATGTTATTTATCATTTATGATTTAATTTATAAAATGATAGACATTATATTTCAATTCAACATAAATAAAATTATTAATATTAAATTATTTCAAAATATTTAAAAATATGACAAATAAACCTCTTTTTGCATGAAAAAAAAAATATTAACAAAAAAAATTTTTTTGTTTTGTTCATCATATTTGAATGATGTGAAAAATAGTAAAAAAAAATTAAAATTCCTATTTTGAGTGAAAATTCAACTTAAGTTATCTATCCTCATACGAGAAGTTGTGCAAATAATAGCAAAAAAAATTTTTAAATTAAATTATTTTTTACCATTTTAATAATTTTAAATAAAAAACTTTAAATTATTGTCTAAAATAAATCAAGTAATACTACTATTTGATTAAAGTAAATTTTAAATTGTATTTAATCACTTGTTTNAAAAAAAAAAAAAAAAAAAAAAAAAAAAAAACACATCATAGTAAAATTAATACCTTCTCAGCTTCGCATCGAAGCTAAAACATTAAACTAATGTTTAACATATCTAACATAAAATATACTCTTAGAAATATAAGTATTTTACATTATAATTTTCAACAAATAACTTTAACACATTTTTAAAAACAAATAAGATGATAACTTATAACTTATTTAGAATAGGAACTTAATTTCCAAATTTATCAAATCTAATATCACATGTTTTACATAACATAATAACATGAGATTATTAAAATTTATATTCTTTTGAGTAATTTTGTTGATGTAAGATCAAGTGTACTATTATTTTTATTATTATTTTTTTCTTTTCTCATTTTATTTAATTGTTAAGCTATAATAATACTTTGTATTGAAAGCTAATAAAAAAAAAAAAAAAAAATTCATAATTTTTTATTACAGAGATATAAATTAATAAATAACCAAGTATTTTCTTGTATTTTTTCAAATACAATTANTAAATAACCAAGTATTTTCTTGTATTTTTGAATTAGTAAAATTTTTTCAAATACAATTAACTGAATATGATTTATAATTACAAACTTGAAATGGTATTTCATCAAATTGAAAGTAAAACAATAGAATTATTCAATAAAATATTTTAATACATGTAATATGAAAAGTGGACAATTTAATTACTCATTCAACTTTTAACTTAATCGATAATACAAAACATAATATTAGAAAATTATTAAATAAAGACGACAATTATTAGTTTGTCATAAAATAAAACCAGTTCTGTTTTTAGAGAATTATCAAATTCCTTTAAATATTGATGATTCAGTTTTGTTGTATACATTTTTTTATTTCTTTAAATAACTCTATAGAAATAATGGATGTTAAACTCAATAACATCCATAATAAATGTGAAAAAAAATTCTATGATTTTAAATTGAATTGAAGTAAACTTCAGAATAGTAAATTCCAACTCCTAACATGTAAAATAAATTATTATTTATTTAAATAAAGTGATTGGAGGTTGAACATTTATAAATGTAAATCAAAACAAAAATTGAATTGTAGAATAATTATAATTAAAAAGATATGTTGAAAACTATTATGGAGTAATACTATATTTATATTGTATTATCAGTTAAAATTCAAAAATTAGTAATGAAAAATTTATTACAAGTGTTATAGAAGAAAAATTAATACATAAAAAAAAAAGTTGAACAGAATTTTTTTTATTACTAAAAAATTTAAAAAAATTAAGCTGATCCATTTACTTATCTTAACAATATTTAACATTCTAAATTAATATGGTAATCATTATATTTTTTATACCTTGCATATTTTAGGTATATTTGTACATTATTACCATTGATAAATAAAATATTTATTATTCAAAAAATATAATATATAAAATATGTTTAGTTCATTCTTCTTAATTCGTATTAATTTTGTTTCTAAACTACCATAATAATTTTCTATTTTAAAAGACATTTTTTCATATTATTGTGTTTTTTTATTAATGGTTCATATGTGAATATTTAGAATTAGTTCTTGGATTCTAAAGTTTTATTTTTATTTTGAATTCAATACTTCAAAAAACATGCTCAACTTGATATTTTCTTTACAATAAATAACAAATTATACTTAAATTAAGTTATATTTTAATGCTGATTTTTTCAAGAGTGCTTTCTTAATAATTGATATCAGTTTTAGAGAATGTATCAATTTTTTAAAATAACTATTGGTTTTTATTTTCATTTTTCATTTTAAATATAAGTGTAAAATGATGAGTAATTATTTAATCATAAAAATTGTTTTCTGTTATTAAAGTCAAAGTGATTTTGGCTTCATACAAAGCATTTAGTGTTGTTTAAAATTCAGTGAAACATCTAAAAAAACACATCTCGTTGGGGTTCCATTAAGTTCATAAATGCATTATAAACTGATTTATAAAAATATACCAGTTGAAAACTGGTAAAAATAAATTGATAAAAACTCAGAGACACTATCACAGTGTTGTTAACCTAATAAATTGACAGCTAAAAAATAATAATTCCTCAAGTTTATTGTAAGAAATGTCTATAACATGTTCATGAGTTACTAACCATTTTAAATTTGGTCAGTTCTTATAATTTTTAAGAAAGTATTGTTTATTGTATAAAATTATTTTAATATGTATCAATTTACTAGAAAATTATTACATATTGAAATCATAAAATATAAAACTACATGATAACAATATAAAATTATCATTTTATATGCGTTAAAATAGACAATATATATTTTATAACAAGATTCAATTGTCTTAAAGTTATTAAATCAAAAATTAAATCTCCAGAAAAATAAAATATAATTTTAAATTAATATTTTATCATTAATAGTATTTAACCATTAATAAAAACGAACATACAACTTTAGGCAAATTTGAGATCATAGTTTTTAAACAATTACAATTTTAAAAGAGAAAACACGAGCAAAATTGTTCATCTACCACCAACATAAATCAGGTGGGAAAGAAAGTATGCCCCCCCTGAACTATGTTAGTGGTAGCGTGGACACTATTTAGACATTGGGTGATGGAACGATATCTGGCCGCACCGACGTTACGTAACGCGCTTCCAAGAACAGCGCCCCATCTCGCCTATCCCGAAAAACGCGTTACGAACACCGCTGCGACGAGATTCGAACCACCTACCAGAAAACTTAGAAATCGGTATTTTACCCAATGCCGCTAGTGCCCACGGTGAACTCATGAAGCAAAAATGTACTTATTTAAAAGACACAGATTGAAGAGTTATATGACTTGTTATCAATAACATTATAATAGATGTCATACAAAAGCTCTTATCTTTTTTTTAAAAGAAAAATCAATGACATAACCTCATCTAATAATAAATGCTAGGTTTAACTTATTCTGTACAGGGCCGGATTTGACGGAGGGTTTTAAGGGCACTTGCCCCGGGCAACAGATGTTTGGGGGCATCCGGATGCCGAATACTATAAAAAAATTTTTTTTTAATTTTTCAACCCTCGGCTTATGAAAAAATCAACTTTAAAAAATAAATATTGTTTTGTATTTATATAATTTGGGGTGCAAAATTGATACCGACATACGTCACATGATAACAGAACGACATTGGGGCATACAGCAAACACAATATAATACTTTAGTACAGTGGTTCTCAATCTTTTTAGGACCACGACCCAAATTTTTTTCCGAAAATCGATCGCGACCCCCTTAGTTTTACATTAACAAAATCAAAAAAGTAATTTCAATAAACAAATTTTTTCTATTTTATTAACTATAAAATAACTACTTCTTTATAATAAAAAAAAATAATAATAATACTAATATATAATAAATTTATAATAATTATAATACTTAATTAATAATTAGGCGAATGTGATGGATGCGCTTGTTTCCTGCAATCTTTGATAACAGCACCAACATCGACGTCAATTGTAGTTATTTTTAAACGCAAGGAGTGCGATAGTTGGAGTTTATTTCTGAGTTTGTTTTTTATTCCCACCATTGCCGAAAATCCAACTTCGCACAAGTATGAAGATGAAAAAGGTAGTAATACCTTTAAAGCCTCAGTTGAAAGAGTTGGGTAAGTTTGTTGAGCTGACAGCCAAAACTCAATCAAATGATTGCGGCTATATTTAAGTTTTAATGATGCATCTTCAGACAAATCAATGAGTTCTTCTTCAGCTTTTGTTGAGATTCCTGTGAGTGTGGCGTCCTGAAACGGATTCACAACCCAGTTTTTTTTTTGGTATTTTTCTATTTCTTCAAAGAAGTATAATTTAAAGTTATCTTTCAATGAAATTAAATGCAAAGTGATTTGGTTAATTATGTCATCGGGAACTTTTATATTATTTTCGGTTATGAAAGTTTGAAATGTTTCAAAACAATCATAATTTTGCTTTTCAATGTTATTTTGCCATAATGTAAGTTTTTTTATGAAACCTCTAATTTTTTCATGGACCGCAAATATATCGGCTCTTTCTGTTCCTTGTAAATATAAATTTAGTTCGTTCAGTTTCGAAAATATGTCGGCTAAATACGTGAGCTTCAAAATGAAATCTTCATTGTGTAACGATTTTGCCAGATCAGTTTTTTCTTTAAGAAACAGTGCAACTTCTTCACGGAGTTCCACAAGTCTTGTTAGTACTTTTCCTCTTGAAAGCCAACGTACATCAGTGTGCAAAAGAAGAGATTTATGAGAACTTCCCATCTCTTCACACAACCTTTCAAATAATCGTGATTGCAATGGCCTTGTCTTAATGAAATTGACTATTTTCACAGAAGTGTTCAACACGATTTTCAAGTTATCCGGAAGATTTTTCGATACTAAAACTTCCCTGTGAATGTTGCAGTGAGTCCATGATGCATTCGGACTAACTTCAAGCATTCGAGTTACAACACTACTATTTTTACCACACATAGCTCTAGCACCGTCTGTACATAATCCGATACATTTTACCCAATCAAGACCTTTTTTATTGATATAAGTATTGAGGGTATTGAATATTTCCTCACTAGTACCACGTATAATTGGTTCACAAAATAACATATCTTCATGTGGTCCGTTGTTCCATATATAACGAATGAATACAAGCAGCTGACATAAACCTTGAACATCGGTAGATTCATCTAGTTGTAGTGAGAAAAATCTACTTTTACTGACTCTTTCAATCAGCCGATTTTCTGTCCATTGAGACATGTCATTAATTCTACGTGTAACTGTATCATTTGATAGTGGTATCATTTCGACGTCTTTTGAGAACTTGTCACCAAACATTACTCCAACTGTATCTTTTATTGCTGGCAATACTAAATTCTCTCCGATAGTATGTGGTTTGCCAGCTTTTGCGATTCGTAAACTTATCAGGTACGAAGCGTGCATAGCTTTTTCATTGAACTTGGTGAACTGTGTAATTTTTGTTTTGGATGTGTTCAGTTCTTTCAACTTTGTTTCGAAATAAGAGAGTGGTTTATCTATCAGATCAGGATGCTTAGTCTTAATATGCCGACGTAATTTATTCGGACGCATACTCTCGTTTGCAAGTACTTCAAAACAAATTACACACTGTGGTCGTTGTTCATCATTATCTTCTTTCCAAGAAAAACCAATTTTTAGGTACTCTGAATCATACTTTCTTGTCTTTTTTTTTCGTTTTAAAATCGAAGTTGAAGGTTCACTTTCATCAGTTTCAACTTCTCGCTTATTTACCAACCATTTATACATCATATAATTTTTGTAAATAATCTGTCTCAGAAATAGCGCGCACAATAACACCAAGCAATCGATCGCACCAAAACGAACGCACGCGGTACAACACACTCATACACGTTCACGACACATAAACTAAAATTACAAGCCGGCGATGATACAGCGTAACGACTAACGGCTAACTGAAATTTTATAGACAACAGTTGTCTATAAAATTTACCGAGTACTGTCTTTATCGTCATATTTTATCGAAATATTTCTGCGATAACGACGTACCAAAAATACCCGTCCTTATAGTTCTTATATTACTTTATACTTCTATTATAGTTCTATAGTAGTATAGTCTATACAATTAAAAAAAAATAAATTTCTTACAATCTGTATAGTTAAAAAAACTTCTCGCGACCCCCCAAAAATTGACTCACGACCCCCCAAGGGGTCGCGACCCACAGTTTGAGAAACGCTGCTTTAGTATATTGGTACAAACGTTCGAGTGATTATGTCATTTTTTATTAAACAGCGTGGTGGTAGTACCCGTGTTTGATAAGACGTGACTTTGACTTCTACGAATCTCGATACCATATTATAATAGCGATTAGTGCAGGCTAGAGATGGGAATTATGGTTCACCTAAGTGATCCGATTCATTCGAATCAGGTCAACTAGAAGATCCGGTTCAAAGACCCGTTCGCGATCTAAAAGATATTTTGAGTCAATGGAACATTCAGTATGGTTTTGATTCTTTTGCGGTTCTCGATTCGCGAATCGCATGTATGATTCGCGATTCGGATTAGGGATGTGTCGTATAAACAAATGACATATGAATATGTTATCATGTTATCATTGATATTTGGTAAGCGATCAAATCGGTACAGTGTGATTTATACGGGAAAAAATTAGTTTTTGGGGGATCCGGATCACTACGGTTCGGCGATCTGAATCATTTCGTTCACTATTTTGACCCGTTCAATTCGATCCGTTCGTTCGCGAACGACACATCTCTAGTGCAGGCCGTCCGTCGTTGTGTTATTTTGTTTTCACGTATCTTGGTTATCCTTTTTATTATAAACAAACTTGAAATAAACACGTTTTAGGTAGATAGTTATAAAGTGCAAGTTTGGAAATTTTAAAACTTTTTTCCTTAACTACTTCGATAATGAGTATTTTTTTATTTTACTGTTAAGGGCCTCAAAAAAAAAATTTGCCCCGGGCATCCAAAAGTCTAAATCCGGCCCTGATTCTGTACTAATATATTCTATTATTTTCATTCATTTCATTCGTTTTGATGTTTACTTAACTAACTAAGTTAAACAGAAACTATTTTATAATAAGTTTATTTCAACAACTTTTATATTTCTTGTATTATAAGTTTTAACCAAACTACAAAAATACAATTTCTACATAATGAAATGTTATGTTTTTGATAAAATACACTGAAATCCATTCTAATATTAATAAGCAAGTACTCTTAAAAATGTTAATTTATGTCAAAAAAATCCTTTTTATAAGAAAATGAAATATAATTGTTATAATGCAAAGAAGAAATAAAGATTTACAAGCAATTTTTTGATATATTCAATTTAAGTATTGGTTGGTGCATACTGAAGTTATACTAGAAATATTTTAACTTCAATTGCTTATGACATTGAAATTCAACAATGAAATACTGTGATAATAAACTAATAATGATTAGCTCAAAACATGTATCTAATCTACTTATTACTCAATTGATGTTTCCAAAACTAATTTATCAAAATAACCAAGCAAATAAGTTTGAATATTATAAAATATAGTAAAGATTATAAGTTAAATTCTGAATATTTCATTATACAAATTATTAAAAAAATTAGTCTGACTACATTTTTATTTATCATAATATTTTGTTGTTTTATTAAAACAATTTTATTCAGTTTAAAAAATTATTTAAAAAAAAATTACACGTATAGTAACCATAACAATTAATATAACATTCATTTTTTATTTTGATATACATTTAGAAATACTTAACCAAAAATAGTTATTAAATTTTCATATTATAAATTGGAGTTTACCCCATCACTTCAATTTAAAATATGTCAATTTACATTTAATTAATTTAGTTTGTTTTGTTGATATTATTATTGAAAAAAATGAATTTTTGACCGTAAATACATTTATTATAATATGTCTCTTTTAAAGAGAATTTGTTTTTTATTTTGAATGTAATTATGTAAAAACTAAATATTTAATTTAATTAATTTAACCATATTTTTATAATATATCTGTATTTAATTAATTCATTGAAACAATTTTTCTAATAAATTAATAATAGAATAATAAATTTTTATTCATTAGAAAATTAAAATTATATGTATTATTATTTTGAGTATGAAATATACAAATAAAATGTTTTCTATTTTGTATTATTATATATGTCAGTTATAAAATGTTTACAATTAATTATTAATAAATATATTTTATGTTTTATGTTTTATTAATTGACTTTTGATATGATTTATTTATTAATCTAACAAATGAATTATGTAATTTAAATAAATATTCTTTTTGAATTTTTTCTATTTTATCTTTCAATATTTGTTCATATGTATTTAAAAAATAATGTGTTATTTTGGGTTTTTTTGGGTTTTTTTAACTCCAATAAGCAACAGATTTTTTATAACATATATTTGAAAAACATTGGTAAATTTATGCTTGATATTTGTAATTATTATTATGAATAAAAATATCAATTAAAAAAAAATTTCTTTAAATCCTCTTCAACTAAGTTTTATTATATTAAAGGATGATAATCATTGTTCATTGTATAAGGTTAGTAACTTTTTAAATATATTTTAAAATATCATCAATATATTAACAGGCTATTTATTTCAATTGTATATTTTCTTAAATATCTTACTGACTAATTCTGTTTCCATAGAAATACTGTTTTCATATTATGCAATTAAAAATGGCGAGAAATTTGTTTATTTCTTAAATTGATGAATTGTGCATTCTACTTAAAATATAAGTGAGTAAACCCAATGTAATATAATAAGACATACAAGCAACTGGACGATGTTCTATCACAACAGAATAGTAGTTGAATTATTAAGTAGTGAATTATCCAATAGAGCTTATGGTACAGTGAAATTATCATAATATTTATCTGACTAGTTTCATATACATGCTGATTTTTTATGGATTTATCTTAGAAATACGTATTTAAAATTAATATATGCTATGCGCAACAGAAAAATTAAAGCGCACGTCCTATAATTAAAACTATTTTAGTGAATAATTAGAAACAATGTATACATTATTTAAAAATTAATCATCAAAACAAAAATCAATCTGTGAAAAATAAAAGAGTACAAAATGTTGCTTATAGAGCAATAAGATTCTATAGGTAAATCTATTTAGTTTTTAATAGATAGAACTTTAAAAAAAAATTAAATAAATATTGCAAGCTTAGTAACTTTAAAAGTAATAATATCAACATTCTAAGTCAAGTACTAAATTAATTACATAATGAATTATTACGTAGAAAAGTAGTGGTTAATCTAGTAACATATGTCCGGTGTAAGGAGGAGTATGTGATATTTTTCCTAACACGACAACCTCATAATATAATGTTTGTTAAAAAAAAAAATTAAACCACATGAATTAAAAACTTCACATAAAAAAAGTAGTACAACATGACAATAGTACAATAGTTATTATAAATAATAATTTCTCAAATTGATTAATTTTTACAAAAAATTATAAAGAATTAAAAAATTAAAAAGTCAATTTGAAAATAGAACCTTTACATTTTCATGCCGCAAAATGATAAAGACGCGTTAAAATCATTTTGACGAATAACGACGAACAATGGTTATGATTGACTAAAATATTTAATTTGATAACACACATGTTTTTCAACAACTATCTACTTTTACTTGTAAACGTGAAAAAAATGCAATCTTAGATCATATTTTTATTGATATTTAATAATTCCATTGATAAGGTACAATATCAATTTAACAATATTTATTGATCGTTTCATGCTCAAATACGATCATTAAGATAAACCAAGCAACAATAATCAGGCAATTTATGATTATTGCGTCTACGGAATTACACATTGATTAGTTTTTACTGTGGCAAAATGAGCTACCAAACTCAAAATTGATGCTTTTAAACAACAAAATCTCAAAAATGACTTGTCCAATTTTAAAATTTTAAAAGTATTTTTGTTATAAATAAAATTTCCTAACTGAAAATTTAAAAAAAAGTAATGGTTTCCATTTAAATTTCTTAAGTTAGGGTAGATTTCTACCCTTTTTCATTAGGGTTGAACTTTAATTTTAACCGTAAAAGATGCATTTAATTATTCAAATAGCCTCTAAAAAAAAAATTGTAAAAAAATCAATAGCGGCTCTAAAAAATCGGTATTTCCGAACTTATTAAACACCTGTATAATATCCACGAGTTCGTTATACTCATATTTAAAAAATGAAAAAATATGCGCAAGTACCACCGTTTATTTTTGAAACCATGAGGGTAATGTGCCACCATACTGTCCATCATATCTACCCCACCCATGGAACTTATTATATTCTTCAATGGCAAGGGGTCGCGGTAATATAATTCTAGATTTTGATGATCTATCATACCTTGATAACTTCACCTTCAGGAGTTGATCCATTTTAAGTACATAATATAAGTACATACATAATAAAAATTAGCAAAGTAGAAATTATAAAATGAATAAATTTGTATTTTAGTATACACTTTATAGTTTTCAGTTTGCATCATGTCTCATACGGGGACATAGGAATTATCAAAGTATGCACACAGCCTCGTATGAGGACATCACATAAATTCCGTTTTTTACCTCAGAAAAATTAAATTTAGATTCTTCGTTGGAATTATCTTTTTATAATTTTTTTATATTATTTTTAAGTATATTGCAAATAATCATTAAGTTTACTTACGATTTGGTGGATTTACAGCAAAAACCAAATGACCAAATGCTATAATAATCGCACTCGCTGACCGTTTATTATTTTTCGGTTGTTATAGTAATAAATAATTCTAATAACAACTAAAACTATGTTAGAAACGATTTTATAGGAGTTTGTAAATAATAATAACACTTTACTGAAAATATAATGATACTCCCTAATAATATAAAATTGGTATTAAACATGTGTCCTCATATGGGACTGTATGCAAGAAGAGGTTAATATAAGTGAGTCAAAATTGTCATTTAATACACCTCATGTGAGTTGTATATTACATGTAATAGTATTTTTAATATTATTAATATTTAATTTAATTTTAATATTAATTGATAATAATAATTCTAGAAGAATAAAGTTTTTCTAAAATTTTATTATTTAAATCACTAATTTATTGAAGGGTGCAATGGAATAACGGCAATAGTCCATTTTTGAACATTTTTATACATTTCTATCCTTTTATTAATAAAAAAAAAAAATAGACTTTAAAATAGTGCTTTATTGTTAGCAAAATGAAACCTTTTTTACTAAATGGATTTCACTAACATTTTACTTCATACTGCTAATAATATATCATTTGAAAAAATCGAAAAATTAAATAAGGTCATTCTTCCCCTTCAATTGGTTTAAAATTTTTTCGAATCAGATATTAAGGGTATTTTATTTTTATTTTTCTACTAAATATATATAAGAAATTGTGTATTTATTATATATAAAATATTTAAGTCAAAAAATTAATCGATAAAAACTCGAATTATAAAAACAAAATCATTATCACAGTAATAATACAATTTCATTGCCATATTAATCTGCTATTTTTAAATTTATCATCTTTTTTTATCGACCAACTGAACTTCATAGCTGTAGGTCCTTAAACCCATATTTAACTAAACTTATTTTTAATAAGTTATTTTTATATTTAATTTTCCTTTTCTGATAAATGTTTTTATTTAAAAACAGATATAATTTTAGTTAAAACTTTTCTTAATATTATACAAATTTTTTTGTGAATTTATTTAATATTAATGAGTTTTAAACCGCTGTATAAGCATAACGTTTATTTAGTAGATGAATTGGGTAAACAAATTACTAAATGTTCAAATATTTAATTAGAATTTCAAACTCTATAAACGAAACAATAAAAGCCGTTTTCTTTGAAAATATAAATTTATTATTTGATTTAGATAAATATTAACTTAATTTTCATGTAACTATAATGAAAAATTTAACAGCTACATTTGAACACTAGAATTTAAAAACCGCTGTAATCACATTGTATGAATATTCCGTAGAATTATCTTAAATTTATTTCAAATCAAGTTGTTTTAAATTCTTAAAAGGGTTTTTTCTGGAAGCATAGTACTATACTACGTGAAAAAGGATGACTAGAAACATCTACGACAATGCCAGAGCTGTGACAATCTTATGTACAATTGTTGGAATATCTAGTCTAAAAAACGTTTTTTCGGGTAGAATTATGTTCAAATGGGACAAACAGTGCTTATGGCCAATAGTAAAACATTTATACATTTTTATTCGTAACTATAATAATTTATATTTTTATTTATTTCTATCAGTTTTTGTTTGGAATTCAGTTTTATAGTATGCTATTGATATCACTGACCAATAGAACACCAATGGCTTGGTTTTGGTTTTGGTTTTATATGTTTAAAGAAGTATGTCGCATAATTACCACTATTTATTCTGATCAGCAATTACCTGCTATAATTGAAAGTATTTATAAATTTGATTTAGAACATAATAATTCACCATTAAAATACAAAAAACCAAAATACTTGATACTATATATAATCATGTCTATAATTATACTTTTATGTTCAATTATTAAGTTAAAATACGCAGGGTTAAACATTAGAAACATAGGAATAGTACTAGTAAAGTGAGTACATTTTTTTATTTCATATTGTTTTTATCTAAAAAAAATTTGTTGTAGTTATATTACATTCAAAATCCCCTTGATGTATCTATTTTGTTGTGACGAAGTGTATTCGCGATTCAAATCATTAGAGAGACAATGGCGAATTGAGGTATCTCAAATTATTAAATCTGATTCAAGGGAAGTCACTTTTCAAAAGTTGGAATCAGAAAGATTAGCTCATGCAATGCTTTGTGATATTATTGATAACATACGCATGACATTTGGGTATCAAATTGCTTCACACATGTTGTTTATTTTTCTCGAACATCTGTTACGATTTTACTTTCACGCTTACGTATTACCTGTATTCTTTGCAAATCATCCTCAAATTTCAACTACTATTATGGATGGATTGGAGCCATATTTATTTTTAGTAAATACGTGGACTGGAATTTACTTGATAGCATACATGACTGACATACTAACTGAATCAGTAATTTTTAATTATATAGTTTTTATTATTAAATTTAATTAAACACTTTATTTTAAATTATCTTCAATGTAATTTTATATTAAAATTATAATATTAAATATAAATTATATTTAGTTTAATAATTTTTTCTATCATACTAGACATTGATAGTCATAAATATCAATATCATTATAGCCAGGAGTCATGAATTCAAATACTAACAAAATGTCTATTATTTCCCGTAAATGAGGAAAATACCCAAAAATAAAATATTACGAATTTTGAAATCAGTAAATTTTGAATATTATTTTAAATTTTAAAATAATATTATTTAAATTTAATGTTATGAATTTTTAATATAACTTAATTAGTTTATAAGACATAAATTTTTATATTTTCAAATTTTTTAGTTTATATACATGTATAATACACAAGGGATTACAAATTAAGGTAGCTAATTGGTTTTTTATGACATTGATATTCACAGGTACACAGCAATTCTTATCAATGATAATAAGACACGTTGTAGTGAGTTTATAAATACACTGTCTGACAATACAGAAGATATCTATTGATAGTCGTAATTAACAATAAACACTCCGTGTCTTTGACAGCGATGTCATAAAAAACCAATTAGCTACCTGTATTTGTAATCCCTTGTGTATTATACATGTATATTAACTAAAAAATTTGAAACTTTGAATGTTTGAATCTAATAAACGAATAAAGTTATATTAAAAATTTAAATGTATTTTACTATTAAATCAAAAACTTAAACATTTTATTTAATTTAAAATATGTGTTCCCATTTAAAAAAACAAAGTTGACACCTTAACAAGGCATAAGGGATGAAAGTAAAAAGTATTACATAGTTAATAATCCATAGTTAATATATACATAGTTAATAATGTGTAACTAAAGATAACCAAAAAAAAAAAATGTTTTAATTATACTTATTTTGTAAGTAATTGAGTTGGTTATGATAAAAAAGTCACTCTGTATATTTTTAATTATTCCCAAGAAAAAATAGATATTCAATATTGAATTATTAATTCATTAATCTCTCCTTGATATAGCATTATTTAGCTTGCAAAATGTTGTATTTATCTTGTAAGGAAAAAAAAAATTACAAAGCTTATTATAAATTAAATTCAATCTAATCTAAATTTAATTATTTGTTGTATAATTAACATTTCTTATGCAAAATTATTACATATGTGCATCAAAACTATACCCAAAATCTCTAAATTTTATGTTAGTTCAATCTCAAATATTGTATAATTATTTTATTTTTATAACAGAGCAGATCTATAGTGACTGATCTACGAAGTATACCATTATGGAAATTACCAAATAATTGTTCCAAACAGGTATTTAAATTTCATTTATCATTAAAAAATAAAATATAAGAATTAAATAATTTAAATATTACATGTAATAAATACAACTTGAACTTACATATAATACAGGTAGATATGTTTTTGACACAAGTGCAAAACTCAAATACAGAGATTATGGCATCTGGACTTTTCGTTGTAAATAGAAGTCTTTTATCCTCTGTAAGTTAAAAATATAATACTATTTAACATGGCACAATATATTATATTAGATAGTTATACATTGTTCGCGTATCATGCTTGAAATTAAAGAAGTTTTAAATAATAAAATTCACAATTATGATTTTTTATATAACCAACACACAATTACTCTTTGCACAGGTTATCCGTCCACCAGGTATCAAACACTATTCTTTAGGCCTTCTTTTCTCTAACTACTTTATTTCCTCTCACCTGTTATTCTTGCGTACATCCAAGATGGGACTACCTAAGTTTTGTTCAGGTTTCTTATACTTTTTGACAAAATTTTACATCGACTGTTGACCTGACCAACCTTATTAATCGCAGAGGGACCATGGAAGTATTCTTCTACTTTATTCACAGGAATTAACTAACATATAATTAGTAAAAACAATAAACAATTTTTTTTTTATTTTTAAAAAATATGTTACTATAGTAATTGAAATGATAAATGCAGAATTTTTTTAATCTTTAATATCTTGCTGTGAATAAAAAAAATATTTAATATCTTATTTATAATAGATGGATAAATATATTAGCTTATATATATATAAAATATTAACCAGAAAAATCCAATGTCATTCCCCAGAGTAGTACAGAGTACAGAATAACGGCGTGTACATTGTAAAAAATATTACTTTAAAAATATTTCTTTAAGTACAAATCTTAGGAAGTTGATTAATAGCTGAATATAAATATTGTTTTGCTAGATACTTAAAATTATTTTAAATTTTAAATATGTTGTAATTTTTAACAATTATAAAAATAATAAATTTTTATCATAATTTTTTCTTTTTTATCACGTTCTCCTAAAACTGGAAAACAGATTTTAATGTTTAAGGCCTTGTTAGAATCACATTGGCTAATAAAATTTCATAGCACATCCATGATAATAATAAATTAATGATAAATAACATTCAATCAAAATATTCAATGAATATCGAAGATCCTATCATTTTAGCCTCTCCTTGTGAGAAGGACTTTCTTATTCATATTAAAATATATTACTATATGGTTTATTATTGTGTCTGTCGTTAATTTTTCTCAGCTCTCTCTTGACCAATTTTAATGACCAATACGTTAAAAGAACATGATTTTAATCTTGTGAACTTACGATAATATAATCCCAAAATATTAGAAAAAATCCTTTAATTTTTTAGATTAATATGTGATCAGAAACTATTAAAATTAAACATTATCTACAGATTTGCATCGAAGCGTTCTTATGATAGTGATTTTAATCACTGTCAGATATCATCTATAATTGTACCAACTATGCCACATTCACATCATGCCGCGACCTGACTATTCTACCGTTTTTATAATATAGTTATTTTTATGTATTTAATTGGGTATTAGTTTGGTTTTTTATTAAATTCAAAATTAAGGTTTCAATCAAAATTCAGTCCACAAATATGCAAAAGTCTCTAACAGTCCTTTTCAATCAGATGTCAAATCTCTTATACACTATTTTAAAGATTTTATGTGTTATAGTTATGATAAAAATATATTATTTTTGTCTTACAATTGTTGGTAATATTGTACTTGTCATTTTAATAATTTCAGGTAATTATGTCATTGGCAACATACATCATAGTAATAGTACAATTGTCACCTGATCTAAATCGCGTTTTTATTGACTCTAGTATGTAGCTTCTTTAAGTTAATTACTGAGTAATAGTGAATAATTATGTAATTTATTAGTAATTATATACTCGAATTTTGATTTGAATTAAACCAAGAGTGTTTTGTTATAATATCGTTAGTAAAATATTTAGTTAACTTAGTTAAAAAAGCCAACTCGATATGTGTAATGTATCCCTCTTTTCTAAAGTGTACTATTAATAACTAAAAAATGTTGATTTCATGTAAGAAAATAATCATCTATGATTTAAAATTTTGTTTTAGTTTTAGTTTTGATGTGTATCTAAGAAATTATTGGTTTTATAACGGCATGTGTTTTTTTTTACGTTTTTCCATGAAAATTTTCAGCTCTTATTGGACCGACTTTAACTATAAATATTTCAAATGAACACGTAATTTAAATTAACTTATCAACTACAAAAATTTGAAAATCCCTCTCATTTTTAGAAGTATAAAAAAATATCTCAATATTACGCTAACCTAAAAAATGGCATTTTCAAAATAACTATATGCGTTCAAAAATTTATTTAACTGATTTTTAAAACACTGATCCGAATAGGATTTTATTATAGTATACAAAAAACAATAAGCTTACTCTTTGTATGCTACTTCAAAAAATCCGATGATAAACCTAAATACAGGACATATTTGAAGAGAACCCGCCCACGCATGTATGAAAAATGTTTTTCGTCAATGATTTTTTAAAACGTTTCGAAAGTTCTGATAACTTCTAACATGTATCAAAATAAATCTTTTGAAGTGCACTACATTATTGAAAAAAATTGTTGTCCCGACGATTGTTCTACTATTAGTATGTAAAATCGACCAACAAACCAAAAAAGAATAACGTTATATAGTTACTCAAAAAAAGATTGTATATATAAATGGTAGTTTTCTATGATTAAAAGGATGTATACAATTAATTATTTGTTAGTCTTGTATGAGCATGAGAATAATTGAGTTGCTATATATTTATTGAATAAAATGATATAATATAATTTTCTCTCGGTATATGAGTACGAGGGTTTTATGAGAAAATATAAAATATAAAAAAACAAAATGATGTTTAAAAATTTATTAATATAATAATGATTTATTTGAAATAGAAATTATTGTGATTAATTATCACACATAAATTATCAACAACGCCACTCGTACTAGTAGTTATCTAAGCTTGTGCTAACTGTGAGTCCTGTAAAAAATACCTCGAGTAGTATAAGAACCACAAGTGGGTTCTCTTTGCAGAGAGTCTTTATTAGTATTGACTACACAGGTAACCCACTCAAAGATTTGACTAGGCTGTCTAACTTCGTACAAACGTTTGTGATTTTCTTTATTTATTTAAACAATATTTTATTCTAGAGATCACTTAATTTTTCTGGTTCCCTACTTAATTTATGTACTCATTATACTTAACTATAACCTTATGAATCTTCTGTGAAATATGAATTTACCTTAATGATGTCAGAAGTAAGATTGAAAAATAAATATACTTCAATTTTCTATGTGACATCCTAAGTTTGTCGGGCCTTTTCTTGCACTTATTGATAGTTTATAAAGTGAAGGAGTAGTGAATCGAATTGACAGTTTTTATGCCCTTTTATATTAAACTTAATTCATTTATATGTCCAAGAAGTATCACGACCTTTTACTATTCTCTGTTTATAACTCAATTGTGTTAGTTATTATATATTATTTTACTTAAAAAAGATAATTTGTCACAACTAAAGAATTTATAGTTATTACATTAGCTTTGTATGAATGCATTTTTTTACATATTTCTCGGGATAGTTTAAAATATTGACATGTATAATATATATTTGATTTGGTGACAAACGGACAATAATTAATAGACTATTGAATAATGAGTGGTGTATGTATTATAACAGCTATTTTTAAATAAGCAAGTAGTTTAATAAACATTTAATATTAGAGTAAAATCTTAGATCATAGAAATTGTAAAATTATAAATATACAAGTTTGAGTAATAAACATAAGATAAGTTTACACCTTACTTTATTACTATGAACACTTAGGAAAACTCTATAAAAAATTTAATTAAATTAATTTTTCGATTTTAATTATTTAATGCTTAAATTAAAAAAAAAATACACTCCAGGAATTTTAATACTATTATATTTAAATAATGACAATTATGGTAAATTTTTCATGTTATAGACTATTTTTAGAATTGTAGATGAGAAGTAAATTGGAATTTTTGTATTTAATGTAGTTTTTAACTAACACACTATTTTTACCAAATTGCTAGTGATAAAATTAGTTATTTACTCTAGAATGAAATTCTATGGAATGTCAACAATATTAACAATGTTCAAAAGAAATGTATTATTTTATATAAAAAAATATTAGCGATGAAATTTGGATATTAATGAAATTACATTGAAAGAATAAGGGTTTTCTAATTTGTTTGCTTTTAATCATGTAACATTATTAATGATATTTACTATTGTTTCTATTTGGCTATGTTCAATATTTATTTCTTGTCATATCATTTATGTATAAATTTGTACTATGTTCAAACTTGGTTAAATAATTTCTTTTGAAAGTTTACCATTTAACACAGAAAATTAAATTAAATTTACCTCTAAAATTAACAATACTCTAAAAATATATTATTTTTTTATTTTAAACAAGAAATAAGTTGTATGCTGCATGATAAAATGTCAAACAAAATCTATGACAATGTTAAAAGTTTATTGATTTTGAGTAAAATTTTTGGAATGACGAGTCTTACAATAGTTGAAAACAAAATAAAGTTTAATTGGGATATCAGTTGCTTATGGCCAATAGTATGTTAAATTTTTTTATTCAAATTATCTTTATTTTTTTTTTTATTGCTTTAAAATAAACTGATCTCTCGTTCGGCAAATGAAGCTGCCCGTGACCGAGTTTCAAACCCGAGGCAATGTGCGTCAAAAACTGCCGCATTACAGACTCGGCAACATCGTCCCTTAAATTTTTCTTTAAAAATGACCAACACATTTTTTTTATTGATTCCAGTTATTATTTTTAATTCTAAGCTATGGTTCATTATCAATTGCATTGCAATTTCGGACAACGATTTCATGGTGCTGGGCACTTTTTGGTATACTCAGAGAATTTTTTCGTTTAATTACCGTATTTTACTCTGATTATCAAATACCATCATTACTTGAAAATATTTATAAATTTGACTTGACCCATAATTCATCAAAAATAAAACGAAAAATACCAATATACTCGATTACATATGTTGTATTGACATTCATTTTAAACTTATGCGCAATTATTGAATTCAAAAACAATGGATTTACTAAAAGATACATATGTAAAATATTAATGAAGTGAGTAAACTCATGAATTAAAATTGCTTTATTTTAACTTTTTTTTTTATTGTAGTTATGTGACTCCAAAAATTCCTTTGATGTATTTTTTCTTTTGTGATGAATTGTGTTTACGATTTAAATCACTGAAAATACAATGGCAACTCAAAGTATCTCATTTGACAAGGTCAAGTTCTAGTAAAGTTGCTTGCCAAATAATGGAATATGAACGATTAGCTCACGCCAAGCTTTGTGACGTTGTGGACGATACACAAAAAGCTTTTGGATACTTAATTACTACATTTTTATTATTTATTATAATTGAACATTTGACTCGTTTTTACCTTTATATCTATGTGATGCCTGCATTTTTAGCTGCTCATCCTGAAGAAACACATAGTTTTGTTGATATGCTTGAACCATACTTATTTTTGATAAATGCTTGGACCGGTATTTACTTGACTGCTTATATGTCAGATGTTTTGACTGAATCGGTAATTCAACATTTTTACAATAGGTTTAAATTTATAAAGTTTTATTATTATATTATTATTATTATCAATTTAAATTTATTTATAGGCTTCAAATAATAGTTCTTTAGCCTACTAAAATTTACATTATGTTAGATCAATAGATACAAATAATAACGAATACAAAAAAAAATAGAAAAAAAAGGTTACGAATATTGAGTGAACACATAATTGATTTCAAAGTATTTATATTACATGGATTTAATTGTATCGTGTGTTTGGAATAGTTAGTTTGATTTAAATTAATGACTAAATTTAAAGTACAATGGTCTTCAGGAAATTAATAATTTGTATTTCTTGTTGGGGTGCTATGGCATTTTTGAGTGAACTTGTCCTGATGTTTGAAGTTTATCTGGCTTGTTGGTATTCGAGGTTGTTCGAGAAAGATATGGATTATTGAGAGTTTGCATTGACATGTATCACAAATAGTTTTGGGTTCATCAGACATAAGATAATAGTCTAGTATAGCTGATACATAATCTGGTTATTATATTATTATTAGTTAATTATGTGATTTTGATTGAAGACCTATTTATATTCATATATTTGACAACCAAATTCCTTTTTGTACAATAAAATTAAATTGAGGCATCTAAAAAGTCATAATGGTTAAATGACTTTTATTGTAAATTTGTTATTTGCAGAACAATGAAATATATCATTTTTAAGACCTTTAATTTTAAAAGAATATTACAAAGAAAACATGAGTATCTAGATTTATATTTTATGCTGTAACTACTTAAACGCATTAAACGTTAAGTATATTTATTATACAAATATGTTTTTATTTCAGAGTAAATCTATAATTAGTGATTTAAGGAATATACAATTGTGGAAATCACCTAAGGGTTGTTTCGAACAGGTAATTAAATATATGAAACAAAAATATATGTTTCTATAAGCTAAATAACAAATTTTAAATGTTCACCAAAAATATATGTAATATAGAAGTTTTACAAACTAAAAATTTAAGCAAAACCAAAGTACAAATCCCAATTCAAAAAATTGTAAGTCTTCTTCTTTTTCCTCGCCTTAATCTCAACTACTTGGAGTCGGCCAAAAAAATTAAAAAATTTTAAGTAAACAATCAAAATAGAAAATCATGAATAGAGTTTTATCAAAGAATTTTACAGTTTTAATTAATTTAAGTAATTACTACAGCATATCATACAATTATTTTTTTTTCTGATTTTGTTGTGTCTGAAATAGATTGATTTATTTATGACTCAAGTACAAAACTCAAGTACAGATATTACGCCTTTAGGACTTTTTGTTGTAAACAAAACACTTATATCATCAGTAAGTAAAAAATAAAATTATAGACTATGTGTATTCATGATTGACAAGAGGGAAGTAGAAACTTGATTATATAGCACTGATTTGTCAACTTTTTTTATACGCCACAAAAAAAAAACGTTGTTATATATAGAACGATATAAAGGATATTAGCGCTATAGGCTTCTAAATTTTATGTTATACTATTAAGTAAAATTTTTATAAAAGTTGAGGTTTTTTTTTTGCCAAAGCCATATAAATTATAGATAACTATTATCATTTCTTTAGGAAACAAATAATCAAGGTTCTATTAAACTAAAACTTGTCAGTAGTTGATGTAAATCTTACAACATTTTCAGATGTTTATGTCATTGGCAACATATATTATAGTACTAATTCAGTTATCGCCTGAACTGGAACTTTATCAATTAAAACCTAAAATTTGAGAGTATAATAATTAAAATTATGTCACTTAAAATCAGCATTCATGGAAAATATATTTTACAAAAAATAATGAACGTTTTATGTAAAAATAATAAAATAATAAACGGTGATTTTTTACACTAGAAAAAAGTTTTTTTGTTTAGCTTCAGGAATTGTTTTCATAAACACGTTGTTTCGCTTATCATAAACCACTTAATTAATCAAAAAAATAATATTAATAACTTTTTTATTGATTTCTTTTATTTCAATGTGTCTCTCAATTTATCTATCATGTATGATTGATAAATAATATTAAAATATAAAATACACATGAAGTATTTTTTATGTCCATTTCTTATACCTAATAGATATTTAAAATTAAATTTTAAAATAGCAATTCTCATAATTATCTATCTTGTTTATTAGATAATGATATAATTAAGAAAATAACTGGTCGTTAACATCATTTAAACTAATATTTCGGAAGTTATTGACATGTTTATACTTAAGCAGAAGAAAGAGTAAGGCCGGAAAATGTCTAGTTATAAAAATGGTAGCAAAGAGGTCGTACTAAGTTAACAAAAGTACAGATGATATCTGACAGTGATTACAATCGCCATCATAAGAAACACTTCGATGTAATTCTGTAGATAATGTTTAATTTTAAGAATTTGGTGCATTATTCCAAATGCAGAATGAACCTTATTTCCTTACTTATATCCAGGGTAGAAATGTATCATGATACTTAGTATCATGATTTATAAGTGTTATATATGAATAAATATTTATTATAGCAATAAAATATAATATGAAGTTGATATTTAATAATTTAGTTTTGTAAATTTTACGGAGAAATTATAAAAAATTATAAAGTAGTTATTACTTTTATGGCAAACGTGTATAAAAATTGAAGGCCTTGATGCAATACATACAAAAAAAAATAGTTTGTTACTTATGAATATATTTACTTTTAGTGTAATATAGTTTTCTTAACCTATTTTTGAGCCGATTTCAAATCTTCAAAATTAAATTTTTTCTGTCATCTAATTTTTGAGATTATTACTAATTTGTAAGAAACAAGTAAATACTTATAATAAATTTGTCCAGTAAGAGCGGAGAATTTTTATGCACAGATTTAAAAAAAACGTACAGTATCACAAAACCAATACCTTTTTAATTACGCATAGAAACTAATAAAAACAATCAAAAAGTTAAAAAATATATTCAATTAAGAGCATTATAAAAAAAAACCCAGCACAGTGGGGTCGCGGCATAGTGGGGATGTTGCATAGTTGGGTCCAGTATAGATTTAATCTGACAGTGATTAAAATCACTATCATAAGAAACGCTTCGATGCAAATCAGTAGATAGTGTTTAATTCTAAGAAATTGGTGGATAATTACAAAAGCTACATTATCTGCTAGTTTCTTATTAATACCCTGATTAAGATAAAGTATGTCGAATGAAAAAGGGATTATTAAAAAATATTATTTCTCATAAAAAAATTGTGTTGATTCGTACACTTTTCAATGAGTTATAGCATTATAAAGTTAAAAATGTAACCAACCCAACCCAACATCAACTCCTATTTCCTTAATTATATCCAGATTAGTAATTATTTTAATTATATATTATATAATTTTTATAATTAATTATTTTCAAATTATTATTGATTTTTAATATGTTAAAAGTAATCATTTTGAACCTACTTCTTTTTGTTCTTTAAAGTGAAAGTTTTAATAAAAAAAAAATGAATTTATTACCATAACTTTTAACTCAACTTGCAAGTTTGAAATAAATATTATTAAATAGAAAAAAATGAAATTGGTAGATTATTTCAAAAACAACAATAACACTTATTCCCTTAATTTTACCCCGATTTATAACTATAATATATGAATACATAATAATTACAGTAATTAAATTGAGTATGAAAGTGGTATTCAATAATATAATATTGTAATTTTTACGGAGATATTATAAAAATAAAAAGGAGTTGTATATTCATATACTTTTAATGCGTATACAAATTTAAAGGAATTTATGCAATACTTTTTAATAAAAAAATTTTGTTACTTATGAATAAATACACTAAACAAAAGGAACTTTCATCAGAAAAAAAATATACTTTTCTAAATAAACTTTTCGTGATGTTTTCAAATGTGCAATTAAACTTTTTCTATTACTTCTAAGTTTTAATATTATTACTTATTATTAAAAAATAAGTATTTACATATAAAAAAAAATAATTAAGAACAAAAAAAATTGTATTAAATTAATACTGATTTTGATTTTTAATATGTTAAAGGTAATCATTTTGAACCTATTTTTTATTGTCTTTTAAAGTGAAAGTTTTAATGAAAAATACCTTCTCAGCTTCGCATCGAAGCTAAAAAATGAATTTGTTACCATAACTTATAGTTCAACTTGCAAGTTTGAAATTGACATTATTAAATTGAAAAAAATGAAATTTTTAAGATTAATATGCAATCTGGAAATTTTATAATTACTAATTACAGTACATTTGTCAGAAAAATTCGATTTTTTTACATTTTTATCGTAATAGATAACTGAAATAGAAAGAATAGTAATCATATCCTAATAACTTTTGGTGTTTAAAAAAATTCTGCAATTGAAATATTCAGAACTTAATTAATTTTAATAATTTACTTTAATTAAATGAACCAATCAAACCAAAGTAGTTAAAAAGATTTACTCAATTGAGCATATTATCAAAAATATAATTATAATTGTAAAACTCCATCGTTAACTTCAGGTGAAACTAAAAATCATTTTTTTTTTAAATTTATGATTTATATAGCAAAATATTACTAAAAAATTTGGCATATTATAGACTGGTAGTAGCACACAGAAATAGAGTTAAAAAATTAATAAATTATAAAGTAAAATTATTTACTTTTGTAGTTGAATACTTTTATCATATCAAATTTAATTCGACAATAAATAATTTAAGAATATTAAAAATTAATGATTTTAATTGTTTGTATGGACAAATCTAGTTAAGCTACTTTTTATTTGAATAAGGAATATTTTTTTGATTTTTAAGAGTAATAACTTAAACTAATCATTAACTTAAATATCATAAACTTAAATGAATCATTTGACGTATCGTTGAAAAAAGTAGGTCTAGTGAGGGTTGGCAAAATAAATCGTAGCCAGAAAAAGAACCACATAGTAAAATAATATTAACATGAATATCAATTTCTTCTCACGAGGGGAGACTATAGTGATAAGATCCTTTATATTTATTGAAATTATTGAATCTAAATGAGATAAATATCAAATGATTTGAAAATTCTATTCTAACTCAAAAAAAAAATGCAAAATTTTAGAAGCCACAAACGGATTTGAACCTCGTACCCTAGGCGTTAAAGATCAAGGTGTTACCCATTCGGCAACTATTCGTTGATTTTTGTTGCATGATAAAATTGGCTATTTAAGCTAACTCAAATTTAAAAATTACTTTTTCGACTTTAAAAAAGTAAAAAATGTTAATAAGTATAATATCATATGTCTTATGAACTTTATTCTATGTCAATGAAATTATATAATATTCATGAAAGTCAGTTTATTCCCCTAATAAAATATTTTAAAATAAAATAAAATACAAAACCTAGAATTTTAATAAAAAATAGCATATTTTTAAATACGGTAGCCTTTTGCGCATAGAAGATAGGTCGTCGGGACAAATTTTTTTTTTTCATTTAGTAGTACATAAAATAAGCTTTAATTTGATATATGTTTAAAGGACGCAGTATTTCCGGAACATTTTCAAAAATTAAGTTGAAAAAGTTAGTTTTTGTAAAAAAGTTGCTATTTTAAATCCCCCCTGTGAGCAGAATAAGTGTTAGATTTTCAAAAAAAAATGATATCAAATGAAAGAAAATTACCTAAGGTTTCAATATAAAGAAATATTATTTTGATTAGTTAATATTTGAAAAAGTTATGGCAGTTTTAAGTACAAAAAACATCGTTATAAAAGGTGATTTTTATCGCAAATATTACATTTTTTTTATAATTTCGACAGCCATTTGCACATAGAAGATAAGGTGTCGGGACAAATTTTTTTTTTTCATTTTATAGTACATAAAAAAAGCTTTAATTTGATATATGTTTAAAGGACGCAGTATTTCCGGAACATTTTCAAAAGTTCAGTTGAAAAAGTTCTATTTTTTATACAATGTTTCAAAGTTTGAACCCCCCCTATATAAGGGGAAATTGTCTAATTTTAATAAAAAGTATGTCAAATGGAAGATGTACTTATAATGTATTTAGAAAAAAAAAAATTGTGCTGATACATGCATTTTTCGAAAAGTTATAGCATTTTTAAGTTGAAAATTAAAAATTGAAAATCGAAAATTTTAACACAAAAATAGTGTTTTTTTAACTACGGCAACCGTTTACATGCAGAAGATAAAGTGTCGGGACAAATTTTTTTTTTTCATTTTATAGTACATAAAATAAGCTTTAATTTGATATATGTTTAAAGGACGCAGTATTTCCGGAACATTTTCAAAAATTAAGTTGAAAAAGTTAGTTTTTGTAAAAAAGTTGCAATTTTAAATCCCCCCCCATGAGCAGGTTAAGTGTTAAATTTTCAAAAAAATTATATCAAATGAAAGGAAAATATCTAAGGTTTTAGTTTAAAAAAAAATTATGTTGATTTGTTGATTTTTGAAAAAGTTATGGAAGTTTTAAGAAAAAAAAGTGAAAAAAATGACAAAATTTGTCGATTTTTAAATTTGTAATTTTTTTGGATATTTCCCCCATTTGCGGGGAACGAGGGAAAATTTTTAAATTTTTAAGGGTAATGTCTTCAACTAGATACAATTTGTGATCTTTTGACGTATTGTTAAAAGAAATCGGTCCAGTGAGAGCTGAGAAAAAGTAGTGACAGACACAAAAAAAAAAATAAATAAATAAAAAAAAAAATAAACACATCATGGTAAAATTAATACCTTCTCAGCTTCGCATCGAAGCTAATATTATAATTGTAAAATCAATTGTTAAAATCAGGTGAAACCCAAAATAATTTTGTTTAATGACTTATACAGTAACAGTTTACCAAAAAATTGGCATTATTATAGAATGGTAGTAGAACCCACAATAAAGTTAAAAAATGAATAAATAACAAAGTAAAATTATTTTACTTTGCAGTTGAATAATGTAAATAACATATTATATGGATAATATGTTATTTACATATTTTGATATGTAAATGATTTCCATTTTGTTTTGTGTGTATTATCTTTAACTAAACAATGGTTGTGATCATTTGACACATTGTTAAAAAAAATTGGTCAATGAGAACTGAGAAAAATTAATCACAGACACAAAAAAAAACATGTAGTAAAATATTTTAATATGAATAAGAAATTCCTTTCCACAAAGAGAGACTTTAGTGGTGGGATCTTTGATATTCATTGAAGTTATACAATCTAAATGAGATTAAAGTCAAATGAACTTTGAATTTTATTTCCACCTTGAAAAGAATTGAGAAAAAAATGCAAAAAAGTTGTTTTGATTAGTGGGGTTCGTACTTCGTACCTCGAGCGTAGAAGATTATAATATATTTAACGCAATCACCATAATTATATTATCGGCTTGGTTTATTTACAGTTTCTATATCGGCTTATAGCTGATAACATCGATGTCAATTATCTATTGTTATATTTGTCGTGTTGTTGTTGATAACAACTGTCAGTTGTTTTCTTCTAATTTTTGTTTTGTTATTGTTTACGGCATTCTTGGCATTTCTATACAGGTAATTTTGTAATAAGTAAAATCAAGTTTTTTTACTCATTAAATTATTTTCTTTATTACTTAATAACCTATTAAAATTTATTAAACTAGTTAAATTAAAAAATTATCTAGAAAAATAATTAACCAGTTAAGTTAAAAAGTTTAAAAAAATTCATTTTTAATTTAACTTAAACTTCTTAGCTAGTTAATGCCCACCTTAAATGAACACTTTCTTTAAGAAATTCAATGAAAACATAAGGGTATCAACTATCCCTCCTTTCTATGTATGTGTTTATTTGAAAAAATAAAATTAACACTCTTTATAAGATATGAGGAATGAACATAAATTTTTTTTATGATTGATAAATGAGATATATATATATAAAACTAATAAAAACCAAAAAAAAAATTATACATCTTAAGAGAAATTTGTTTTAACTATTTTAATAACTGTACATTTCTCGACATTACTATTCCTTCTGCTAAAATATCAACATATCAAAATATCAATAACTTCCATAATACTGGTTCAAATGTTGTTCATAACTAGTTATTTTCGTCATTAGATCATTATCAATTAAATAAGCTAGTTAATTATGTATATTGCAATTTGAAAAATAAAAGTTGAGATCTCTATAACGTATTCTGAGTCAGTATTTACCGATAAATATAATGTTCTCTACTAATAGAGAACATAAATATTCTTCTAAGCTATTAAAAGCTCTTACACGTTTTTATTATATCACTTCTATATTTTGTATTGTTTATATTTCAATCCATAAGTGATTAAAGGTGGTGATCGATTTTTTAGTAACTTAGTGGAAGTCTAATTCCTCCAAGTTATAGTGTATTGTAGAGTATCTCTAGATCGTTATATTACTTCATATAAGTTATTTCATATATTGAATATCAAAAAAGTTCCGTAGCTTTTAATATTTAGTTGAAAAGTAGAATTTCTAAATGTACAATTTCAAAAATGTGACTTAACATCATTATACACTGCTCTCTTCAATTAAAAACTAATTCATTTTACTTTTACAATACTTATCTGACAGTTTTAGTTTTCAATCCATTAATTAAAAAAATATATTTTTATAAAATAAAAATTAACTATTTGGTTTATGTAATACAAATATAACATTTCACATCAGCCTCGAAATTCATTATTACTTTATAAATATTTAAAAACACTTCTATGAAGATCTATTCAAGTAAAATAAACTCTTATAAGTAAATTTACATGACAAATAAATATTTTTGATGATATTATAATAAAATATTATAAATTATAACTTAACACGAAAAGAATTCCTTCTAATTGTCCTTCAAATACAATGTAGTTCGAAGTCTCAACGTATTGTGTTACATATAATCTATGTACTTTCGATTTGAAATAATTTAATCTAAATATTTAATTCACCCAGGAAATTAAACTTACGAATTGAACTGCTGCCTGAAAGATTGAATTATCTCGATCAATCAATAATTTTGCATAAATTCTTTCCCTTATGCGGTAATACATTTCAATGAATTTTAGGGCGTATCCACTAACCTTGTGCACATTGCAAGGTAACCAGGACATTGGTCATGGTGGTTTATTTTATAAATAAGACAACCACTGTTAAAATCCACGCAGTTCAATTTCAATAGTTATTTTAACAATACAAGACAAGTATATTGAAGAAAACATGAAACAATTTGTCGTAAGAACTCTTATTGATTTTTAATGGTAGCTTAATAGTATTAATGTGATTTAGATTCTGTTAATTTTACATTTAATATAAAACTTAAAAATATTTTCATTTGGAGTGTCATTAATTTTTTTTAACTTTATATTAATAAAAGTTATCTAAAAATTTAGTTATAATTTAATTAAAACTAATCATTTTGCATTTTAAATTACCATAAATATTACTTATGGTAATTTTATGTCATGTTTAATTTGTTTTCACTCAAATAATTATATAGGTATTGGAAGAATATAAATGAATAAAATAGAAATTTTTGTTTGTAAAAAATTAATATTCAAAAAATAATGTGACAAACTACTTTTTTTTAAAGTTATGATTTAATTATATGCGAATATTAACCATAGAGAAGTAAATAATGTTCTAGTAGAAGCAAAATAATCTAAATATTGGCTTAAAAAATGTGTAAGCAATTATATTTAATATCTTCTTGATACAAGTGTTTCGAAAAGTGTCAACTACTAATTCTTTTGTGTCTGGTAAGTCAGTAATAATTAGCGTATGGGATTGTCCTTGGATATTTAGTGCTAATGTAAAAAGAGTATATATGTTTGCCTTCTTTTTAATTTTAATTTCTTGATCTATTAAAACTCAATTATATCATTACCAAATTATGACGGTTTTATTGCCCTAAGAATCAGATATTTCAATTTCAAGTAAATTAAGACCACTAATATGTTTATATGAAATATTTTATTAAAAAATTAATTTGATAGCTCTATTGCTGCACTGAATATTAATATGTTTTTGTTACTTACATGTTTTACACAAAAATATTTAGTAATGTTCATGTTTACCAATGTCATTTTGTTTAAAATTTAAATCTATTTTGTTTTTTTAATGACAAAATGGATTTGGAATTTCATTCAGATTTTATGACATCAACCAAATACATTAAAAAATTAATATGCATTTAAAGATTACGAAAAAAAAACACCTAGCAATATATCTAATATTTTATAAATACTTATTGTAAATATTAACATACTAATTATAACGTAATCAATTAGCTACTTTTATTATTCATTAAAATCCAATTTAAAGAACGAAAATCGTGTTTTCATCAAACAATAATAAATTACTTAATTAAATTTGAATCGTTTTTTTTTTATGTACAATTTTAAAGTAAAAAATTCATACTATCATTTAATTTAATACAATTTTTAATTTTTAAATGTAATAATATTTAAAAGTCTGAATGTATACTCCAAGCACATTTAAGAAGTTCAATCAATTTAAATTTTAAAATGACGATTATTTTTAATTAAGTGAACATTGTAAGTACATTTATAACACTTTTTTAACGAATAAAACATGAATTTCAATTACATTTCGTAAAGTAATATTTGTATCTTATGATTTTTCATTTATTTCAATTTATACATAAGTAGGCAAACAAAGATTTTGCTTGTATACTTTAAATAATCACACAAAGAATAATTTCATGATTTTAATATACTCATTATGTTAAAAGGTATTAAGTGTCTTGCTGTCGTTAAGTTCCTTAGTGTTGGTCACCAGTCATCCAGATGCCGCAATTCTAACCGATTCTAGATACCAATCTAATGACGGAGCATTTGGTGCAGCTTATTCACAAGCCGATGGCAGTGAATTTAAGGAAGAATCAGATGCCGAAGGCAACAGACGTGGATCTTACAGCTATATAGACCCTAGCGGACAGAGGCGAACTGTCACCTACACAGCCGGAAAAGACGGGTTCAAGGCTACAGGCGATCATTTGCCTGTTGCTCCAACCACCGTTCCTACCGCTCCCACAACTCCAACGCCAAAAGCACAATGGGAAGACGAATGGTAAAAATAATTCTTAATTTAAAAATAAATATTAAAATTTAATTTTTATATTAAAAATAAAACTATAATTATTATAAAGGCAACTGATTAGATGATGTCTTACCTAATAAACTATTTTTTTTTAGACAATTAACTAAACTATTCAAATACTTATTTATGTTAGGCGATATTAATGCGAAAATGAATAGAATAATTTTCAGTTATAATAGTGTTGTGGCTAATTATTTTTTAGATTTTTTCGCTTGAATAAAATTCTAACGCTCTTATATAGAAATAAAGACTTTTTACTCGAAATAATTTTGTATCTTTTGTGTATTTGTAATTTAAAGGAGTCAACCTATTGCTTCACTACAATGGAATACAATTCCTAAGTATAATGGTAACCAATTCCGTAGCTTGTGGAATGGAGCATTGGCTTCTGGACTTTACGAAGGTCAATGGAATCAATGGGAATCGATTTCGACTACGCCTAAAAATGACCAATGGAATCAGTGGAACCATTGGAATTCAGTTCCTACAGCTAAACAGATTCAGTGGAACTCTGTCCCTACACCAAAACAGATCCAATGGAATTCAGCCTCTGTTTCAACAGTACAACCAACATCATATACTGTGAGTGATGCATCCGCACAATTTAAACTTAACAGATCTCCTGATGGCTACAGCTTCTCACTTGTCCAGAGCTGATCAACTCAGAGTTAGAAAATAAAAAAAAATGTTTTTAAAAAAACGAAAGTGCCACATTGTTTTTCAGTCGATTTGTTTTAATGTTTTATTAAAAGCTAGTCCATATAAAAAAAAACATGATTTATTATTACTACAATGGTTATTTGCTACTTTAATATTTGAACTTTAATTAATAATTGGCCATCAATAAAGTGGGTCCAGCGATATATTTGACGGTGAAAGATCTACCTTCAGGGTCTGAGTACAAGTATTGTCCTTGAACTACACTATCGGGTTTCACTGATTGATGTACATTTTGGTGAGATACAACTGGAATATGAGGTACTCCAGATTCACTACGGAACAATGGCGAGAGTACTTGTTGTACTTGTGGAACGACAGGTACAGATTCACTGTTATCATCTCCGTTGCCTTCTTTTTCCCAAAGTTCTGGGTGATATTGTCCATCATTTTCGAGAATTTCGTTGGGTGCGCAACTTGATAAAGCTACAGCGCTCAATAAGAACATAGCTACTACAACCTGTAAAAATTAAAATTTAGTTAAAAATTATAAGACAAATTGTATTATTCTAAGGTTCAAAAATCAATCAACCTGAACAATTTATTAGATATATATATACACTTACGTTAGAGTATTTCATTTTGTCGATTGTGTTTGGTTTGTTAGAATAAGCCGTTTTGACGAATGGACAGTGAGTTGTACTTCTTGTATTTTTGTCGACTCTTTTATATTAAAACGGACGCGAAAGAGCTAAGCGATGAGGTCTTTCAATGTCAACCAGTCTACATTCGAGCGGGGGTTCGTGTGTACCTACGCCTACGCTGGGCGTAACCTCAGTTAAACCTAATAATAACATAAACACTAGTTATACTTTAGACAATATAAAAATATCAATGACCTGCTCAATATACGTAATAATACGAATAAAATACTGCAAACTATATATCTTCTTAATTACGAAAGAGCTACCTGTTAAATACATAAAAGAATTAATGATCATAATTTATCTCTTAAAATAATAAATTCATACTATTGTTAATTCTCATATTTGAAAAATAATTTTTTTTTTTTATTCACCGCGTTATACGATTTTAAAAGTTAAGTTCTGATAACGAACGAAAATGTTTATTTTATTTTAAGCGTGGACACAAATCTTGTAGAAAAACAAGAAATCGTTTAATCACTTTAATTAGTAGGATAGATATGCAGAAATAATTTAAAATTTAATTTTATAACTCATGAAATATTATCAATTAAATCATATAATTCTAGTTATATACAGAGTGATTTTTTTAACACTAGTCACTCATTTTTCTATAATAATAATTTTTTTACGATTTTTTTTTTTTTGGCTTTTGGTAAGTATAAGGAAACAAGTATCAGGTTGTCAACTATATATTTTTAAAAGTTAACGTACACTTTTAACAAAGTCATAAAATATAATATTATATAATTAAGATAATGACTGGTTAACAACAAATTTTGGATTAGTATTTCAGTAGTTATTAAAAATTTAAACATTTTTCGGTCTCAGTCTTTCTCTCGCCTGGATATAAAAATGTTGACACTTTTGTAATACTGGTCCAAAAGTCGTTACCGATGATTTATTTTATTAATTACATCATTGTCTATTTTATAAACTAGTTAAATATGTATGCCAACATTAAAAAAAATAAAGCTGACACTCTTATAAGACATAAGGATGAACATAAAAAATATTTTATAATAGATAAATATATATATATAACTACCAAATACCAAAAAAAAATTGTTATTTTAAGAGAAATTGAGTAGCTAGTATTTAAAAAGTCACCCTTAATATTGTAGTTAAAAAAAACAATAAAATGTTACATTAAATAAACATTTTAGTAACAATTATGCTCATTTTTAGATGATTTTAAATAGCTTTATAAAGTACTTTATCATTTAAAATACTAATTTTTAAAATAATTAAAAATGTTTATTTGCATTATTAACTCCCAAAATAAATCAATAACATATTGTCGATATATAAGTATGTATACATTTCTATTGGATAATAGAATTATGAATCAAAATTTTGATTTAATCAGAAAAAAAATAGAAATATAACTAAATTTTATTTCTTGCATATTCTCTATATGATATATATAATATGAGATATTCAATATAGTTCTAAAAGTTGTAAATGGTCTATCACTTTCTTTTTTAAAAGGTAATTGACCGACTGAAGTAACTTTTGAGATACAAACTATCCACTTCGTTCATCTTTATTATTTCTCTAAATCAAACCAAAATCGGAATAAAAGCTAACACTGTCTAATTGATATATTTTATATATTTAGTTAAGAATTAGGATATAATTCCCCAATCATTTTTTCGGAATAATTCATGATTTCAAAATACAACGAAAATGTTATAAATTAATTCTACTTATTTTAAAAACTAAATATATGCTAGGTAAAATGGCTTTTAATTATTTTAGCCTTAATACAGTTAATAACATAATAGACTATGATAAATAATAATATTCATTAATAATTTACATATTCCAAACATTTTTCCTTTTTAACATGAGTGCGAAGATACATAATAGATTGTATTTTTAAGAGATATGAGGAAACAAAAAATATAACAACAACAATTTTTTTTATGATATTAAAGAAATATCTATTTTAGGATAGTAGCCAAATCATTGTTTGAATAATTTCATTTACAACATTAACCTGTTTTAACATAATGAGATTTAGCTTTCCATTTCCAACTATTGACCACTAAATTACATAACACGCAGGGTATTTAGGTACATCTATAATTATTCTGTTTCGCCAAAGAAATGTGTATACCTGTTAAGTACACTCAGTGTATGCGCACAACTTTGAAACATGGTAGGTACACAAAAAAAGTAATAAACACACATTAATAGCAGGATTACTAAGGCGCCTGGAAGGCGCCATTGAGCAATCACTATGGTATGTCTATTATATTTACATGTTTGCATTTATTTATTATATTTTTTTAAAGAGTTTGCGTTTTTAGCAAATATGTTCATCTCAGGAAGTTATAAATAAATATAGTTAAAATAAAGAGTAGGTAATAACGAATTTCGATAGTAGTATTCCTTTTCTAAACTAAAGTTAGTAAACATTTTAGGTCAACTGATATACTAATTTTTTGCCAATAATTGCTATAAAATCTCAGGATATTATTATTTTAAAATTCATTAAGTAATTTTGTTACACATGACAAATATTTAATATTTGTCTCTAAAAATCTGAAAATTCTCCGTGATCTTTATTATTGCACACGGTTCCAAAAATTTTTTCCTCCGAAAATTTCTCAAAATTACTTGTATCTGAAGGTCCACTGTAATTTGGCACACATGGTGCTCTAATTGAACGGTTTAACAGCATGAGCCAATCAATTGTTCTAAACCAACTAAAAATAAAATTATATTATATTATATTAATACACATATTGGAAAAATGTACATAAAGTGTAATAAAGCAATCAAGTAATGGTAATTTTCCAGGACACTGATATTTTAAAACACATTTATTGCATTATTTATCTATACAGTGCTTATGAGTTAAGTACTTTTATCTCATGATACACGAATGAATAAATCTTTTTTGTTCAGTAGTTTCTTTCAAATGTACAAAATAATCAAATCATAACACTAGGAACATTCCTAACATTCCTAATGTTCGTTATAGTTAATTTATTGATGAATTATCAAGATCTTATTTGAATACCCAAAATATTATAGACCATATTAATGTGAAATAGTTCTTATTACGAAAAGGTATTCAAAGTAAATAAAAAGATAATTAGGGGGCCTAATCCTCCGTTAAAAAATACCTATATGTGCCAGTTTTTCTCTCAAATTTCTTATTTTAACTTTTCCAAGTGATAAATTTCATTTATGAAATAACAATGTACCGGTGTTGCTTTATGTCGTCAGTCCCGTTTTTTAAACTGCCGTATCTCTTAGTCAAATCCGTTTGTAACAAGTTTTGTATCAAATCTGTGAGATCAGGCGATATGTTATTAGGTATTTTGTAAAAACCAGCAATGATTTTTTTATACATCCTTCGATCGCTATCCGCGTCAAACGGTAGACTTCCTGTAACCATTTCATAAGTGATAACTCCAAACGACCACCAATCCACCGCTTTGCCATAGCCTTTCAATAAGATAACCTCTGGTGCCAAATACTGTGGTGTTCCGCACATCGTATAAGTCCGTTTAACAACTCGCTTACAAAATCCAAGATCTGTCAGTTTTATATAACCGTTACCATCAATCAATATGTTTTCTGGTTTCAGATCTCTGTACGTTGCCAATTGAGTTAAAGAAAATATAGTAAACATCAATTTCTAACATTTATATTGCATAATAGTGTCATTGAAATAATTGCCAAGCACTTCATGGTACCTGTAAATTATGTCTAACGTGTGTAAATATTCCAAAGCCAACACCATCTGCCCTGAATAAAACTTAGCATTAAATTCGCCCAATGAGCCTTTCTCTCGTAATAAGCTGAACAAATCTCCACCGATCGCGAATGGCATAATAAAATATAAGTTGCAATGGTCTTTGGCAAAATAAAGCATATGCATAATAAACGGATGTCGTATAGCAGCTAAAAACCGTTTTTCATTTAGTACATGCTGTACGTTATTTTTACGTAAAACCTGTTCCTTTTTCATAACCTATACACGAGTAATAAAAATTTATATTTCAGCAATAAGTGTAGAATTACATTTAAATAATATTATTACCAGAGACACCCGCAGAAAAATAACCCAAGGGTTGCATAAATAACTGACAACAGTATAAATCATTGGAACCATTCCCAACATCCTAGGGACGTATTTAAAAGGAGCTAAAGAGGCGTGAGACCTCTCCCAAAATTTATAGGCAACTCAGATTTTGTGCTAAAAATACTTTTAAAAGGATTATAAGTAAAAAAATGTATTGTGAATTTTTTTTATAGCTTTTATTAAAATATAAATAGTATTTTAAAATTCTATTTGTATTATATAAAATAATGGTTCATCCATCTCCCCGAAAAAATGACTAAATATGAGCCTGCTAATTATGTCCTATATTAATCTATATCTCTATACAATAACGACTTCCATACTAGAAAATTGGCAAATTTATTACTAATATTATTTAATTCTTTTGGAATAAATTTAAACATAAATAGACAATCAATTTTACATCCCCTGTCGACAAAACATACAAATCCATCTATCTCCCCAAAAAAAAACTCTGATTTTTTAAATTCTGTAATTAATTTTAGCCACAGAAATTAATTTACATTGAAAAATACTTAACTGCATATTAATAGATTTGGTTGTTATTATTCTATATTTTTCATTAATATTGACATAAAAAATCCCAGGGATGCAATGGCACCTCTTGCCACCCCTCCGAGTGTCCCTGACTATTAAGAACGATATTATTTCATTATAATGTTAAACATAATCAAATTTTCAAATATCGACGAGTCACAAACGATATATTTTTAATTTTTACAATTATTTACATTACTATTTACTCTGAAAAATACAAAACAACATATTTAGTATCTAATTCTTTCTAAATATAAAAAATATACCAATGAACTATTTCCCCGACTTACTTTCATTGCTAAAAAAGTATTTGGATCAGAATTGTGATTGACTAATAACACTCGACCAAACGCACCTAAACCAATAGTTTTATGTAAAATAAACTCGTCCGCCTTAGTTCTAATCATTTTTTCGTTTTCTAAACGTCTTTCAAAAACTTTTTTGGCACAATTTAAATATTCTTCAATACTTTTTATAGAATTTGGTTTATTTAAACATGTGTCATCTTGGTCCATAATACAAACTAGGTATTTACTAAATATGTTTATAAAAAATGTATAAGTTGCTACAAATGTACAGTTGTACAATATTCAAAATAATAAAATCTATGTACAACTGTATTTATGCCAATATTAAAAATTATACAGTTCAAAAAAAATTGTTTAATTACTATAGAACATGATGTGTATTATTTCAACCAGAAAGAGTGTTTATATTTTTCAAATATTTAAAAATGTGAAACATTGAAAAATTATTGTTTTAGTCAACACTATTATTAAACAGCTTCGCATCGAAGCTAAAAAATATGCAGCATCTACTTATACAAATATGATTTAACTAGTAAATATTGTTATCATTTTTGTGTAATGCAGTAGCAGTAGACAAATTGAAAAGTACAAAATGAAATCCTTGAACTTCGTACAGGGAAATCAGTTATTTCTAAAACGCATTGAATATTTTAATCAGGTGTTATTACAGTAGTATTTTAAAGTTTGTTTTATTGATTAATTCGTTTCATCTGCGTTTCATGACCCACGGGTTAATGATTCAATAGCATAGTTATCAATAATTAACATATGTGTGTTTGAAATCAATTGTCATAAAGCATTTAGTAAATTAAAGATAAATAGATATTAACTTAGTTTATTGGAATAATAAATGACTAGAACAGTAGTAGGGTACGTAATAAACCGAACTTATAATCTTATAGTAATAAAAAAATGTGTTATTTTATTGAATATTAATAAAATATCTTATACTACAACACTAAAAAAATAATGTAAAAATAAATATATCAAATTTATAAATATGTAATTTTTTAATTATATTTACAAATAATTTGCAACTATTAAAAATAATTTAATAAATTAAAAAAACACTTTATATATCTAGTTAATAAAATCAATGCAGTTACTTAAAATGAATGTAAATGAAAAACACACATTTGTAAGAAATTAAAAACAAAACTATTCTCTAATACTCCTTGAATTTAGAATAATTTAAATAAATTATACAACTACATTTCTTCTGAAAATGCTTCTTTCTAAAGCCCACAAAATTAGATTTGCTTTAAATAAAAATATTTTTTGTTAAATTGAAACAAATATTCATATAATATTTGTATTTTTAATGATATTAACTAATTTTTTGAAAATATAATTATTTTTATTTGTAGCACTTCATTATCTTTAAACAATTTCAGTAATTATTATTTAGTATTTAATTGAAAAATAATTTAATCTTTTTTTGGATTCATTGACATTGTATACTTCTACACAGATAGTCTTTCGATTTATCAATGTTTCCGTTTTAATTTATATGAACGGAACGTGGGCATTATCAGTGGTAGTATAACATTGATTCGAGTAAAGCTGTGAATATTGCATTACTTTTTGATTGATAGAATATATCACGTTAGTCGTTCGCTATACGTTCCAAGCGACCCATAAAAAAGTGGACAATTTTTACATACCGGTCAAAAAATGCGGCCAAAATTAATTATATTGTCCTACTTGCTTTTTTGGACCGTCGAAGTTCAACCGGCAACGGCACCCATTTCTCGAGAAGTGACGTGAGTAGATCTTTAGTTAATTATTTGCAATAATACGCAGTAACGAGTTATTAAAAACAAAGGTTAATAGTAATTATAAAAATTTCTCGTTTACTTGAACATACATTTTTTTAAATACTTAACACATTTTTAAAGTTTATTAAATAAATTATTTTATTTTTACATAATTTATAAAAAAATATATGACTTTCGATATAAATAAAGTAATACATTTTATTTACTGCCAAATATTTTTTGATTATAACCCTTTGTATAATTTATACCCACAAGACATGTTAAACAATTCATATAAATAGGTTTAATTGAAATGTATCGTATATTATCAAAGGAGTACCAGTAGCCTGTGTGTTTCTTCTGTTCTTAATGTTATTAATAAGAAAAGAAACAAATATAACTTACAATGTATGATTATTATTGTGTATACCTTAAATTTATTTATAAAATTCTATGTTATCAATAGATACTAGAATCCTTTTTAATTTGAAGTTTAAACGTTAAATAATAATTTAACTTTAGGTATAAACAATAAAATTCTGTAATTATTACAGTACAGTGTTATATTAGATGTATTTTTCTTAAATTTTGTTCAGCCATGAAGACATTCGAAATGCAATTTTTACTCTGGTGCATATGTTCCGTGACAACGTCGCTAAATTAGAGAGACACGAGTATCGTGAACGAGAACTAGGAGAACAGCTAAAAAATGTATTGGCTTCTATAGAAACCCGCCAAAAACAACAAGATTCAAGTGATAATACATTGGAAGCTATAGTTAATGGATTAGTGCCTAGCATCGAGTTACTAAAAAAAGCCTCAGTCGATGATGTAAATAAGTAGTACACTTAAACAGTTTATTTTATTACTGAAGGATTAGATTAAAAAAAGATTACTTTCTTTGCTTTACATTAAAAAAATGTTATGTTCTAAATGATTTATTTTGAACAATATGGCGTGTGGGTATTTTTTTTTAACATTTATATTTAATTCCAATATAGTTCTTCGAACTCTAAAAAACCCACATGTATTCCGCCCAATATTTTTATGCAACTCATGAAATATTAATTGTTATTCTTTTCTTAAAAAACATTTTAACGTAACGACATGGTAATATTGATACTGGACAATAAATATATTACATAAAATTACTCTTTGAGATAAAAATAATATAATAAGATGGTATTAGGAAGAATTGAAACTAATGCAAACACATTTTCAATTTATTACAGTGACCAGATAGTGATTTTTTTTTACTATAAATTGAATAACTATTTTTTTTTATACAGTATTTACTCGTTAGAAATCAGTTATAAGGTTATAATATTATAAAATGAAATATTAACCATCCGAAAAGTCCTTTGTAAACCGGAAATTATCTAATATTTAGGTCGGCGATAAGCTATTAAATGATATAAATTTTTATTTTTAATACCATTGATAAATGTATTTTGGATTTTTTTAATAAAAATAACTTCAGAACGTATTTATGAACTAATAAACAAAATATTTTTTTTCTAATCGGTTTTTAATACATAATAATAATTATACCCAATTAAATCGTCATAAGCACTTAAACCGTGATTGTGTACATATTTTTTATTCTGAATTATTTAAAGAATTTCATAATAATAACTTATAAATTATGTTGAATATTGCCGTGTATTAGTTAATTAGTTCCATCAATAATATTTGAATCAATAGTTTTTAGAGCAAGACAATTTTTTGAAACTCTTGTATTATAAAGCAATTTATAACATTCGATCAATCTAAAATATTATTAAAAACACCTTGAAACTTAAATAAACTTCGTATAAACTGTATTATCAAGTAATAAATGATGTTTAAAATATGTTTTGTCTTCTACAGGCTATCAATAAAGCAAATACACAAGTATTGTTTAATAGCATAGATGAACACGTTATTTCAGGCGCATCTGAGTTAAAAACACTTTTAGAAGCCGAACAAAAATATGCTGGGGAAATACAAAAGTCCTTAGACAATAAATTGATATTATTATCGTCTCAAATCAGTTCACTAGAAGCTCGTCTTAATTCAATTGATCAATCTCCAAAATCTGAAATTACCAACGAAGTTCTCTATGAACTTTTGCAAAAGATGGCCGAAGATTCTTCTTCTAGAAAATTTGAATCATCAAATGCTACGTCATTGTTGGTACAACAAACTAAACACGAACTAATGGAATCCGTCAAATTGATAGCAGATAAGTTAGAAGAAAATGAACGCAAAAGAGAAGCTGCCTCAATTTTATTAAATGGTTCATCAGATTATTCCAAAGCTTTCCAAGATGATGTCCAAAACAGCTTCCGATTAATGTCGAATGAGGTAAAGGTTCTATCTGACGTTGAACGTGTGATGGTACAGACGGCTGACAATGTACAAGACACCAAACGGAGAATCGAGTATAGCACTCATCAGATTTTACTGGAGGTGACTGATGCAATTAATACAAAAACGAAAGAAATTAATGAAACGATCAACTACAGCGTAGAAAGCGCTGTGAAAACCATATTAGAAGCACAATCATTAGGTATGGCCAACTTAAGTTTGAAAATCGAGACGGAAATTAGTCAAGTGTGGAGACAAATCGGTATTATGTATCAAACGCTCACCTCTTCGGCAGATACACTTGCCACGCTTCAGCAACAAACAGATGTATTTGTTAATACTACCATGGAGTCGGTGGGTGGAGTTAATAACAAGGTATCGGCTATAGCAGGTCGCATGTCTGAGGTAGACGACAACCTTAACTATCTACTGGGAAGACTGTCTTTGGTTACTCAAGAATTCAAAGAAATTAAAATTGGATTAGGCGAAGCACTTGAAAATATCAGAATTGGATTACAAACAGTACAAGGCAACAAGACAGTTGACCAAGGACCCGGTCCTAATCCCATCGACGAAGAACCTCTTACCGACAATTTAAATATACTCTCCAATTCAAAATATACCTTAAACTAAATTGTAAATATAGTTCTAATAAGCAAATATATATTTTTAAATAATATAATTTTTTTTAATTTTGTTACGTAATACAAGAAAGTCATCAAATTTTCGCCTTTATTCGAAGAAAATTTTTAATATTAATATAAATTACAACATACCATGGGATATTTTATTTTAAAGTATTTTTGTTTCTTTTTAATTTTAATTTGTAATACTATATGATTATTTATTTATTATTGAAAAAACCACCAATTTTTAATTTAAGTTAAAACTATTAGATCGGAAAAACTTTCTGTACATATAATTTATGGAATAATATTTTAATTTAATTTTAATAATAATTTAACTTAATAATTTGAATGTTAACAATAATAATTAATCGATTTTTCTTGTTAAAACATTTTCTAAATAATTTTCACTCGTTGAATAGTTTCACTTATTGTAATAATTTACAATACAATTTTATGTAACTAAATATATAAAATTGATATTGATTTATAAATAATTAAAATATCATCTATTTTAGTTATTTAATTATCAACGTAATGATGGGCAAGTATCAAAAACAAAATTTTTCACCGAATTATTAAAAAATATAATACATTTTTCAAGAAACCATATTACTGTGAACTATAATATTTTTTTTGCTTGTTTAAATTCTTTAAAAAATGTTCACTGTAATAATTGATTTTTATACTATTATCTTTTAAATAAAATAAATCCCTAAATTAAGAAACATGTAATGACATTTTTAAGGAATATTATTTTAATAATATTTTTAAAAACTTAAGGTAAGGTAGAACCGACCCCAACTAGTTAGGATAATGGCTAAAGTGATGATATTATTATAGTTATAAATTTTTTTACTTAAATTTTAAAATGTATGAAAATTTGTAAAATGTATTAACCAAAACAAAAGCAAGTTGTTTGAAATTAGTCCCACCACAATATCCTCGAGGAAGTAACACATTATAATCACCCGCTAGTCATACACTGTCATTAAATTGGCTCACATTGATATGTGTACTAAAATTTGGAAACCTATATCAATGGTATTCCCAATGTTGCATAATGAACATTAAAAAATAATAATTAAGAATGAGTTATAAAATCAATAGTGATGAAATTGACATATAGAAGTTTGAACATTTTTATATAAATGTTGTAAATGTAATACAAGACCTTCAATGCTTAAAAGTAAAATTAAGTGAAAACTAAGTGACGATCAATTATAAAATAGTAAAATAAAATTTAATTAGAATATATATTCTTAAACGAAAAACGAAAAAATAATAGAACACTACTTATAAATAAATTTTACAAATATAAATACATATTAACAATAAATTAAATTTAAAAACTAATAACACCAATAATTATAAGATATTTAAGTGTATACATTGTAGGAAGAAACGGTGTTGTTATATTAAAAACAATCCCTCGTGATAACGATGCAATTTACCTAGTTTAGTGCATATATATATATTGTAATGCCTTAGTCAGGGGTGGACTGAGGAACCTTGAAAATCATGTGATGACCTAATTTTTTGCTGTATATGTTTGTAGCAGATATACAATATGCTGTATATGTATTATTTAAGGCAGTTACAAAAATATATATAAATAAAANTTGTTTGTAACAATGAGAACAATAGAAACCCGTTTCCTGACTTACTGAACACCCTGTATATAAAATAATTGAAAATATATCTTCAATACTATGAAAAAAATTCTGACTACACCACTTTTTTTAAAAATTATTAAACAAATACTAAAAACATAAGTGATTTAATATACTAAATTGTTCAAACCTTTTCTAATGGTTTTAAGCAATATTTACACCTGGTGTAAAAACAAGAGTGTGCTTTTGATTCTAAAAATTTTGATATACACATAATATATAGAATATTTAATCACATAAAATTTTACGTTTCTGTCTACATACCTTTGGTGACTTTCTTTATCGGAGTTAGTCAGGAGTTCAATGGAACATAGTCACATAAAATATCAGAAAATTATATGTATAGCTTTTAAAAATTATTTTTATTATAATTAGGAATTAAATTTAACTCTAAAAGAAGATTACATTTATAAATACGTCTATGATGAGTTTACAATTTGGAGAAATATATATGAAAAAAAAAATCAGCGAAACATAAATGTCATATGTGTTTATATAATGTTTGTAGTCTCCAATGTCGTATTGAACTTTTTCACGCTCACAGACAATATAATTTTTGCCCTTTAATTCTATTATTTTTGGTATTTATCATAAAATGTCAGTCTATAAAAAAACGCTCTAAAATCTACTAAGCCTATACTTGAACTACATCACCAAACCACTCTAAACTCCAATACTTTTATGAAACACTTGTAATTAATAATTTAAAATAAAATTAATATCATTAAAATTATCACAATTTGTTCTAATACGATAAAAATTGTTTGATTCAAAAAACTTTACAATAATATGTATTTAAATATATATATTTTTATTCATTCAAGCACAAAAAACCTACACTTAAATTTTCTTAAATGGGAACCATTATTTTTAGTTTGATTGCATATTCAAAAAAAATCTTGTTCTTATATTTTATATTTTATCCTATATTTTTATCTATCAACCATTTGAATTTTAAAATTGTTTAACGATTCGGATTTAAAATAGAAATTCATCATTAATTTGGTTTTCATCATATCAAAAGCAACAATAATCTGTTTCAACGGGCCATAAATTATTATTGGTATTAATTCTCATTATTGTAAATAACAAAAACCAGCACAGGGGGGTCGTGGCACAGTGGTGAAGTGGCATAGTTGGATCAAGTATAATGATATCTGAGAGTGATTAAAATCACTAACAAAAAAAAAAACGCTTCGATGCAAATCTTTAGTGTTTAATTTTAAAAAATTGGTGGATTATTCCAAAAGCTACATGATCTGCTATTTTCTTATTAATATCTTGAATGAAAAAGGGATAATTAAAAAATATTATTTCTCATAAAAAAATTGTGTTGATTCATACACTTTTCAATAAGTTATAGCATTATAAAGTTAAAAATGAAAAAAATAAAATCAATAATTTTCTCACGAAAATAGCATTCGGTAGCCGTTTTCACCATGAAAACAAAATAAAGTCCGAAATTTTTTTTTTTTAATATTAAAGTATATTACATAAGCTTTAATTTAAGATATATATAAGTGTCAGTATTTCCGGAACACTTTCAAAAATTAAGTTGAAAAAGTTCTATTTTCTATTTGCATTTTTATGTTTTGAACCCCCTCTGTATTAAGGTAAATGGTCCGATTTAAAAAAAAAAGTATATTGAATGAAAGAAGTATATAAATATTATTTCTTATAAAAAAATTGTATTGATCCATTACATTTTTCAAAAGTTATAACATTTTAAAGTTAAAAATGTAAAATATAAAATCGAGAATTTTAACACAAAAATAGCATACAGTAATCATTTTCACCATGAAGACAAAATAAAGTCCAAAATTTTTTTTTTCCATAATAAATTATATTACATTAGCTTTAATTTAAGATATATATAAAAGTGTCAGTATTTCCGGAACATTTTCTAAAGTTAAGTTGAAAAAGTTAATTTTCTGTGAAAAAGTTGTCATTTTGAATTCTCCCCTGTGGGATGTTAAAGGGTTAAATTTACAAAAAAAACTTACGAAATGATAGGTAATGACATCAAGCATATATAAAAAAAAAAATTATATTGATTTGTTCATTTTTGAAAAAGTTATGTCAGTTTTAAGTAAAAAAAATTTCGAAAATTAGCGATTTTTAAATTTGTAATTTTTTTGGAGGTTTCCCGCATTTACGGTGAACGAGGGAAATTTTTTCAATTTTTGAGGCTAATGTCTTCGACTAGATACGATTTGTGATCTTTAGACGTATCATTGAAAGAAATCTGTTCGGTGAGAGCTGAGAAAAAGTGGTAACAGACACAAAAAAAAAAACACATAGTAAAATTAATACCTTCTCAGCTTCGATGCGAAGCTAATATGACATGAATTGTCAATAAATATTTGTTTATAGGAGATCATGAATAAATAATAAATACTGCATGATCATATGCCAATTATCAATAGAATATTCTTTAAACATCTCTAAACTTTAAGAAGCAATAACAGCAAAAATATTCATTAAATATTATAAAAACAAAATATTTTTATCATATTATTAAACTAATAATAGGGGATTTTTAAAAAAAAATAAAGAGTAGACTTTTAATCCCAAAGGAATGAAAAAAAAAATGTTTAACTAGATATTATTTTAGACTTATTTGAATCAAACGATTTTTAATTTTAAATAGCTTTCAAGAAAATTAGTGTCTTATTTTTAATTGACTACCCTATATAGTAAGTATTTTAAATTTATTTCTATTAAATTATATACTAAGTCGAATAATAATCAATAATATATATAATCAAAAATAAAAAAACATATGGTTTAAAGAAAATTTGTATTTATTTTTTAGTAATTCTATTATTTTAAAGGTAAATAATAGAATGAAAAAATTGCACGACATAATTAATAACAAAAGTTATAATAATAATTTTATAGACATTATTAAGAGAATATAAAAAAAAGGCAATATTTATCAGCCCATCATTGTAGTTTATACTGTTAAAAATTCGTAAATTAATGCATCTTCTTTAATTATACATTATTTTGAAAATTCTGTATAAATAATCAACATATTTTATATTAATAAACAATTAATTTCAATATTACGATAAATTTTTGGAATAATTGAAAAAATATTGTTAAAGATGCTAAATAAAGATTAATAATTGATGTAACTATTAATAACTTAAATATTTTAAATTTCTTTATATTTAACTGTGTGTAACTATTAATTTAACCCAATTCTAATTAGAACATGAAATTTTTTACATCTTGTTCTTGCCTTAATCAAAAAAAAATTATAAATTAAGGTATTACGCTGAAAAGCAGGTACAAAATACAAACATGTCTAAGTGTTAAATTCAGATAATTAAATTAGGTAACTACTAAAAATAAATTACATTAAATATGATAATTTATACATATGACTAAGAATAACTTACATTATTTAAGCATTATTCAACCTTTAGTTCAAGTAATAATAGAAAAATCTGTTATGATTTTCATTGTACTAAGTGTAAAATATTCTTACATAATTTTTATTTCAAATCAATGTCTACATTTGAAATAATATAATTTTTCATTTAATATAAAAATATCGTTCTTATCAAATGTTTAAGAATTATATAAATTTATTTTGTATTTGTTTATTTATTTTTAAAAAGGTTATCATAAACATATTACTTATTTTTTATTAACTTATAACAATTTTTAAACATTTAATGCATTACACTAATGATGTAATTTCATAACAAAATACTATTTGTAAAATTTAATTTTAGGAAATTTGTTTTTTTAATTTTCTAAGAAAAATTTTAAAATTAAGATTAAGATAATAATAAGTAATAGTTAGAATAATAATTTTTAATTGTCAATGTCTGCAATGGATTAAATAAATGATATTAAATAGATTAGTATTATAAAAATAGATTGTAATAAAATTTTAACAATGTCTGTTTCTGAGAAAGTCAATTATAATTATTTTTACAAAATATACGTTAAATGAAAATATCAAACAAAATAATAGATTTATCACAATAAATTTTTTAATAATAAAATAAAACTCTCACATAATTAATATTAGTTTTACCAAGCAAACTTGGTAAAATAATATTAAATCACAAATAAAAATAATATCAAAACTTCTTTATATACATGATATAATTTAGATATCGAAGAAATGTACAAAATTCACATAAAATGTGTCTTTGTCACAAAGACACATTGTCAAAAACATGATCATGATGAACTGTTAAGTGGTTTTGATGCTTCTATATCCTGTTGATTAGTTCCATTCATTTCATTTTCAGGTTTTTCTGTCGAGTTCCATGGTAGTGTTTTAGCAGTACCAAAAATTAAAAATATAGATGCTCCTAGAGTATAAGTTCCAGTCATTATCCAAAAAACAATACGCCATTGAGCGAATGTATTCTAAATAAAATTAATTAAAATACATTTAGTATACAATTTGTAATAAATTTTTTGTATATTAATATTGTTATAATTTTTGACTAACATTATTATTAGTTAGTTTTCCAACTATAAAAGATGACAATGATCCACCAGCAGATGACATAGTATTAGCAATTCCAAATATAGTTCCTAAAATAAAATTTTATACTTTTAAATTACTTCTTCTATTTATAGAAAGTAATTAACTACTAATACATTACCTGAAAAATTTGGTGCAATATCCAAACCATTTCCTAAGTATCCACCTGTAACAGCTCCATTAACTGTCAATGCTAATGTAAATATTATAACAGACCATACTTGACTTTCGCCAAAATTTGATTGTAAAATCATCAATAAACCAGGTGTAAACACACCTAATTATTAAAAAATACATATAATATATCTAATTAAGATATATACAAATAATATATAAACATTAAGAGTATATTACCTATTGTTGTAAATAGTTTCCGAACTGCAGTTTTAGATATTTTCTCAGACTTTAATAGACGGTCAGCCAAATTTCCAGCTACTGCTGCCATTAAATACTTACCCAAATATGGGAAACTCGAAAGCACACCATTCTAAAAAGCAAGACTAGTTATTGATGATAATAATTCAAATTATTTAATACATTAAATAAACTAACTTACATGTTTGATGTCAAGATTAAACATTACTTTCATAAAAGTTGGCAATTGATTAACTATGGTGAAATAACCAAAAACACTACAGCCATGAGTTATTGCAATAGCCCATACTGGTAATGATGTTAATATTTCCACCCAAGGTAGCTTCTTTGGCTAAAATGATAATGATTTATTACTTCATTTAATATTAAAAGTTTATAATCCTGTACATTTTTTATTTTATATGCATAACATTACTCAGGGATATAGGTTATATAAATTCATCTTAAGTAAATTTTAATTAAAAATATACAATTCTTTACAATATACAATTAAGGTTTGCACAAAACATCTCACCATTATAATTATTAAAACTCAAAATAAATGTTAAAAAAAAATTATATATACAAAAATGATTTTGTCACACAGCAAATATCATAATTACACATTTAAAGTACATGAATAGATATTTAGTTGCCAAAAAACATCTAAAGATAATTTTGTTCTTTGCTAGATTATCTATAAAAGTTTATCTAGTGAAGGACAGATAACATTAACTAAAAAAAAATAGTGATTGAATTCATGAAAAAACTGAACTAAGAAACATTTTTTTTTTTTAAATATACCTACACAGAAGGTTATATACTATCAAAATAACTTATTGTTACAATAAAATAAAAATTGTATTTCGCCTATGAGTAATTTATTATTTAATATTAATACATTTACAATTTATTACCTTAGAACCACTACTTTGGGTGGCTATTTGGGTTTCAATATAATGTTTTTCATATTCACTGATTCTTGGGTGTTCACTCGGTTTTTCAAATACTAAAGTGAACCACAATATTGACCATATGATTCCAACAAGACCTGTGATGTAAAACACGGATTCCCAACCTAATGTGGATATCAAAAAACCACAAACAGGTAGAGTAATTGCAGCACCCAATGAAGAAGCTGAAACCCAAGATAATAAATGTATTAAATACAAATTTTTAATTGCGAGGCCAGATTTTAGGAATGGTTTATTTCCAAAATGTTAACTGTTTTAATTAATATAGTTGAAAATATTTTTTCAGCCCAGTTACTAATTTTGTAAACAAATCAATGACTTTTTTTTAAAAAATCGTTACATTTTCTGGTAAGTATCAAACTCGAAAATTTGTGTGTAGTATTCCTTTAAAAAAATTTAAAGTTCAAGACCTAATTAACTGTAGTCATGAATTGTAAAATGATAAGAAATAATTTAACATGTTATCTTGTAAAGCAATATATAAAAAGTGAGTTAAGAGAAATTAGATTTATTTTAATTTTGACGTGTTTGAAATTCTAGATTTTTATGTTAATTTTCTTAAAGGTAGTTATCCATATACCCCATGAAAATGCATATGCTAATCTATAATAATTAAACTAATATAACGACGGACTCGAAGGAGAGACTACTTAAATAATACTTAGCGATAGTAAAAATATATTTAACAGATCATATTTTATGCCTATTGTTAAATCCTAACATCCCATTATAATAAGTTCGTAGAGGTTTTCTTTATAAAAACGATTAATTTTGTTTTTCATACAATGAATTTAATCATTGGATGTTTTTAATACAAGCACAAAACACAAAGTTTTTATACTTATTTAATATTTAATTTTAGATAAACATACAATTTAGATCAAGGCTACAAAGAAAGTTATCAAATTATCTATTATGACCATACCTAAAAGCATATTTTACACAAATCGTACAATTAATTGCATGCGTGCTAAAAATATTAACAATAATTCATTTATGAATATACACTAAGATAATTAAATGAACAAACGAATAGAAAATTAAACTGTAAAGATTAATGGTGTGAAATATCGAATAGTAATTATTTAACTAATTAACAATAAATATTTGAATATATTGATTTTTTAATTATTGTCGTATAGCTTTAATTATAGACGCATCTAGGATTTTTTTTTGTCATGCTGTGTGGGAGTAAATCCCCATTTCTTATACCACTACTTAAAACATATTATATTGTGATTAAAACAAATTAGAAAGTGTGCATATTATAAGTTGTCATCAGGATGATTAAATCAAGTTATAACAGGATATAAATCCGAATTATACTTGTAAGTTATAGATTTAAAATAACAGTATAAACAAAAATATGTTATACAAAACTGCAATTAGTACATCAGAAGTAGTAATCTCATTCGTGTTGAACTAAGTCAAATAATTATGTTTTATATTATAATCAACAATTCTTATATAAAATAATTAAACAGCAAAAAATTTGTATGAATGCCAAAACTACAAATTATTATAATTTTTTAAGATAAATTTATAAAATAAATTTCAATAAAAAATTTTCTTAACAAAATACAAAAACTTTAACTTTAATCCATTAGTTATTAACAAACAAATCCATAGACAACAAAGAGTAGAAAAGTTAACCATATTAATAAAAACAGTTTGGTAGTCTAAACTGTGTTAAATAAGAGGAAACACTGCTAAAAACCCATTGTTAAATCATTAATGACAATTTAAGTGTTATGAATCGTATTTACCCATCATATTGGCCATGAACTTGCTACGCTCCTTTGGAGGTATCCAATTAGCAGCCAATGGCAATATCGCTGGCCAAGTTACTCCCTATAAATCATAAGAACTAAATAAATTATAGAAACAGTTAATATGACGTCATTAATTATTTCAATAAAATCAATACAAAAATATATATTAGTATTAAGCAAACATGAATTTTTAAAAAGTATTTCTGATTATCTGATTTTAATTTCAAAAAAAAAAAATGAGAATAAGTATAATATTTATTAATTTACCATTTTTATTTAATTTTTTAAAAAATTAATCTAAGAACATAGATGCAATTTCAAAAAACATCTTTATATCTAACTTTCTTTTATTTTAAATTTATCTTTATAATATTATAAAAGTAGTTTTTCTAAAAATTTTGGAAGCTAAGCCTTTTTGAGTCCCCCCAATTTATGTCCATGTCTAAGAACTTTATTTTTACTCACCAAAGTAAAACCTAAAAATATTCTACAAAATATCACTAAATATAAGCCTAATTTTGCTGCCATAGGTGTTAACATGGTGACCATAGACGCCAACAACATAGAATAACCGAACACCGTCCTAGCACCAATCATTTCGGCCACTCGACCTCCAGGCAACTCTGTTAGAACGTACCCCCAGAAGAAACTTCCAAGTATCAAATTTTGTTCATTTGCAGACCAATTGAACTTCTTACCATAAGAAGATTCAGAAGGAATAAAATTGTTTGTGATCTAAAAATACAAATAACGCTTACATTATATTGGAATAATATCTAAATAAATAATTTTACAAAACAATGTCTTAAGTAGATACATTATTTATACAATATCGAAATAAAATAAAGTATAGTCTTAATTAATCAATACTTGCAAAGTAATTTAAAAAAAAAGTGTTACTCTTAATAATAATTATATTCAAAACTTAAATTATTTGCTATTTAAATTTAAAAAAAAAATAATTTTAAATAGTACACATTAAAGAGGATGTTTATATTTTAATTAACTCAACTATTAATTTTAATGTTTAATATTTTTCTCGTTGTTGAAAAAAATATTCTCTATATTTCATGGATTTACTTCAATGTCAAACACATGTTTATGCGTGTATGACATATCCATTTAAATAACAAGGGATTTATAATATTTAATAAAAATATATAAGAATAGTAAATTATTAAGAGGTTTTATAAACTTTTAGTTATGTCCTTGAAAATACTTAAACGTAAAACATAACAATTTTAATGTAACATTCAAAACAACCTAAATCATAACTTAGTACAATTTACATTATCGTGTAACTTCATGCACTAAAATGATTATATACTAATACTTAATCAATTTTTATTAGGTCAACATTCTAATTTTAAGTATCAATTACCTTAAATATACTTATATCAACACTCTATCACGTAGTCAAATGATTCATAGTGATTACTATTTTTTACTACAATTATCTTAATAATAAACGAGACATCAGAAATGTAAATAGAATTCTTGAAATGCGTTGAAAATATTCTATAATAAACTTAACAAGGTAAAATTTACATAATACCTTTTTCATCCATATTTCTTAGTTATAGAATACAATGATACATCATTGTCTGAATGAATAACAATAATTAATTGAACGGTTATACCTTAAATTTTATCAAAAAATATTTAGCCAAAAAATTAAAAACGCCTTTTTTCGGTTAAGATGAAAACAAAATGTTTACTTTTATCATATGTTAAAATTGTTTTACTTGATTAAAAAACAAAGAATAAAAAAATTAAAGCAATTAACTCATAACTCTTTCAATGGATACTAATAAATTTGATTTTTTTTTATTCAATAGAGATTTTTTTAAGGCTGACTATAAAACTTTATACATGTTCTGTTTTAAGCGCGGGATGACGATAACTTACGCAAATTCTGTGAGTTTAAGTCCATTACTATCAATAGATATATTATGAAAAAAAATTATACATTAATTCAGATTAAAAATAAATCTAAATGTTATTAAGTTGAAAAGTAGGCTTTGATTACAAAAAAATTTGTATTTTTTATTTAAAAAAAAATTGATAAAGATTTATCATTAAAATATTAGTTACATAATTTCTACTTTTTTCTAGGTAATTAGTTAGGTAATAGGACCTTTAAACAAAAGTTCCTGTTATAAAATACTATTATTTTTAACGACACTTTAAATCAATTTAGCTTGACTAGATGAAAACTAAAATCATTTTCAAAATCTAAATAATTTTAGAGAGATTTCAAATAATAAGATAATATGTTAATTGTACGTGAATATTATTGATATATTTTCTTGCTAAAATAGTATACAAATCCACTAATATTAATTATAATTAAAGTTTTTTATTTGATAATTATCAAATAAAAAACTCATCTTAATATTAATCAACCAAATTTTAATTTTTACTCAATGGCATACCATTTCAAATACTTCAACTTCAAACAAAATTACAAATAAAAGATATTTTTCCTTTCGGAAATTATTTAATTATGAAAGTAACAATTTTCTTTGTAAAATAAAATGTTACGTCAACTTATTGAAACAATAAGTAAGAAATATTTATTGAAGATCAATTGTTATCATTGTAATCAATAAAGATTTAATCATTTTTCAAAAATAAGCAAGTAGTAAAAATTTTAATTCATAAGTTATTACACAAAGTTTTGAATAAATGAGACACAATTGTGTCACACTTAAGAGTGCATACTTATAAATAAAATATATGGTATAAGTAAATGAAACTTGACATAGATGGAAGTTATGTAATAATCTTGTAGTTAACTTAAAAGTGATACTTTCACAATGTCAAAATAGGTTTTTTATTCTATATTAATCATTACAAACATACAATTTTTATCTCAAAACTATTTTTTAAAATATCAGAAATTTGGAATAATAAAAAATTTTCGTATAATAAAAAAATATTTATTTAAAAAATCATTTTTTTCATATACTACTAGACCAAAAACTTAAAAAGAGTTATAGTTCTTTGTTAATTACTTCTTATCGCATTTATTTGTTATTGAATACTTCATTAAGTAAATAAAAATCACCTTGTTCATCGAAAATTCTGTTTTTTATCCAAATAACTAAATGAACCACCCAGTTATTTTAACCACCCAGTAATTTATTATTCGCTGATTACTCAAGAAGAAACAAAATATTTTATTTATACCTATTTTTTTCAATTAAAATTATACATATATATATATATCTTTAAGCTACACAATTTTTTCTTGAAATACTCGTTTAAAGCGAAAACTAATTTGTAACATTATTTAAATATTATTTTACATTAAATTAGAAAATTTAATTATCTCTTGTAGTATAATACTAAACATAAGTACAAAGATAAAAAAAGTTGTTCCTTATGTTTCAAGTGTTAAAAGTACACAGTATACTATAATATTGAGAATATAATAATAGTGTGAATCACTTATCATAAACCACTTAATTATTGGAAAAATATAAACAATTTTTTATTGGTTCAATACTTTTTTCAATTTATTGATCATAAAGTATTTTTTATGTTCATCTCTTGTACTTTATAAATGTATTACCTTATTTTCTTTAAATGGCAACATACATGATTAACTAGCTTATTTAATAGATAATGATCTAATTAAGAAAATTACTGGTCAATAACAACTTTTGGACCAGTATTTCGGAAGATATAACATTTTATAGTGATGGCTAGAGATAAGTTGCGGTTGCTGTTATTTTTATTACTAGTCATTTCCCGATCGTTTTCATCTTCCCGCATAGGTATTAAAAATGTCAATAACATCCAAAATACTGGTTCAAAAGTTGTTATCGACCAATCATTTTTTTAATTACATTATTATCTAAAAATATTTAATTAATCATGTATGTTTCTACTTAAAAAGATAAAGTTGTCACTTTTATAAGGCGTAAGAGCTGAACATAAAAAATACTTTGATAAAACATGTATCTAGAAATAAACTAAATAAAAAGTGTTCATTATTATTTTTAGATTAATTAAGTGGTTCGTGATAAATACATCACTCTATATTTAAAAATATGTTATTTTTGATTATTTCAATATCTCTTTAAAATTATATTTACTTGAGCAAACATCACACCTATAATAATAATTACTAACTGATGAGGTTTCACTTAATTTAACTTTAAACTTCGATGCGAAGCTGAAAATGTATTAATTTTACTAAGATGTGTTTTTTTTTTTTTTTTGTTTGTGTCTATTACCACTTTTTCTCAGCTCTCGTCGAACCGATTTCTTTCAACGATACGTCAAAATATAAAAAATTGTACCTAGTCGAAGACATTACCCTCAATAATTGAAAAATTTTCTCTCGTTCACCGCTAATTTTCGACATTTTTTCAATTTTTTTATTTAAAACTGTCATAACTTTTATAAAAATTACCAAATCATTGTCAGATATCATTATACTTGACCAAACTATGCCACGTCCCCACTGTGCTGGGTTTTTTGATTTCATGTAACATGAATACATATAGTATACTCATATCTGCAGCTACCTTTAAAATGATTAAACTTAACATTTAATAAAGTGGCATTTAAAATAATAAACATTGTTCCTGTTCAGTGTACTTTCAAGTTTTGTAACTATTTAGATGAAATCATATCAAAATAGATAAGGTTAGATGAATCTGTTCGAGTTATTTATCCCAAGATGTATCATTATCGTGATAGTGTTTCAATGAAACAAAATAAAGCAACTTGTTATTTTTACTGTGAAGGTCACTTGTTGCAATTATCACGATTCTTATATTTGTACGTTTTCTTTTTTGTTTATTCATCCATAATATGATGTATACATTCTTGCCCTAACATAGTTCGTATGCACAAATTTTCTGCTTAAAATTGTTTATGATTCTAATAAGTTCGACAACACACGTTTAATCAATATATACTAAAATTAAATTAAATTTGAATAGCTGTTGTATCAAAAAACATTTATTTAATTTTTCTACAGATTCATGGTTTAAACTACTGTTAACGTTTCTCTTTTATTTGTTAATTTATATTGCTCCATAATGACTTTAGTTCAAAGTATGAATACGATATTACAGTCAATATTCTATTTAATTGAAAATTTTATAATGACCTTGTTATTATTTGAACAAAAATAGTTAAAAGTGCTTCTGTTTATTATAGTTTATTATTATTTCAACGAAAACAATTCAAAGTTCAATGTATTACCAAATTTTACAACTAACAAAAATACTGTTAGCTGTAAAATAACTAACAGAAATAGGCCAACGTGATCAGAAAAACACATTAATAACTTAATAATATATTTACATACACGAAGGATCAACACAACTTTTACAGTGTAGAAAATTAATTTACCGTTCTCAATCATTCAAAGATTACAACAGAACCACAAACCTTATTTTAAAATAATATGTTTATTTTAGTAACTATTATCTTAAGCGAGAAAACATTTGAAATCAACCATATTATTTATTGTGATAAATTATTTTAGACGTTTTACTGATATTTCTAAGCATTTTCAAAATTAAATCGAACAATTACCGATTAAGTATATAATTCTAAACAATCAACGGTTACACAAATAGATTCAATAGAGATCTACATCATAAGTTAATAAAAAAAAAGATGTTTTCGTGCTCTTGGTAAAAGTCCAAAGCAATATTGGTGCCAAAGGAAAAAATAATAACGAAATAATTGACCCAATCGACAATTGACTAAATTCATAATTTGACAGAAAATTCCACAAAAATGTTAAAAAATTGAGCAATCACGGATTCCTGTAAATCTATTTTTTTGAATAGTGAAATAAAAAAATTATGATACTTAAAACTATGCATAGAAGAGTGTCTATTAATCAAAGAGACAATTGACAAAGATTAACGTTAGTTCATAAACTTACGGGGGTGGCATACAAGAGTACATTAATGTTGAGGTCAAAATTAGTGAGAAATTTTAAAATATAAATCATTAATTTTTAATGGACTTACATTTGTTTCGTTGTGCATAACAGGGTATGTCAAATTGGCAGCCGTTTCGTTGGCTGTGGTGGTCTTGTTAGGAATCACCATATCCACAATGGTAATAGTAAAATTAACCCGGAGCATGTAGTTCACCATAAACCCGACCAGAACCATCAAGTTTAGTATTCTGGTGCACGACATTGAACCTAAACGGAACAAATATTACTTAAATTAGTTGATTAGACATTTCTACTTCCGGTTTCATTACATTACTGAGTACTCTTGTATTACGGCTAATATTAACCGAATTTGACATAACAGAGAGTGATCTCATAAAATTTGTTAAATTAAATAATTTAGTAAGTCTTATGCATAACACTTACGGTTCTCTTTTATGACAGGATCCGTCTCAACAGCATCTTGTTTTTTTTCTGACATTTTTATAGTTCAAAGACCTGTAAAAATAATTTAATGTATCCGATCAACAAAAAGTAATTATAATTAATTCGTTAAACTTTAGTCATCTAACGTCGTTATTTAAACAAAAACAGTCATAATTATTGATTAAAATGTACCGTAAACAAAATGGTTCAACTTGATAACCTTAAAAATAACATATGATCTTTACAATATACATACTTAAACGTAACACAATTATAGTAAGTTATAACTAGTAATGATGTAACAAAGTACGTTTTAATGAATGTAGGTAAAACCGGTAAAATTTCCATACGCTTCAAAACTAATAAATATTGGGTTTTTTTTTGAATAATTTATAAACAAATTTTGTATCGATTTACTAATACATGAAAATAGCTTTATTATTATGTATATTTCTTCATGAATGAACGCAAATATGAGCATTAACATCATAACACATCATTTATGGAAGTCTATTTAAAGGAAAAATATTGAACAAATTTTGTTAATCGACAATTATAATTGATAATACAACACTTTTTATGAAACAAAGTAATGCATGAATATCTTTTATTTTATCTACAAAATATAATATGTAAAATTTACGCATTCAAATATTTTGAAAATATTTTTAGGCGTTCGCATTAATTTGGCATCGCATCATGCCCCTAACCGCTTCTCGGGTTTTTGTTAATTTTTTTTCAAATTTTTGTATAATATTTGTTATGGTACACTACGAAAAAGGCGATTGTTAGGAAGTGGAAAGAAGGTGTGGGGATAAAGCCACACACTTTCGTTTAACAAGACTTTTAAGCATATACTCACTAATAAATTTACGACTATATCATCGCCCCTAACTCTAAACAAATTTTATTTGATTTTCTAACAAATTACAAAAATATTAAAATATAAAACCATTAGATAATATGAAGATTGCTGCCACACGAATGCAAATTATATCGAAAGTGATAGCACTTGACCGTGACTATGACAAATAAATTATTTTTAGCAATTAAATATGGCTTCAGTCGAACTTTAATCACGGAGACATTTATTATAATCAGCAAGCAAGTACGCGAAAGGATGGTGAAACAAGCCATTATTCTTTACAACAAAACTAAAAAAAATGATTTATAATAATAGTGTTATAAAGACAAGACTCTATTAACTCAAGTGATACTGTTATACCATGTTCGTGTTACTGAAAAATATTAATCGATAATAGGATAGGTAGATAAAGGTCACGACGAATAATAATACTATATAAATATATTAGCTTTTGAAAGAGTAAACAGATGTGATGTTCTATTAAATTTGTGATGATTTAATTTATAGTAGCAACATGTCAAGTATCAATTCACGCTGAGAGAGTGATTATGGAAATTCCCATGTAAACACAACATCTCACGTGCATGTGAAAAACTTGGAAAAATTTATGCCTCTTACATAATCATTCTATTTATAATTATTCAAGTAAAATCTGTTTGTCGTATGTAAATTATAAAAATATATTTATTATTTTATACATAAACAAAAAAAATAGAATTTTAATGTGCGTATTAATAATTTCATGAAAACCAATCGTACAAACTACATATACATGAGAAATTATTTTACACTTCCAAATTATATCTTTGCCATATATTTATTTCCATCATAAGGAGGTTATATCCTCTATATCTCCCCAAGAGAATGGTCATGATGTATAGTTAAAATCTAAAATTATAATTGTAATAATAATTGAGTAACACAATAGAGTAACTATGTCCACAAATAAAATTAATACAAAAATAATATCTGTAACTCAGAATTAGAGTTAAGTCACATATTGGAAGTTTTTCTGGAAAACACAAAAACAGGAAAATGCAATTTCTTTGAATCGTTACAAAAATTTTAATCGAATAGCATGTTAAATATAATATCGTTGGTGTACATAAACTACAAGGTTAATTTACCATTTGTTATTAATTTTTGTGTGTATTATGCCGAGTTAGGTAGGTTTGTTTAGCTCAAACTTATGTTAGGACTTAAACTCTTAAAACATTTCTAAAATATGGAAGGGGCAATCGTAACAAAATTCTTCTGATATTAAAATTGAATTTCGAATACAAAACACAATAATCTGAAAATCTTAACTTATGGAATTCTAGTCTAGTTCTAAGATGCAGAAATATAAACATAAAATAATTGGCCCCATATATTAAGCAAAATAATTTAATAGTTTTAATATTAAAAATAAATTATTTAATAAAACAAAAAAGTTACAAATTTATGCCTTAACCACGTGGATGTAAAAAATGAACAGTGTGTTGTTGCATTATTTTTTAGCTCTGTCAACTCTCACTGGTAAATTTTTAATGCAAATATTTCGAGTACTGTGATAAAAAAAAGCTAAACGCAAATTTTTGACAACTGTTGAGAGTTCAATTCAGCAAAAATGATTAATAATCAGCATGAAATAATTCGGCAATTATTATGGAATTAAAAACATACGGTATTATTTACCTACTATTATGCGATTATGCAAAAATTCTTAAGTATATTTTTTACAAAATATTTTAATAATTTAGAACATATTTCCTGCAGATTACTTGACATATATAAAATATGCAAAATGTTGCATAGATCGTACTATTGAATTAAAAAAAATTAAAAGATCAATTATGCTCAAAAATATTTAAAAGACTACTTTTTATAAATAGAACCAGACATAAAAATTCAAGTCCAATAACTATGACAAATTTACCAATTGAATAACTTAAAAAATAATAAAATGCACAGGATTTTTCTATGTTCTGCCGTTTTTAAAGGTACATAACACAAATTGTTCTGTATTGATTAGCATTTATAACGAATTTGTGACGTACCTTTTGCTAATATATTCCTAAAAGTTCATAAATCTATTAAATGGTCTAGTTTTAACATTTCCATAAGTTACTAATAAGTTAAGATTACTGACTCTACATCATCTTCACAGTCACTAAATTATTTATTATATTCATAGTTTTAGTTTTAAATTTTGCTTAAAAACTATGCCATATATTATATTTTCTCTATGGTTGTCAATATTTTTAACGGCTTTCTATTATTTCAAAATGTAAATTTAATTAGTTATAATGTTATAAACTAATTTAATTTATAACAGTATTTTAATTCCTTACGCACCATACTTAATAGCTATTATTTTTAGATAAAAATTATTTATAATTTTTATTTTCATTGAAAAATTAACCAAATTATTAATTAAAGTATAATTACAAACTTTATTTATAATGTTTAAATTTAAAAATAATTTATATTAAGTTTTTGAATTCATGTAAGTTATAAAGCGTAAATCAATTATCTTATAAAATTAGAATTTAATACCTTATACAACAAAATTTTTTTTTATTTCTTAAGCGATGTTTTGAATGTATGCAAGTTTGAACAGTAAAATTATAGACAGAATATACTAAGTTATACTACATTAATTTCAATCTGCCATAATATTTTATTGTACTAAAGAATACCGAGTTGAAAGTTAATCCGGTTTTTATACATTCTTTTAAAAAAACACACTCTCAATAAATTCTAGTTACTTTCTCTGGGATTTTTGGTATGATTAATAAAGTTTTCAGACAATAATACGTTAACGAATTAATAATGACCCCTCGAAAGTATTTTGTTTGCAGATTTAAATAATTTTATGTGTAAAATCAATTGTGTCGTATTATAATGACAATAAAAATTAAATACCTTTAATTTAAAGTCTCCAGTTATTTAATTTTATTACTAGCGCTAATACCTGTTGTTTTTAAAGATATCTATAATATATACATATACTGTCTTTATTATGATGTTATAGTAGATAAATTTTGCATAATGGTAAATTTTGGTTCAAATGATTGTAAAAATAACTACTGACTGAATAACTAATTATAATAATCTCTTAAAGACGATATTACAGAAAGATTATTATTTGGGTGGTAACTCAAGCTGTTACATTTCATACTTTTTTACATCATTTTAAAACATAACAGGAAATTGAATCGAAAAACGGGAAAATATGAACTTAAGAAAATTATCGCGTATTTACAATAAGTAACTTTGGATGATTATTTAAATATGCCTCCTATCCTTAAGTATCGGAAAATTAACAAGTAAACAACAAATGTTTTTTTAGCGACGACATGCAACACGCACAATATCGATTCAAATTTTAATCATTAAAATATTATACTTTTGAACTATTATTTACAAACAGAATTACGATAGTAAATAACACTGAAAAACATTATTTGTTGTGATGTATTAATGTGTCATCTTATCAATGAGTTAAATGATTATTCAATTTTATTTAACCAAGAAATCGCGTGTTCTATGTGCAAAAAAAAAACCATCACGGATAGGTGATTTTAAATAGAATTATAACGCCTTTTATTTGAATCTTATAATGAATCAAATTGGTGAACATGTACATTTTTTAATAAATTTAATGAAATATAATAATGTAAACAAACTTATGACAATATGTAGATTATGAGAAGCTGCAAGTCAATTAGATAATACTGTTATCATATAATACTAAACATACATGGCCAACTGCCAGCTTGTATTAGTACTCTACTAGAAAAATAAAATCTCCCATATTTATGAACAGTATGTAATACGAGAACTTGATGCAACCTTCAAATTAAGTACAAGTTTATATTTAAGTAATAACTTATCATTTTCAAATATAGATTAACGGTTTTAATTGGACAAAATTATATTATTTTTATTCGTGATGCAATACTTCGATAAAACGTAAATTAATATACCAATTTTTACTAAAAATTATGTAAAAAAATTTCTATGCCATAGAAATCAAGAATCAAGTATTTCATAACTACTGTGCTATAAGAAAGATAAAAAGTAAAAAATAAAATTACGCGTGTTAATTGAAAAAAAATTCATATAAGTAAAATTATAAGAATAATTGTTATAAAAACGGAACATTAATCAAAAATGCTTCTTTCCAGCAACTTAAAAGATCTATTTACGTCCAAATTTCTTTTTTTTCCACTCGCATAAAATATAATGCTAAAATCATTTAAGACAGGGATTATACTTTTATGAAATAATTGTTAAATTCTTCATTTTAGAAAATTAAAAGCTAGACTATTTTGATTACACGTACAAAACTTGGTGAAAATCACGATATGCTTAGGTACAACGGTATGATAAAGGTGTCAATGAGACGATACCGCTACTGACATTTGCATATGGCGAATAAGTAGCACGAGCTTTATAAAAATATTAAATGCTCTTAGATACAAATATAAATAGGTACAACAAATTATAAAAGTCGATATTAGCAAAGTTATTATTCAAACTCTTATAATTCTTAGATTTTTGAAATTCACCACGCTAGGTATAAATTGAAACGTTCTTCCATCGTTTACGATGCACTATAATAGACAATAATAGTTTTTAATTGAAGAATTAATAGTGATTAACATAATGTTAATTATTAGAAAAATTTCCCAGCAAAATCAATTTGTAAACTCTGAACATACAGTGTGTTGAATTTCTGCCCGATTTTTACACTTGAGTAGTGAGTATAGGAAAAAACTTGAATAATTTTCAAAACTTACCTTGAAAAAAAAGCAATAAAATGTTTTGTATAATATCGAATTCTTGCGATTAAAAATTAAAACGAATTGAACATTTAGTAAAGCAAAATCGTTTAATAAAAAAAAAAAAGTTTCGAACACGGACGCGATTTTCCTTACCAGTAACCGGCGGACTACACACGTGCTCTGCAACGGTTACCAGCGTTGTAAAATAACACGAATTACTTCAGTCAACGAGTGTCTGGTACGGTGGCCGGGCGTAGCGCGACGGTCGACCGGCTGACGATACTACACCGATACGCTGTGTAGATAATTGACGTAGTAATGGCGGCGGGCACACCAGTGTTAAGTGTCCCGAGTCGGTTGTGAAAATCAACGTTAACAGTGTTAACTTAACACTGTAGGGCCTGTTTTATTAGACGTGCCGTAGACTAGTCAAGTCCTCCTACAGGTGCGCGACACTGTCAAACTCAATATTTAATATTCAAAAGTGACGACGTCAGTTCACATACTACATATTTATTAATAATTCGTACTACAGACATGTATGCATACATCAACAAATAACATTACACGAGGGAAATAAAATAATTCTCAGTCTTGAGATCTAACAATGACACGCTTATAAACGTGACAAGTGCAAATAATTTTAATCGTAGTTGAAAAAACCCATTGCAAATATTAAAAAAAGAATGTGTGAAAACTACTTGTGTGCAGACGCTTTATTTGCATGTTATAGGTATTACAATTTCTACCAACATATTTTTCCGAGTAAATAATTCAATCTATATTTAAACAAAAACACATGTGTATGTAAACAATTTTCGATGATAAATTGTCAGTTAAAATTTCATTAAAAAATTAACATCGATAATTTTTAAGTGAAAACTTTTTATTTTTTTCATTCTTACAATCAGTAATAAAATTGCTAATCAATTTTATCTAATAAATATTTCTAATTTTAAAAAAATAACTATTTTAATTACAGCTTATCTTACAATATACGATATATTATATGGACTGCATTATTTTATTAAAATAGTACCATAGATATAAAAAATTTACATGTATTTTATTTCGGAAAAATAATTGCAATTATTTTAATCACCGAAAATTTATATATTTTTTAAGCTAGACTAATTTTAAAAGAATACAAATGAAATATTAATAGTGAGATTAAAATTCTATTTGATAAGTCATGAACTGAAACAAAATTTTATTTTACTTCATTTCATTTCATGTGGAAGAACTTTTACAGTGTGTCAGACCGGCTCTCGACGTGACAACCTTTTCACTCGGTTCGCAATACCCCACCCAGCCCGCCGTGCTAAAACTCGTTGACCAATAGCGTATGCATGAGAATTACAATTAAGGGGTAGGGGGACACGCATCCCCCTTGAAAAATATACGATAATTAAACAATTTAACGTATCATCATACGCTATAGGTGGGCGGCTTCCATTGGGTAGTAAGGAAAAGAGCATGTCCCCTTTGAAAAATCCTCAAAAAGTGGTTCTTTAAGCACATTATGCGCTAGATGTAAACGCTTATGAGCAAGAGGTAAATTTTACCCCCTGGAAAATATGTGATCTCCTATTTATTTTCTTATACCTATAGAATATTTATAGCACTCATTAGGGTACAACAGGGAACACGACCCTTGGAAATATGCCATTCCCTTCTATCACACTGCGCTAAAATTTTATACCTATAGCATTTATAGTGTTGTTGTTTACTTTGGAACAAATTGCCTGTAAATTATTTGTAAATAATAACTGCAACACTAAAATATGAGCGACAGTGATAATTTAAAACATAGTTTGCCTCTTGTAAAGAAAGTAAAATTATAATATGGCATACAATCAAGCAGTGGCGCCAATCCCTATATACATGTATTGCGATGTAATACATGTATAATTTGGGTGGTATATAGAAGAGATATAAGTAATAATAAAGAATATAAGATAATGATCAAAAAAGGCCATAAAAACTTTTTTTTTAAATCAAGAATAATTTAATTATATTTTATAATTAAGGTTTGCCTTTATGTGTATACAATTCATACACTCTCATATAGTTTATATCTGTTCCAACCTGTATTTATAAATACATATATACACATGAATTTGTCAATATTTAATTTATTACAAAAATAATCAAATATACTAAATATGCAAAAATAAGCTTAATAAATATTTATTTATATAGGTGAAAATTTAGTAAATATTTTTTTTTTTTTGAGAATTTCAATAAAATATTCTTAGTTGCAATACTTCCTACATATTTCTACAACACACATTTAAAAATATCTTATAAATATAATAACTAAAAAATATATTTGTTTATCGCAATAAGATGACAAAAAAATTTCTTAAATATTTATTTATATGTATTTTGAGAATACAGAATATTTAACTAAATATATTTTTAAATATTTACTTAAAATATTTTTGAAAATATATTATTGAGAATAAATGTAGAACATTTACCTCAAAATATTTGTATTATATATTATCGAAATAGTTTTTCAAATATTTACTTATTTCATTTATTGTATATTTTAAGGCGATTTTTAAGTTGAAGTTATTATTCAAGCAAATTCCGTTAATTTAAAAAGTAGATATCGTGTAGCGATGTTATTTTTTTTAAGGGACCACTCAAGTCGATTAACAGACTAACTGACTTTTTAACATTTGATTTGGCCTACTATAACTTTATAAAAAGTTTTTTTGGCCGACAGTAATACAAAAAAAAATGTCTTTTTAGTAGACTGAAGTAATTTTAGTGGAGTAATCTACCTTCTTCATCTTCTTTAGTTAGCTCGACGTTGTTGAAGTGGATATCGAGAAATGAATGATGGTTCTTGCAGTTATTTTGAAGGTCTTATAAAGTAACAAATAAAGTTAATTAAATGTAAAGGGAACTAATTGACAAAAATACGAGCTTCAACATTTTATGTGATTATTGTAATAATGACATACAGTTGTAAAGCAATTGAATGAAGTGGTAATAGCGTACAAAAGGTAAAATATGTTGGGTAGTATTATTAAAACATTACGTATATATATCGCGCGGATTAAACTCTATGTATGAAGTGACAATAAATGTATAAAAACATGTCATGTTACTAAAGAAATGCAATTAGAAAAATATAACACGTTAGTAAAAATGTATACAGGTTTATTTGTAATAATTCTTTATTATTTTAAAGATGATACCAAAGATGTATTACAATATATCTAGGAAATGAGATACTTAAACAAACTGCTTTACAATTTGTTGAAATTGTGCCTATGCAAATTGTGTTATGCACAAATAGATGCGTGTGCAAAATATGTAATTTAGAAACGTTAAGATATTTATTTAGAGTAGTATTTTTAATTTAATAAATTGATAAGTATTGTCTTTAATAATCATGTTATCCACTAAATTGAATAACTATAGACAAAGACGATGTTTGTTTTTAATAGTCTAAAACTGTAAAAATAATTTAAAAAAAATATATATTTGATGGTTTAAAAGTTATTAAAGATATCAAAACCTGGCGGAACATATATATAACTTATATATAAGTATATTTTGGAAAAAATTTTGGAGGAGGAAGATACGGTATTGCTTCTTATTAAGCTGTATCAATAGTAACATATAATTAATGTAGTGTATATAGTAAATAAATAATAAATGTGATAAAATATATAATATATATAAGATATTATCTTATATATACGTTTTATTTAAATATATAAGAAAATTTTAATAAGTTATAACGAGAAGTATGGATAATTTAGATAGCTTGTAAGTTTGTCTTAAAATAGGTTATGAGCCAGTAATTATTCATAACTGAAAGGGAGCACAAATTCAGTTTAGAGATAAAAAAAAACACAACATTTCGTTATTTTTCTAATTAATGAAAATATTTGTCATTATTTGTGACATTCATCATGCTATTCAAAAATAAATACATAAAATCGTTTTTATTTGGTAATCATAGCCTACCTTAATTAGTTGAATCATTTGTACTCTTATAAAAATAATATATAAATTATTATTTTGAAAGACCTAAAAAATTATGCAAACACTGAAATTTTCAAAAAAAGTATAACTTGAATTACTAACAAAGAAGTACGCTTTTTCTTAAGTAGTATAGTACTATACATTTTGACAACTTAAATATAATCTTTTATTTAAGTATTAAAATTCCTTGATTATGGTAAAATATAACATTCAGGACACTTTAGGAAGAAAGTACTAATAATTAAATGCAATTTTTAAAAAAATAACATAATTTAAAATATTAAATGATTATTATTTTATGATAAAAAAACATTTACAAAGTATAATTATTTATTTTTCATTGACATTCTTTTTTTTTTATTTATACTACCTCTATTTTTACCTTTTGATTTCATACTTCCTCCAAAAGTACTCTCTTTAGTGTTACCTTTCATTCCTCTTTTTTTCCCTCCAAATCCATACTTTGCATCTTTACCTTTTCTTTTATGTTGTGATCTATAAACATAAAATGAAAATATCAAATAGAGAATTATAATTTAAGGTTAATTATAACTAGATTATTTTAAAAGGATGTTACAAAATGTTTAACTTATAAACTTAAAGTTGATTAAAATCAAACCAAAATATTTGTTTATTAGTTCAATTAGAAATTCAAACTAATTAAATCTAATAGTAGGTCAAAATTATTGGAAAATAACAATAATTAGTAAAATTAAAACATTTGAGTTTTAAGATAATAATTGAGGTGATCACATAGAAAGGAATTTAAACACAGAAACTAAATTTTTTATTTTTGTGCTAGAAAGAATAAAGTGTTTATCTAAACCACATGAATAAGTCATTTTTGTTTTCTACACTATTCATAATTTATCCAGAAATTTGATTAAATTATTTCATTATGTAATAAGAATTTGTACTTATTAGTTTTCCACAAGAATAGAAAGTTGATATTTTGTACTTAGTTTCTTTTTCATGTCAACGTCTCAATTATATAAATGTATAAATACTTAGTATTTATACAATCAATGAAAAATACTTCTTTAAACAAAATTTACCTATACAACTTGTATTTCCCAGAAATAAAAACATAGAATACCAATTGATTTTCTCATGAAATTCAATTACATATTAAGTTAGAATACATAACGAAAATTCTAAGAGTAATTTATTTATGTACAGATTATCAATGGTATTAAATATTATTTATCTCATTGCTTAATTTATTCAAATGTTAACATTCTTACAATTTTAATAACAATCACATTCTTATTCTTATTTTAGAAGAAAATAGTTTCTTATATTCTGAACACTCCTTGTAGAAAAATATTTATTTTCTAGAAAGAACTACAACTACTTTTAGTAAAATTTTGAACTTTGTTTAAAAATGGTAAAAGAAATTTTTTTTTTAACTAATTCAAAAATAGTTATTCTTTAAGTTATTTTGGTTTACCTGGTAAGATTTTTTTTTTCTTTCGAATTTTCTTGCTTTTGATTTTTTTTGCTACCATCAGTTTCTAAAAAATCTAAATCATTTCTTAATCCTTTTCTAAACTTTTTAATATTTTCATTCAAATCTCTTTTTTGTTTGTGTTTTTCTTGGACAGCAGCAACCCGTTTTTCTTTGGCTAACTTCTTTTCTTGTCGTATACGTCTAACCTTTTCTGTCTGTTCAAGTTCAACTTTTCTTTGTAAAAGGGCATGTCGTACTTTCTGCATGTGTTCATCAGATTTGAACATTTCAGCAAAATAATCTTCTGGACGATGTGTTGGTATATTATGCTTATGTAATAATTCAATGCCAGTCATAACTGCAGTTTGAGCATGTCGGTGGAACATAGTTTCACGCTTAAAATCATTTAAAGCTACTTCATCAATTTTGCCTGCTTTTAAAAATTGCTGCTGTTCAGTTAGCTGAAATATAATTTAAATTTTACTACAAAGTGAACAATTTAATAAATAGTAAGGTAACTTTGAAATTAATATGTTAGATAAAAAAAAAAAAACGAACATATCATTAATAACGAAATGTCACATTTAATTTTTATTATTGTCTCATGCAATTAGCAAGATTGTTACATTTTACACTACTTGTTTAAAATACCAAAAAAATCAACATTTAAAATGATCTTATGGGATGTTTTAAATTGTTTATTTATATTTTAAACAGATTTTTTTATTTTTAAAAATGTTTTTTAACAACTCTGGTTGCGTTAAAATTAATATTTTACTTCTTATTCATTATATTTGTCAAACTTAATATGAGTTAAGACATGTATAATTTGTCCATTTTTCAGATTTAGTTTGAACCACTTAATTGATAATTTTAATTGCTCATTATAAAATTAAATGTATTTTAGCACAATATTCAGTTAATAAAAAACTTTTTTCAATTTAGTTTTTCATTCCAATTAAAAGTATATATAAAAAATTTTATTAGCAAAGCATAGCATAAAAGTTATGAAAATTTAAAGTTTCTACTTGAGTACACACATTGTGTTTTTAATAGTGGTTTGTTAAGCTGATAAGTGAGTTTAACAATTTACAGTTTAATAATTTTATTAATTAAAGATTCAATAAAATCTTCTGTTTCATTAAATTTTGAGCAGATTTTTACTGATTTTCTAATGATAAATTTTACATGTTAAACTTTTATTTCAAACTTCAAATTTTTATGGTGTATTAAGCAGATATGTAACTAAAAAATTAAAAAATATTTTTTTTGAAATTAGGTCCCCTAACAGAGATAATACATCTGGAATACGCGTCTTTTTCTAAAATTTCTAAATTTGTAGGCCTCTAAATCCCAAGAAAATTGTTTTAAATATTTGAAATTTAGTTGAAACATAGATTATACACTATACAATACCACATTTGAAAATCACCATAAAATAATAGCTTCTTAATGGTTTTTAGTGAGCTCAAAAACACCAATTTTTACAAAAAAGCTTCATTTTTAGAAAGTCATTAAAGTTTGAAATTTCACATAATTTTTTTTTTATAAACTTTAAGGTTAATTCTAAAATTTTAATTCAATTGAGTTAATATTGAATAATATGTGTGTTTATTAACATTCTGGCTATTTTTAACATTTTTTACATTGAAATGGCGATAAAAATGGAATGGTCATAAAAAAAAAGAAAAAAAAGTTGATTTAATCTGTTTATGGCATCAAGAATAAACCCTAAAAATTCACTTCTGGATGATTTGGCATGGATTGACCCATACGCAACAGTAGGTGGTTTGTTTAATTTTTAACTATTTTATATAGTATAATTTTATTTTATTTAATGATGGATTATATAAATTATTGATAATTTACAGTTTAACCCAAATCCAACTCACTATAAAAGACACTTATTCAATAAATATACTGACCTCCATAGATAGTTCAGGAGCTAGAGGCGCCGTTTCAGCCACAATATCAAGTCTTTCTGACCATGGAAGGCTACTTTGAAATGATTTCAAGGCATCATTTAAACCTCCCTAAAAATATGTTAGTTTTAAGATAAATAAAAATTTATGTACATTTCATTTAGGCTATTTATAAATAAATCAATCAAAATCATTTAGTCAAATTTTTAACTAAATCAAAATAAAATAATAATTTTGTTATTACTTTTTAATAAAAATTTTACTAGAATTGTTGATTTTTGAACTTAATATATAAACTATATGAAATTGATTGATAATTTGCACAGATGAAATAAAAATTATGAATTAATAACTTACAATATTATTAATGAATTCTTTTTTGGGATCAACTGGTATATTTAATCCTGGTTTTAACTTTCCGGCAGCATACAACTCTAATAGCTAAAAATTAATTGTATTAATAAAAAAATTGATACCTCACTTAAAAATGTTTGCATAGAAAAATATTTTCTTTTTTATAATAATCAAATATTATCTCTTTTAAAACATTAATATATATATATATATATTTATAATTTTAGATGAAATGTTTAAGAAAATTATAAATTTTTATTATATATATTCTAAAATTTGACTTTCTAGATTTAACTCATTTAATGAATACACGATTCAAATAACAATAATTTTTATGAGTTAATAAAGTTTGTTTGACATCTTATGAAATAAAAAATAATTTAACAGTAAATTACTTACTTCTTCTTCGGAATCTTGATCTGAAGACATTTCAAAATCATTATTAGTCATTTTAAATAATATTTAATTAATGTTAATAATAAACAATGTAATTATTGAAGTAGTAAAATCTGTAATTTATAAAGTTATTGACTTGAGTAATGATCACTAACACCTTAAAAATATATTTTTAATCGTTTGTATCACGTGCTCAGTATCAGTAGGAGTTATTATCACACACTTCAATTTCTTAGTTCGTGATAATTATTATCAATGAAACGATTTATACTGTTATCATTACACAAGAAATTTATTCTAGTGTTTTCTTTCATATAATTAGACACGTAATATTGTGATGTTGTCACCTTACCATTATTTTAAAAAGTTATTGTAATAAAATACAGACAGCGCATCCGCTTCTAGAGACTAATGAATGGACGATTAATATTTATTTCAAAATTGGTAATCGCCCGAATTACTATTTAAACCCATAAGATCTGGCCATCGACGTCAGTCGATCCAGTGCTTTGCGTCATTCATCAGTCTCAGTACTCAATTGTCGCTGTCCGGCTTATTGCATAAAGTCAAGTCTTTGTTTTTCCTTTTTCACCTACCTACTCTCGTCCTCGAAATTTCAGAGTACTTGTACCTTGCACTTCGTCTGCACCTCATACTCGGCTACCCCTGTTCTTTATTCTCTCCTATACCAAAAGTATTTGTGTCTTGCACTTCGTCTACACTTCATACCTAAGTGTTACCCTTATTCCCTTCCTATAACAACGGCCTTTCGACACCCACAGCTAATGCGGAGTGTCAGCCGAGCACGATAACTGCTGTATGATCACGTGTACGTGAATACCCAGGCAGCAGACTCAACATAATTTTTGTACACACTATGCTACTCTACTCCCTTTCCGTGTGTTTTGTTTAAGGTATTTTTTTGTGTTACGTCAATATTATCAAAAACTATATTAAAATAATAACTTATCTAATGTACTTAAATAAATGGAAAATATAATTTTTTAATTATTAATTAAGGTAATTTTCTAATGGATTACACTTCTCATCAGTTAAATCTTAGGCAGACTTGTATATAAGCAATAGTGGGTATTAACTAGTTAAAAAGTTATTTTTTTTTTAACTTGTCAACTTAACTAGTTAATTATTTTTCTAATTAACTTTTTAACTTAACTAATTTAATTTTCCGATGAAATAACTTAGTTTTTTTAGTTAATTAGTTAAAATAACAGTTAAGCTAAATTCAATATTTCATAAAAAAAATGTATGTCTTTATACACTTTATACGTGGTTAAATAAAAAAAAAATGGAAATTTCTCCCCCATATATTATATTTACATAACAATAATTATAATTTTCATTATTTTTTAAAAAATGTATATGATTTTTAACTGATTTTTTTTAATAGCTAGTTTTAAAGATAAAACAGTACAACAAACACAAAAATAAACAAAACGAATAAAAAATTTTTTTGTTATTATTAATATATTTTTTCCAAGTTTAAAAGGTACGATGAATTGTATAATAGGCTAGGAACAAAGGAAAGCGAAAAAGAAGTCTATAGACTTGCAAAAGTAAGAGAAAAAAGGTCTAAAGATTACCACTATGTAAGGTGTATAAAAAGTGTTGTTAATAGGATTCTATCCTGTGATGATGTAAAAAAGGGTGGAAATAATATTTTGAAAAATTACTGAATGAGGAGTATCTAAAAGTGACATTAAAGTATATCTTGTGAAACGGAGGGCTGGTAGATTTAATTAGTGAGAAAGAGGTATGGGAGACTATGGCATCAATGAAAAAGAATAAAGCATTAGGACCAGATGAAGTGTCAGTACAAGTATGGAAAATATTAGGTGGTGTTGGCATAAGGTGGTTGAAGGATCTTTTAAATAAAATCTTATTAGATGGGAAAATTCCAAATGAATAGAGGAATAGTATTGTGGTGTCGATATTTAAAAGTAAAGGAGACAAACAGGAGTGTTGAAATTATAGAGGCATAAAGCTTATGAGTCATAATTTGAAAATTTGGGAAAATAATAGCTAAGAGAATAAGAAATGAAACATCGGTATCTAAAAACCAGTTTGGATCTATGCCTGGTAAGTCAATAATGGAGTCATTATTTTGTGTGAAGCAACTAATAGAAAATTATAGGGAAAAAAGAAAAAGCTGTGTATGGTATTTATAGATTTGGAGAAAGCGTATGATAGAATACCAAAAGGTGTTAAAATGAGCATTAATAAGAAAAGGAGTCCTGAAAAGGTGCATTAATATAATAGAGGATATGTAAGATGATACTTGTACAAAGGCAAAAAATGTAGGAGTAACAGGTTTTAGTGTAAGAGTAAGAGTGCACCAAGGTTCTACTTTAATCCCTTACTTATTTTCTATAGTGATGGATGAAATTACTAGACAAATACAAGGAGAAGTGCCATGGTATATGTTGTTTGCTGACGATATAGTGTTAATAGGAGAAAATTAATCAAAGGCTAGAGGTGTGGAGATCAGCTCTTGAAGAAAAGGGTTTAAGAATAAGTAGCAGTAAGACAAAATATATAAAGTACAAATTGACAAAAGAGAACACGAGGTAGGTGAAATGAGGAGAGCAGTGACAATAATCAAAGATGTAATAGGAGAGTTGGATTGTTTTAAGTATTTTGGATCAGTTGTGCAAAAGAGCGGCGGTAATGACGAGGATGAAAGACACAGGATTAAGTGAAAGTGGAGAGAAACGTCTGGTGTTTTAAGCGACAAGAGAATTCTAATGCGGCTAAAGGTAAGTTCTATATTGTAGTGAGACCAGCAATGATGTATGGTTCATAGTGTTGGGTGGTTGACAAGAAAGTAGAGCAGAGAGTGTAGCAGAGATGAGAATGTTTAGATGGTTGAGTGAGGTGACTAGAGAAGATTGGATAAGGAACAAACATATAAGAGAGAGTATAGGTGTAGCGTCAATTGTGGATAAGATAAGAAAATATAGACTTAGATGGTTTAGTCATGTTATGAGGAGAGACGAATCGGAAGCTGTAAGAACAGTTATAGAAATGAATGTTGAAGGAAGACCAAAAAAGAGAGGGAAAGATGTTATTGAATGTGATATGGGAACGACTGATGTAAATGTAGATGATGTGGGAGATCGTGTCAAGTGGAAGTTTAGGATAAAGGTGACCAACCCAAAGTAGTTTGGATTAAGGCGTGGAAAAAGATTCAACTTTAATAGTTGAAAATTAATTCTTAGTTTTCTCTAACATCACCAACCAATAAAAAATGATTTTAATAGATTTTAGCCAAAAAATTAATTTTAAATGAAATAAACTTTTTTAAACTAGTTAAGTTAAAAAAAAATTTTATCTAAGCTAGTTAAATTTATAATTTTTTAAATTTTAATTGTTAATTTATCAACATTGATCATACTTAGTGTGAATTAATTATTTCCATTAACTTGCCTATCTTTGTATATAAGTAGGGGTATCTTAAAATAAGTCATACTTATTAAGAGATAATTAAAAAAAAAAAATTTGTTAGCAACGAGAAAAAAAACTGTAAAATAAAATAAAGTGAACTTTTAGAGTAGAAAAATTATTGTTAAATTCTTATATAGAGTGATTTAGTACTGTCGATCATGTGATTCCTCCTAAAAAGGTAAGCATTTTTTTTTTTTTTTTAATGTAACATTTTCTAATTTTGAAAAATAAGTTTGTTATAATTTTTTTATCTCGAGAAAAATATTAGAGGCAATATTCTTAATAAATCACATTGAATAATAGGTTGATATTATTGAATAGGCATTGAAATTTTTTGATTGAACTCCATTTCTTTCAAAATAAAATCTTAGTTACCTGTCTGATGTCTTGTACAAAAGAGCAGTCATTTCTTGTATTATTTTTAATTAATTAGTAGTCATAAGTCTAAAGGGAATTTTCTACTAAGACTCCTAATGAACGATCATATTAGTAAAAAAAATAAAAATCTGATTTTTTCAATAGTTCATAAAATTAATGCTTTAGAATTGAAATCAGTCTAAGATTTTAATTGTGAGAAGAAATATTGAAGACTTCAATCTAACTTACTTAAGATTGTCTAGATCTGATTTTGAATACTTTATATAAATTAAATTTAAGAAGTTTTTTAATTCATTAAATAATTGTATCATATTAAGACCACTTTTTTTTATTCTGCCCTTTTTAACCACTATTCTCCAAAAAATACTATATTTTATCAGACATCTAAAAATCTATCAATCAAAATACAATATCAATACAAAATATTTTGGTTATTCAATTAATTAACTTGTATATAAATTTAAAACGAATTTAATAAACACAAAAATTATAAATTTGCATCAATAACCAAATGTATAAATAATTCTTAATTGTATAACTATTACATCAGAATATTAAAATAATGTTTTAGATACGAATCATCAAGAAATATATATGCATTAAGTATTAAGTATATAATGGATAAATGAAATAACAATAATTTCTACATAAATAAAAAATCTTTTAAGGTAAACTTATGTATTTTATTCTGAATAATGTTTAATATCCAATCAAACAATCTTTAGTTTTTAATAGTTACTGCTTTTATGGTTATTTGTGGACCAACTAACATTTAAAATTAAATGATCATAACCATAACCATGAAGATTTTTAATAGCTCTTTCTGCATCCATTCTAGACTTGAAATTAACAAAAGCATATCCTTTGCAAGTACCAGTAACTTTGTTAGTAGCCAAGAAAATTCTTGATACTTGACCAAATTTACTAACAAGATCACTCAAATCAGCTTCAGAAGTACTTTCAGATAAGTTTTCAATACGAATGGCTGGAACTTCATCAAAGTTACGACTGTATGGATCACGTTTACCAGCTGTATTTGTAGCACCTTCTCGAGCTAATGGTGGAATGTAAGGTCTAAAAAAATGTAAAAAAGGTTAAATAAAAGTTTTAATTCACAATTACTAAAAAACAATTAATTACCTGTTAGTACTCGTATTTTTTTCTGGTTCAATAATTTTTTCTTGAACTAGTTTTTTGTCTTCCACTACTAAACCAGTACCCTTGAAATGACATGAGAAAGACCAATGCTCACCACCACAATTACGGCATTTGATATTCATATTGACATTCTTTATTTTATCTAATGGATTATCTTCAAGCTTATCACCATCTTTCCCAGTTAGGAATTGCATTTGAATTTCTTCAGCGGGTATAGTAGTTGCAATATTAGGTCCTGGTTTATCATTTTTTGAGTCTCCAAATTTGGGCCAACCTTTTCTTTCAGCAATGCTTTTAGAAACAATACGTCTTTCAATTTTGTAAGTTCGTACGACTTTTTCTTTTTTATCATCTTTATTCCATCGGTATTCAGTAATAGTTTTGGTATTACCATGTTGTTCAACTTTTGGTGGAGGTAAGGTAGTTTTTTCTAAGTGATTTTCAACTTCATCTGCCCAACTAGCTTTAATTAAATCTTTATTGTGCATTTTCACCCGCTAATAAAAAAACATGATTATTTATATTGTTTCTAAGAAAAATTAGTTTTAGATACTTACTGTTAAGTTATACGAAATTATTTCACAATATTCAGGGAAAAAATTAATGATTAATGAAGGCTCAAAACAAATTTTATACGTACCACAAAAATTATCTTTAAAAAAAGAAATTCAAGTAAAACTATTAATATATAAGTGCACACGTACGGACGAATAACGAGATGTGTTATCACGAAAACAATAAAAAGTATCAAATTTTTAGGTTATAACACTACTACGGTTTCAAACTAATATTAATTCAGCGTGCTCATACCATAAAATAAGTAAGCCTAACTCAAAACATGGTTATAATAGTTATACCACACATCCGTTAAAAGTTTGTACAGATTTAAACAGACTAATAAACCAAATAGAAACTTAATAATAGTTTTTTAGTCTATATGAATCCAATTGATACAAATTTTAAATGGTACCGTGGTATAACTTTTGTAGTCAAGTTTTGAGTTAGGTTCCTTTATTTCTATGCTATACAAACTTAGACATCTTTTAGCTATAAAAAACTACTTAATGCCATATTTATGGAAGAACACTTGGTGTATTTGTACAAGAACCAATTTAAAGGAAAATTTCCTGACAAATATTAGTTGGGTACCATTTATTATTATTCGGGAAAAATAATATTTTGACTGATTAATAAAAACAGTACAAGTAAAACTATAAATATAACAATTTTTTGATCTATTACATGAATACCGCTGAGTTTTTAACAAAACATTGTTTAATCTGATTGTAACAAATCATATTTTTATAATAATAAAAGTATCTAAATTAAGCTCTACTGAAATATCATAATTTTTATTACAATATCCTTAACTGTTAATTTCTGGAAAATTACAGTTTTTAACATTTAATAATGAGTTTAAATTTTTGCGTTAAGTAAGTCATAAATATTTTTATATTATTATTATAGAGAATTTTTCAGAGAACAAATATTTATGAACTTTATTAGTGTTACATCTAAATCTAAGTTAATAAAGAACTTTAAAATATCAAAAAATCTTAATTTTCATTAGTTGTTAAAGTCATCTTAATATTAAAAATTGAGGGTTTCGACGTTCAATATATATATTTATAAATAAATAAATTAGTTTCTATTACAGTTTATTTTGATATTTTTTATGATTAAATATATTTAACTGTATATATATTTTTTAATAATACTAAAATTCGTTTCCAGAGCTTTAAACCAATAATTAGTCGTGTTAATTTATGTTATTCAAATTAAATCGTTAGTTTTATGATTACTAAATATAACTTGCGTACTTCACACCAAAATGTTTTATGTCAACAGTGTGTATAATTTGAAAAGATGATCAAAAACTGAAAATATATTTTGATAGGTCTAATTCAGCTCTGCTTTCTATCTTGTTATTCATTTTGCATATTTCGTTTTGTAAAAACTTCATGAATACCTTATTGTAAAGTATGTCTTGTAAGTGAATCGTTCGACAATATAAACTCATCCAATCCATGCATGATGACAGAAATTAATCTTTATGATAAATATGTAACGTTAACGAAAACAGGAATTGACAATACGATTGCTACAAAAAAGCATCCCTTGAAAATGCAGTCAAAATCTTTTATCGTTGTAGCGGAACGCATTTGTTTGTTTGTCAGTGTGAAAAAACGGTACTCTGATAAACATGAAGTGTTGTGTCCGCAAAGTGTAAAAATTCGTATATTAGAATAAAAAAATGTGGGTCTTATAAATATGGAAAGTTATATTTAAAAAAAAAAATTTTTAATACGTACAGTTGTTTTAAAACTGAAACGTAAATATTCATTAAAAAAGGTAGAAATAATCAAGTGAAACATATTTTAATATTTAGCTGTTATACTAAGTGAAACTTGTAGTAAAACTAATTAAAAGTATTTTTAATTACATTATATTCATTTTATAAATGAATTGTTTAATAAATCTTTGTTGAATAATTTAAAATCATTTTTAAAGACATTTGATGTCAAGGTTATAAATAATATATATAATAAAATTATATAATGAAATATTTTTCATACATATGTTTTTTAAAATAATATTTTAATACAAGTCTACTGTAAAAATCCTTTATTTACAGATATATGTGACCAAATTATTATTTAAATCCTATTAATTTGATAGGTAAGATTATATAAAAACTAAAATTTCTTTAAAGTTACAAATATTTAATATACATGTTTAATTATGATGATTGTTTTTTTAAATTGCACACGTTATTATACTTATATTATTGTGTACTTATTTAATTGAAGTAAGATGATTATGAGCAGCGATGATAAAGCAAATAGTTTTATGTTAATTTTTTTTACAAAAATTTTAAAAATATTTCAAATTTGTTATTAGATTAATGTCTATGGTCTCTTTTTTTTGAGATTATTACCAATTTATAAAAATGAGTATTTAAATTTAAAAATCCAGCACAAGGGGGTCGCGGCACAATGGTGACTTGGGCACTTGGGCACTTGGGTCAAGTATAGATGATATCTGACGGTGATTAAAATCACTATCATAAAAAACGCTTCGATGCAAATCTTTAGATAGTGTTTAATTTTAAAAAATTGGTGGATTATTCCAAAATCTACATGACCTGCTATTTCCATATTTATATCCTGATTAAGATAAAGTATGTCGACTGAAAGAGGGATATAAATATTATTTCTCATAAAAAAATTATGTTAATCCATACACTTTTCAATAAGTTATAGCATTCGGTAGCCATTTTCACCGTGAAGACAAAATAAAGTCCGAAATTTTTTTTTTCAATGATAAATTATATTACATTAGCTTTGATTTAAGATATACATAAAAATGTCAGAATTTCCAGAACACTTTCAAAAGTTAAGTTTAAAAAATTATTTTTTTGTGTAAAAGTTGTCATTTTAAATCCCCCCTGTGGGCAGGTAAATGGTCAAATTTGTAAAAAAAAGTATACCAAATGAAACGTATAGACATGATGCATCTATAAAAAAAAATTATATTGATTTGTTCATTTTTGAAAAAGTTATAGCAGCTTTAAGTAAAATTTTTTAAAAACTTTCGAAAATTAGTGATTTTTAAATTTTTCATTTTTTTGGAGATTTCCCCCATTTACGGGGAACGAGGGAAATTTTTTCAATTTTTGATGGTAATGTCTTTGACTAAATACGATTTGTGATATTTTGACGTATTGTTGAAAGAAATCGGTTCGGTGAAAGCTAAAAAAAGTAACAGATATAAAAATAAACACATCGTAGTAAAACCAATACTTTTCAGCTTCGCATCGAACCTAATTTTGATTTTTAATATGTTAAAAATAATCTATTCAAAATGTCGTGTTTTACTTTTTTTTGGTCCTTTAAAATTAATTGTTATACAAATTTATAATCAAAAAATTTTTTATCTTTTAATTAAATTAAATTGCAAGCTTGAAATTATAATATTCTCCTCATGAACATTTATAAAAATCAATACCTCTTTTATTTCTCAGCCTACAGAACAGAATACACTGACACTATTACACATTTAATTTAGACTTTTAGACACCACAACTGTACTAAAAATAGAAAATAATTATAATAACTCTTTTGCGTTGATTGAAATACGGACTGATGACTGAATGTTTCTATAATAAAGCATAATACATTCAAAATACTAATCTCCGTTTGTGCCGTTCGTAGCACATTATATAAGGGCTGAAGACCCTATTTTTCTACTCATTCAATAATCTCTTTTTCTCAAATAATTTCTTTTCTACTAACAAGGAATAATAAAGGAAATAGAAATGCATTTGCTTTTGCTTTTGGTATAATCCACCAACTTCTTTAAATTAAACATTATCTACAGATTTGCATCGAAGCATTTCTTACGGTAGTGATTTTAATCACTGTTAGATATCATCTATACTCATCCCAACTATGCCACGTCCATACTGTGCCGCGACCCTACTGTGCTACCATTTTTTTAAAATCTAATTTTGTAATATTAAGAGTGTATACATTGTCAATATATAATGTATATTTCACTTTAAACATGATAACATTTTTTGGTTTCAACAATTAGTGTTTATATATAAATCAATAAATAAAAATATGGTAAATTATTTGTCGCGCGAAGCAAGAAAAATTTTTGGAACTTAAGAAACCCCAAGTTCAAAACACTATTTACATTTATGATCTATTCGCTATGAATTTAAGGAAGAACTGTTTTAGTTTACTAATTAAATTTTCAATTTAAGTTTACAGGGTGATATTTTAAAAAATATGCTTTAAAATTATTGAATATTAAATTAATTTAAACTCTTTAAAATCCAGTTGGATGGGGCTTAATGAAAATTCCGTGAATTTTTGAAACCCTAATTATTACGATTATATAAAATATTAATATTATATGTATTATTTAATTTACATTATTATTTTTATACTTTTAATAGCACTCAAATATTATTTTAGATTCGATGCGAAGCTGAGAAGGTATTAATTTTACCATGATGTGTTTATTTTTTTTTTTATTTATTTTTTTTTTTTTTTGTGTCTGTCACTACTTTTTCTCAGCTCTCACTGGACCGATTTCTTTTAACAATACGTCAAAAGATCACAAATTGTATCTAGTTGAAGACATTACCCTTAAAAATTTAAAAATTTTCCCTCGTTCCCCGCAAATGGGGGAAATATCCAAAAAAATTACAAATTTAAAAATCGACAAATTTTGTCATTTTTTTCACTTTTTTTTCTTAAAACTTCCATAACTTTTTCAAAAATCAACAAATCAACATAATTTTTTTTTAAACTAAAACCTTAGATATTTTCCTTTCATTTGATATAATTTTTTTGAAAATTTAACACTTAACCTGCTCATGGGGGGGGATTTAAAATTGCAACTTTTTTACAAAAACTAACTTTTTCAACTTAATTTTTGAAAATGTTCCGGAAATACTGCGTCCTTTAAACATATATCAAATTAAAGCTTATTTTATGTACTATAAAATGAAAAAAAAAAATTTGTCCCGACACCTTATCTTCTATGTGCAAATGGCTGTCGAAATTATAAAAAAAATGTAATATTTGCGATAAAAATCACCTTTTATAACGATGTTTTTTGTACTTAAAACTGCCATAACTTTTTCAAATATTAACTAATCAAAATAATATTTCTTTATATTGAAACCTTAGGTAATTTTCTTTCATTTGATATCATTTTTTTTTGAAAATCTAACACTTATTCTGCTCACAGGGGGGATTTAAAATAGCAACTTTTTTACAAAAACTAACTTTTTCAACTTAATTTTTGAAAATGTTCCGGAAATACTGCGTCCTTTAAACATATATCAAATTAAAGCTTATTTTATGTACTACTAAATGAAAAAAAAAAATTTGTCCCGACGACCTATCTTCTATGCGCAAAAGGCTACCGTATTTAAAAATATGCTATTTTTTATTAAAATTCTAGGTTTTGTATTTTATTTTATTTTAAAATATTTTATTAGGGGAATAAACTGACTTTCATGAATATTATATAATTTCATTGACATAGAATAAAGTTCATAAGACATATGATATTATACTTATTAACATTTTTTACTTTTTTAAAGTCGAAAAAGTAATTTTTAAATTTGAGTTAGCTTAAATAGCCAATTTTATCATGCAACAAAAATCAACGAATAGTTGCCGAATGGGTAACACCTTGATCTTTAACGCCTAGGGTACGAGGTTCAAATCCGTTTGTGGCTTCTAAAATTTTGCATTTTTTTTTTGAGTTAGAATAGAATTTTCAAATCATTTGATATTTATCTCATTTAGATTCAATAATTTCAATAAATATAAAGGATCTTATCACTATAGTCTCCCCTCGTGAGAAGAAATTGATATTCATGTTAATATTATTTTACTATGTGGTTCTTTTTCTGGCTACGATTTATTTTGCCAACCCTCACTAGACCTACTTTTTTCAACGATACGTCAAATGATTCATTTAAGTTTATGATATTTAAGTTAATGATTAGTTTAAGTTATTACTCTTAAAAATCAAAAAAATATTCCTTATTCAAATAAAAAGTAGCTTAACTAGATTTGTCCATACAAACAATTAAAATCATTAATTTTTAATATTCTTAAATTATTTATTGTCGAATTAAATTTGATATGATAAAAGTATTCAACTACAAAAGTAAATAATTTTACTTTATAATTTATTAATTTTTTAACTCTATTTCTGTGTGCTACTACCAGTCTATAATATGCCAAATTTTTTAGTAATATTTTGCTATATAAATCATAAATTTAAAAAAAAAATGATTTTTAGTTTCACCTGAAGTTAACGATGGAGTTTTACAATTATAATTATATTTTTGATAATATGCTCAATTGAGTAAATCTTTTTAACTACTTTGGTTTGATTGGTTCATTTAATTAAAGTAAATTATTAAAATTAATTAAGTTCTGAATATTTCAATTGCAGAATTTTTTTAAACACCAAAAGTTATTAGGATATGATTACTATTCTTTCTATTTCAGTTATCTATTACGATAAAAATGTAAAAAAATCGAATTTTTCTGACAAATGTACTGTAATTAGTAATTATAAAATTTCCAGATTGCATATTAATCTTAAAAATTTCATTTTTTTCAATTTAATAATGTCAATTTCAAACTTGCAAGTTGAACTATAAGTTATGGTAACAAATTCATTTTTTAGCTTCGATGCGAAGCTGAGAAGGTATTTTTCATTAAAACTTTCACTTTAAAAGACAATAAAAAATAGGTTCAAAATGATTACCTTTAACATATTAAAAATCAAAATCAGTATTAATTTAATACAATTTTTTTTGTTCTTAATTATTTTTTTTTATATGTAAATACTTATTTTTTAATAATAAGTAATAATATTAAAACTTAGAAGTAATAGAAAAAGTTTAATTGCACATTTGAAAACATCACGAAAAGTTTATTTAGAAAAGTATATTTTTTTTCTGATGAAAGTTCCTTTTGTTTAGTGTATTTATTCATAAGTAACAAAATTTTTTTATTAAAAAGTATTGCATAAATTCCTTTAAATTTGTATACGCATTAAAAGTATATGAATATACAACTCCTTTTTATTTTTATAATATCTCCGTAAAAATTACAATATTATATTATTGAATACCACTTTCATACTCAATTTAATTACTGTAATTATTATGTATTCATATATTATAGTTATAAATCGGGGTAAAATTAAGGGAATAAGTGTTATTGTTGTTTTTGAAATAATCTACCAATTTCATTTTTTTCTATTTAATAATATTTATTTCAAACTTGCAAGTTGAGTTAAAAGTTATGGTAATAAATTCATTTTTTTTTTATTAAAACTTTCACTTTAAAGAACAAAAAGAAGTAGGTTCAAAATGATTACTTTTAACATATTAAAAATCAATAATAATTTGAAAATAATTAATTATAAAAATTATATAATATATAATTAAAATAATTACTAATCTGGATATAATTAAGGAAATAGGAGTTGATGTTGGGTTGGGTTGGTTACATTTTTAACTTTATAATGCTATAACTCATTGAAAAGTGTACGAATCAACACAATTTTTTTATGAGAAATAATATTTTTTAATAATCCCTTTTTCATTCGACATACTTTATCTTAATCAGGGTATTAATAAGAAACTAGCAGATAATGTAGCTTTTGTAATTATCCACCAATTTCTTAGAATTAAACACTATCTACTGATTTGCATCGAAGCGTTTCTTATGATAGTGATTTTAATCACTGTCAGATTAAATCTATACTGGACTCAACTATGCAACATCCCCACTATGCCGCGTCCCCACTGTGCTGGGTTTTTTTTTATAATGCTCTTAATTGAGTATATTTTTTAACTTTTTGATTGTTTTTATTAGTTTCTATGCGTAATTAAAAAGGTATTGGTTTTGTGATACTGTACGTTTTTTTTTTATTTATAAAGAATCGAGAATTTAAATTTCTTATTGATGTAAACAAAATAATAACTTTCTTAATAACTTTATATATTTCTTTATGTAAATATACATAGAGAATATTATATAAAGTGATTCTTTTAATGCTGGCGTAAAATTATAGTTTTAGATAGAGGGTTAAGAATGTTAAAAGAATTCATTTTTTGTAAAAAAAATATTTACTGGATTTTAACATTAAAGTCACTTATATTTGAATAGGTCTTTAAAATCTGTGGACCCTGTCTCTCTTTAATCCGGACCTGGTTTGGTGGATTTAATTTAATGATTTCTTCATTTTTTTGTATGAAATTTTTTTAAATACGTATTTTGTAAATATTAGTAATTTAAAATNACTCCGATCATCCGAATCGCCGATTATCCGAATCACTTTCAGAAAAAATCAGAAAAAAATTTGTCCAAAGTCCGCGGCGTCAGTGTAGGCACAACACGTGGTAAGAGTTCCCACTCCAGTTCCGGCGCATTGCAGTCACCTGTCATTGTTTATTTTGATTAGTCAGTGAATGGGTCCCGGTCCCCATTAATTCGGATAATTGGAGTTCTACTGTAATTTAAAATTTTTTTTTTATCCCATTCATATTTTAAAGATATTCAAAGACAGCCGTAATTAAACTTTCTTAATTTATGTGGTAAATTGTGACTAATAGCTATTATTCAATTAATAGTCAATAATAATATCAGTAGTAGTGTGTTAGGTCGAGTTTGCCTAATTTTTATAACAATAAGAGCTTGAATTTTAAATGAAATAAGAGATGATTCATAAGCTTTAACAAGTGACAAGTCACTTGAATAATTAATTTTATAAGTGGTATAGTCAATTAGCCCTCATTTACAGTGAATGTCATGACTTGAATAACATAACGACTTGCTTTTATAAAATACGATAGCAAAACCAATTGTATAATATTTATTAATATCCTAAACTATGTGTAATAATAATAATTTAAGTTTAAATTGTAATATTCAAGAATTGACAATGCGTCACGTAGGTACATCATAGATTTTAACGGTTGAGAAATTCCCAGTGTAAAAAAATGGACATGTACTCTCTTTGTTCCATTCACCTGTTGCTCCGTTACTACACTATTTCCACTACACTTCCTCGCTACTACTTTACCATCCGAACCCCCACTATTTGAAGATTCATATAACAGTCAACAAGATTACATTGATAATACCGTACGAAAATTCCGTATAGATTGTAGACAATGGGTTGGGTGTTTATGTTTAAAGATTTAAAATATTTGTAGTTAAATTTTTTGTTTCCTAGTTTGAGTAATTTTTTATTAGTCAATTTTTTTGAAACAATTTTTATCATGTGATATTTAGGAATATGGTTTCAAAAACAATAAAATATTTTTGGGTGATTCAAACTATTTTGATTTTTAGCCCAGTTATATATTCAAACGATTATAACTCATGGCCAAATGTGCAAAGAACTGCTAAAGAATTTACAGAATGGGCGGGTGGTATTGTCACCGATCAGCATCGACTAAAAGCAGAAAAAAGCCCTTATGTTATATTAAATAATGTAATTGTCGAAGACACAGGAGAGTTGATTATTGATCCAGGTGTAACTTTAAAATTCACTCCAAAAACTGGTATAACTGTAAAAGGATCGATTAAAGCATATGTAAGTTGCAATTATAGTATTACTTAGAAAAAATATCCACTTAAATTTTTAATGTTAGGGAGACGCTTATAGAAAAATTGTCATGACATCAAGCATGGATTTTGAAGATATTGATGAAAATTTACATCAATCTTCAATTAATATTAGACTTGTTGATGGATCTAGTGTTTTATCGGGAAGATTACAATTATTTGTTAAAGGTGCTTGGAGATCTATTTGTACCTCAACTCAGTATGTACTTTCTAAAAACAATCTTTATTAAAATATTAATGTTATATATTAATATGTTTTTTTTCTAGATGGAGTAAAGCTGATCTCCATACAGTGTGTCGACATTTGGGCTACCGAGGAGGACAATTTTTACATTGGATGGAACCAAATATTGATAAATTGCATTCACGTCTTATGCTTTCAGATTTACAATGTGGAGGAACTGAAAATAATCTTTTTGAATGTAAAGGATGGTTAAATAAAAAACTTGGATCTGGTAGTTGCGGTATGTAAACAGTTTTAAGTTTGATGTTTCTAATATAATATAATATAATGATATTTTTATCATATCATTAATTATTATTTTAGATTTAAAACAAGATATAGCTCTAGAATGTCTACCTTATTATGAAAATAGTTTTGCAATGAAAAATTATTGGCAAGGAATTAAGTTTGAAAAAGCACAATCTAAAAAAAAATTGATACACCATAATACACTTTATCAATCAGAATCTCTCTCTGAACTAAATCATGTAATAATAACGTAAGTTCAATTAAACAAAGAAAAAAAAAATTATATTTACTATTTAAATTTAAAAATAATGTAGGTATGCAGGTGTAGGAGCTGATTTTAAAGCTACTTCAGTATTACAAGTAAATGGTGTTCCACCACTGTTGAAAAATGTTTCAATTTTGCATTCTGCATACAATGGCATTAACATAACTACTTCAGATGCAATATTAGATTTACAAGATTGTATTATTAAAAATAATCAAGGTATGTTGTAAACAAATTAACTATTACAATTCTTGTCTATTTTAAATAAAATAAAAAAAAAAATTATATTTTACATTTGAAAATACTTATTATAACTTAATATTTTAGGATATGGTATTTTTATGAATTCTTCTTTTGGTCAATTAAATTTGTTTAAAACTCTTATATCAAACAATAAAGGAGATGGTGTTCATATTGTACAAGGCAAAATTGATCAAGATCTTATTAGTAATATCAATGAACTATGTTCACTGCCAACAACAACTGATCAAACTTTTCCTATAATTGTTTCTGTTCAACAAAATCAATTCAATCCGAAACAAATCAACTGTTATAAGGTTTTATAATCTTATATTATATGTATATTAAGTTTTTTAAATGTGTAATTTTACGATAAAAAAATATTTACAGTGGCATTTACAACATATCATTCTCTTCAAATCATAAAATCATTTAAACCTGACATCAGGTTAATTTGATTATCTTAAAATAAATCTAATTTTCCATCTACTCATTATTAATTAGTTAAATTTGCTTTATTTTCAATTCTTTGTGAGATTTTAATATTAATAATAATTCATTTTTTTTTTAGAAAAAAATCAGTGCAAATATATCTAGGTTGGAACAGAATTAATTGACTACTTCAATAACTTTTGATACAGTAAACAAAATTTTTTTTGTTTAATGCAATCTTAGATTACGTTAAAATCATATTTTTTATTATTTGTTCTAAATAATAAAAAAATAAATTTTAATAATAATTTGTTTTTTAAGTGTTAAAAACTAATAATAAAAAATATGATATTGACCAGAGCATATTTTCATATATTTTAAGTTAGTTAATTATATAGTTAGCATAAATATATTTAGAAAGTTAGTTGACCTATATTAATTTTTTTTTAAAGAATTTGTTAGGTTAATAATTGCAGAACCCAAAAATATTATGAAATTCCTTTTAAAACCTTAATCAAACTTAAAATTTGACATTATAAGATATTTTATACCATTTTAAATTCAATTAATGTTTTAAAGGTTGTCTCATAATATTTTTGGTTTATTATTATTAATATTTTTAATATGTTCTAAAATAAATTTAGATAAACTAATTTACTATATATAAGAAAAATTGCCATAAACTCAAACTATTTTATTTTCTAAGCACTGTTATTAATATAATTTAAAAATGCATAAATTATTAAAAAAAATTATGACAAAATGTTGATTGCATCAAAGTAATAGGAGTTATTAGTTAGATCTGTTTCACTCTGTACATAGAAATTTGTACTCATATATTTGTACTGTATCTTTATTAAATATTTAATACATTTTAAAAAAGTATGATTAGTTTAAAGAATTGAATTTCCTTCATAATATTAAATTAATTATTATATATATTTTAACTATAGTGTTACATTTTTTGTAGAGTTTTTCGACAAAATATGGACAGGTGTTAAGTGTAAATATCGAACAAACAATATCATATGAATCGGATAATAGTTCATTTATATATATCTATGATGGAGAAGTTTCTACTTCGGAGAGGTTATTAATTTAAAAATTATTTTGATACTTAGTCATATTTAATATAAATTTCATTTTGATTATTCATAGACTTTTAGCTACTATTCCAGTGCACAATAATACAGTGCCTTTATCAATAACTTCTAGTCGTAATACTATTTTAGTTCAGTTTTCTTCACCAGCTAAAAAATCAGTGTTTGGTATACTTAGAGTTACATCTGGTTTTGGTATGTATTATCATATTAATATTTTTTCATGATTATTTTGTTTATTTATTTATCATTATTTTTAGTGAAGTGGCATAGTGTAAACATATCTGAAAGTATTTTATCAGACAATATAGGTTCAGGTCTCTTTGTTGAAAATTTATATAGTGCTGTATCTATGTCAAATTGTTCTATTCAAAATAATAGTGGAAATTCTGGTGTAAATATTTTTAATGGTTCTGCTGATGTTACACTTATAGGATCTCAAATATCTTATAATAACGGTTTTGGAATTTTGACTAACAATTATGGGGGAGTGCGTAATATCACTTATTCTGAAATTAAATCAAATTCAGGACCTGGAATTGCTGTTCGACTTTTAAATAAACACACCAAAAATGTATTACAAAAAACCATTTTAACTTACTCACTGATTACTAATAATTCAGTAGTAATTGATGGTTGGTGTCATGGAAAATCAAGTATTAATGTAACAGGAAATGTCTTCAGCTATAGTATTTATGCATTAGAAATTAAATCATGCACAAAACGAAGAGTACATATTACAAACTTAATTGTATCATATAATGAATTTTATAATAATAAAAAATTAGCAATTCTTATAAGACCTATGTTAAACATAGATTCTGTTATGGAGTATAATCGTTTTAAGAAACAAGAACATGGTTGTATATTAATTAAAAATGATCACTTTGATGAAGATTTTGATGAGTCTTATACTAATTCCATTATAAAATATAATGAGTTCTATGATAACAGTGGAAGTTATGTTGTAAATTTAGGACTAAGTACTTACAGTCAAATACATAATATGTTGTTCACATGGAATTATTTAAAAAGCAATAAAATAGTTCAACCATTTAAAATAATTTCAAGAAATAAAGTTGCTGCAGTTATAGTAATTGGTTCTTCTAATATCCATGTAATGAGAAATATTATTGATAACCCATTATCGGATTATGAAATTGGTGTACAACTTGAAGATCAAAGCCTTGTGGTTAATGCGACTTATAATTGGTTAGGAAAAACTGATGATCACTTTATTGTTAATAGATTGTTTCATAGGTATGAAAAAATCATAATTATTGGTGGGTTTATCTTTTATAATTAATTTTTCTTTGTTATTTTAGACGAGATAGATATAACTTGGCAAAAATTGAATTTGTTCCATTTTTGTTGCATCCCTCTAATCCTGGCACAACATCAATTATGACTATTTCTACAATTGTTACACAGTTGTATAAGGCTAACAATGATTTTGGTGGGGAAGTTGATGGTGTAGAGTATATTTCTAGTGGAGAGTATATAGTTACTAGGGATATTAATGTAGCTACAAGTGGAAAATTAGTTATTCATCCTGATGTGACTTTGAAGTAATTATTTAGTTAATTATTATTCAAAATAGTAACTATTTAAAGTTTGTTTTTTAACTGAAAAAAATCTTAATACAAGGTTTAATCCTGGTGTTGGTATTATGGTTGCTGGTAAACTAGAAGCTCGAGGTAGAGGTTTTGGAAATATTAAATTTACTTTACATGAAAATTTGAATTCTGTTGTTAATGAAAGCATTGATACAACAATTAATTCAAATGTTCGCTTAATAGCAGGTAGAACATATACTGAAGGAAGATTACAAGTAGGTTTATATTTTTTTGTTAAATGTTTCATTTTTTATGCAGATTTTATGTTTTTGATGTTTTATAGGTTTATTCTGAAGAGTTAGGTTCATGGGGATCAGTTTGTAATTATGGCTGGTCAATGGAAAATGCTGCTTTAGTGTGTCGTCAATTAGGATTGGTTTTGAATCCTTTAGATTGGACAGTTGATGTACCTATTGCAGACCCATCAGAGCCAATATTTTTAACGTAAATATATATCTTAAATAACATTTTACTCTTAATTTACACTTAATTTATTTGTTTAGAAATGTTACATGTTCTGATGAAGATATTGACTTAACTAAATGTAAAGCAGAACAAGTTATTGAGTTTGACCATGGTTGTAATCATTCAAAAGACGTTGCATTTCGTTGTGAACAACCTGGTTGGACAGGTCTTAGATTAGGAGTATTAGCAGACACTTGTAATTTACAGTACATCACAATAGAAAAAGCTGGACTTGTTGATTATGTATCTAATACATTTGGACCCGGTATGTTTAAAATGTTTAAATATTTCCCATCTAATTGATTAATCATTATATATAGCATTGCAAGTTGACTTAAATCGACACACTTTTGATGGTGTTAAAATATTAGACAATTCGGAAAATGGCTTGGAAATTATTTATTCTGATCTATATTATAGCTCAAGTTATATTCATAACTCTGAATTTAGTGGAAATAAAGGAGCAGGAATATGTTTTAAGCAATTTGGCTTGAATATACATGGTAAAAAATTAAATAAATGGTTGTAATTATTAAATTGTTATAATTATAATTTATTGAGCTCTAGATAAAAAATACAAGTCTCAATATTTAACAACTTAGAACACATAAGTGATTTGTACACTTTTATTAATTTTTAAATATTAGTACCATTAAATAAATAATATTATTACGAATATGTTGATACCAATATATTAAAAATAAAAAGACAGCACTTGTGTGTTTTAAGTTTTCAATATAATTCTTTTAATATTAAAAAAATATATATTTTACTGTATTACAGAAATATTGATATTCTTTCTATTTAAAGTGTGTGACAACTGATAAAATTGTTACATGACATCATGGATTCTTAAATATAAAATTACATTAAATCTTTCTGAATGTAGTTATAACGTAATTCAATTTTTGTAAATTTTAGATCGGACACAATTTTTTTAAGCACTATAAAATAATCAGTGTTTTACATAAATTTATCCCAAATTAATAATATATTTTAGATAGTAATATTGAAAGAAACAAGATTGGTATTCAACATGATGTTTCAATAAGTATTGATAAACAAAGAGAACTAGCTGGATGGTTTAAACCATTTGCTACCAACTCATTTCTCTATAGTCCTGTGTTATTTCCTAATGATAAAAATGATTTACAAATTGAATTGAAACCAAATGAGTTCAAATATGTTATTACTAAACAGATGTCTTCATATAATCTTGGGGAATCTATACAGTCTAAAATAGTGTTCCAAGTACGTTCTTAACTTTTACAATAATCACAATTCAATGAAAAACATATTTAAATTTTTTTATCATTGTGTTTAGTGTACTAGAATTAATTATGTTGTTGGAATTCAGATGTTAAATATTCCTCATAATAATACAAGTGAACAAATTACAGTTTATAATATTCATAGTAATAGGGCCAATAATAATGTTTTATGGAGTTCTTATCATGGTACAAGTATATTTCCTACCCAGAGTATCTCCAATAGTATTATCATGCATTATAACAGTGGATTTAATCCCCGTGGAAATATTGTGCTTCTTGTATCATGTAATCAAGGTATTTATTTAGCTCGTATTATATAGTTTTGCTTTAAGATTAGAATATCAAAATATTAATCATATCATGTTATTTCTTATAGCCACCATTAACCAAGGCTTATTAGCACAACCAGAGCCAACATTATATGTAACAAAAACTGCTATAAAGAGCAATGAAATTGGTATTTTAGCTACTTATTACAGCGAGTATGTCTTTTTGTTTTTTCCAATATTTTTAATTAATAAACATTTAAGAATGAATGTGATTTTAATTTAGGTTCATAAGTATTGAAAATCAAATGGATGTTAATAAATTAAAGAAAATTCAATATTATTTAAGACCTCTTAATGAAACAATTAATTTATATGATTGTGATATATCATATAACAAAAAATGTGGCTTTCTTGTTCAAGAAAAAGAACAATTAATGTTTCCATCATTATCAAACAATAAATCTCACATTCATATAATTGTCAACCAATCTATAATTGCTGATAATGGAAAAATTATCGATCATTATTCTAAGTATGGAACATATTTGAATATGAACTAAACAAAATAATAAATTTTTTTAGCTTGTATAATAATGTTAAAGTTGAATTAACCTATAGTAGCATAACATAATGATGTTTATTTTTAGGGATACACAAAATTCATTAAATGTTTACAAATGGGAACTTGCTGGAAATTCATTTGAACGTAACTTGTATGATGGAATTCAATTAATATTACCTTATTTATATTCTTATGATGAAAATTTTACTCATTCAGTTGTAATAAATAATAACTCATTTGTTCATAATTCAAATTTAAGAATAGATATTGGTGGTCATTTTTCTGTTTTGAACATAACACAAAATTCCATACAAAATAACATTTGCAATGGTAATTTGTGATAATCATAATCAAATTTCACTATTGAGTACATACAAATGATTATAGGTGGTTTAATAACAATTTCTGGAATGGAAAAATACTTGCTTATATGGAAAAATACAATTATTAGTAATAATGGTGAGTTTATGGTTAAATTTAGTGCCTTGAGCCAATGTGAAATAATGAGTTCTGTATTTGCGTTATTCAGAGAAAATATATTAAAAAGTAATTTGAGATTATATACTACAAAAGTAAGTTAAATCTCCATGTTTTATAGTAAATAATTAAATTTATTATGTACACCAGTTGATTAATTTGTTTTAAAAATTTTCAGTTGAACTCTGCTTTGATAGTCTTTGATGGAATTCAAAATGTGAAAATTGATCGAAATATATTTTCCTCTAATAATAATTTGAATTATGCTATTATTGCTGGATTGAAAACATCAAGAACAAGTTCAGTTATCAATTTGGCTAATAATTGGTGGGGTTCTGTTGATGTTAATCGTATCAAAGAACTTGTTTTTGATTTTGACGATTGGAATAACAATGCAATCACTATTTTCACTCCATTTTTAATTGATGATTCTTTTGATGCATCACTATCGGTATGTATTAAATGTCTACATTTATTATATAAGGTGTTCAGTGAGTAGGACACAGATTTCTATTGTTTTAATTGTTTGTAACAATTGACCTGTTTCCTATTTACTTCTGTAAGTAAAGATATTATCCCTGAACATCTGTATAATAAATTTATTCCTTTTTTGACATTTTTTTAGATGACTTGGGATGATCTGTCACATATTTCCAATGGTGTGTTAGGTGGTAAAATATCAGAATCACTAACTGTTGCACCACAAGAAAAGCCTTACGTTGTTGAATCTGATATTACAGTAATGCCTGGTGCTACATTAAGAATATTACCTGGTACCATATTAGAGTTTGCTCCTAATGTTGGTATTCTAGTTCTGGGATCATTGATAGCTAGGGGTTATATTGGCGGAGAAATAACTTTTAAACCATTGAGTAGATCAGTATTACCACCACAAGCATATGATTTAAAGCCTATGACTGGTGTGCGATTAAACCCTGTAAAGAATGTTGATGATTCAAATACAAATTATTTTGGTTTTTTGGAAATTTGGAATAGCACCTTAATGCAGTGGTTACCTTCTTGTGATCATTCATTTACTGAAGCTAATGCCAAAGTAGTTTGTAAAGAGATTGGTTCAAACAGTTCAACTTTAAATACTTGGTTCACATGGAAAAAACATTATTATAATGAAAGTCAAATGGTTGTTGCAGCTCAAAGTTGGCCTCAACGTTACCGGTGTTCAGGTAAATAAATATAAATAATATTATATATTAAAATAAATTATTTGAAAATAAATTTTATTTTCATACTTAATTTATAACTATATATTTATTTGAAATAATTTGATAGTTATTGGTATACTTATCCTGAGTTAACAAAATTGAATAATTATATCTACAGGATGATTTTTTATGATGTCGATATTTGCAGGTACACAGCTTTTATTATCAATGGTAGTAAGGCACATTATTGTGAGTTTATAAATACACTAAATGGCAACACAGAAAGTATATCTATTGATAGTCATAATTGACAATAAACTTTGAATTAAATTTAAAATAAAATTTGAAACTTTAAATGTTTATATCTAATAAACAAATAAAGTTATATTAAAAATTCAAATGTTATTTACTATTAAATTAAAAACTCAAATATTTTATTAAATTCAAAATATGTATTCAAATTTAAAAAAACAAAGTTGACACCCTTACAAGTCATAAGGGATGAACTTAAAAAGTATTACATAGTTAATAATTCAAGAATAATGTGTAACTAAAGATAACCAAAAACAAAATGTTTTAATTATACTTATTTTGTAGATAATTGAGTGGGTTATGATAAAAAAGTCACTCGGTATAATAAAATTAGTTTGTTCATTATATAAAATATTTTAGATATGTCCATGTCTTAAGTTTTATACTGACGTTTCAAATTTTGCAATGAGTTCAAAACATTTCATTCAACATGAATGTATTCAATGTATTATTATCTAGTGTTTTTAAATTTAATAATCTGCTGTTGTATATAAAAAATTAGTATTCATTATATAATATACATCAAGAGTCTATTAAAAAATAAGAATTTGTTTGATATTTTTTTTTAATAGATTACCAATGTCTTTGTATAACAGAGTACATTCTTTAATGCAATTGTAAAGAATTGTTAAAATTTTATAAAATATAACAATATAATTTCTCAAGATAAATTAATAATAATAAAGATCATTCATATAATAATTACAACATATTATAGATTACTATATATAATTTTATATTATTTAAATTATTTAAAAGAAATGAATCAATTATATTTATAATATTTTTATTTGGTAAGGTTATGAAAATAATATCCAAAGTTGTCCAATTCTGAATATTACTGATGAATTTTTAATATGTGATTGGAATGATGAATCATTTGTCTTTGTATACTGCACTGAATCCATCTTACCAAGAAATCAACAACATTGGGGAGGCATAAGGTTAATCTATAAAAATTTAGGATAAATATAAACTATTAGGAATTCTAAAAGTTATGAATTAGTTAAGGAATTTTAAACAAATATTTGAATGTATGTAAAGGTTTGCCAATAATGATTTTGAAGTGAATGATTACACAGAATATTTACACGATGATGAAAACCATGGTATGAAATTAAATATCCAATCACAACTGCAATTTGTCAAAATTGATGGTGCTGGTGTTTTACATAATGAATTGTCATCAGCTGTTATGGCAATCGGAAAATCTCCTTATATAGATTCAATTAATATAACAAATTCAGCATCTCATGGAGTATCTATTTTAACTTTTAAACATCAAAATATACATTTATTTTCTAATTGGTTTGTACCATAAAATAATTATTTATTTATTAAAAACTAAAAATTTTCCTTTTAATTATTAGGATTGAAAATAATACTGGCATAGGAGTAAATATTATATCTTTAACTGGTGAAGGCCAAGAAAACGATGAAAGTTCTTTTAATGTTTTAAAGTATGTTAATTTACCAAAAGATACTTTTGGGTTGTTGGATATGTGTGATCCTACTAAAGACATTGTAGTTTTTGAACGAATGATTGTGCATTTCAAATATGGAGATCAGCCTTTAACTTGTGTAAAAATTTTCCGTAGTCATTTTGGTTTTAAATCATTAGGCTTAAGGTTTGTAGAAAAAATGTTTTTCTTCTAATTATTTTTCTATTTTCAATAACTAATTAATTTTACAATAGAATACTACAGTTGAACTTAGCACATAACACTGATTATGTCAGTATATATGATGGTATTATATATAATAAAACTTCAGAAATAACTCGCCTAGTAAAATCTTCAAAAACTCAAAAAAGAAGATTTTTTAAATCAACTTATGGTAGCATAAGTCTAAAAGCTGTAGCTCATGCTGCATCATCTCGTATTTTTGGTTTTATAGCTGAAATTGTAACTCTTCCTATAGCTGCTATTGGTTTTGGTATAATAATCAATTATGTATTATGATTAAATATAAAAATATCAATTATTAATATTTAAACTAATTAAATTTAGATCGAAACACTGAACACAACATTTCTTATTCAGTCTTAAATAATAATTTAATGGGATCTATCAGTTATACCTGTGCTGGAGAAGTAAATCCTCATATTAGTATTGCATGGAATAAAATAATGAATAACTGCAAACATATACCTGATACAAATATAAGTACTTGTGAAATGCCATTACAATTCCAACTACAAAATACTCAAAGCATCCAAATGCACGTAAGTTTAAATATCTAAAAATTGTTTCTTACGAAGTATCACTTATTAAAACTAAATGCTATATAGAGGTGCGGCTGGGAAACTATCTTATTTCCATTACCTTTATTTCCAAGTTATAAAGAGATAATTAAATTTTTTTATATTGTGTTTTAAAAAGTTTATGACTAAAGTGGCCTCCATTCGGGTTAATGTATTGAGATAGTTGAATTATGAAGTTTCTCTCCTCTCTTACCAACATATTGTTGATAGCAGCTTTAACATTGATCTTTAGTTTTGCTAAGGTCTTTGGATGTTCGGTGTAAACTTGAAAGCCCCACAAAAAGAGATTACATGGAGCTAAATCAGCTGAATGTGCTGGTCATTGAAGATTGCTTCGTAAGTAGATGAGACATCCAGAGAAATGTTTTCGCAAAAGATTCATCAACATACATGTTGTGTGAGCTGTAGCGCCATCTTGCTGAAACCAGTCATCCTCTACGTCCATTTCTTCAAGTTTTGGTTAAAAAACTCCTCAATCATGTGGACATAACACACAAAACTTGACCATAACAGTCTGACCATTATATAATTGCAATAATTGAACAGGCGCTTAAAAAGTATGACTTCACAGCAATCACACACTCCTTCCTCGTCCACTGTGTGATCATTATTAAATCTATATGACATTAAACATTAGTTACCATTCTTTCGAATGATTATCACTTCCTCCATCCTTTTCAAAATAAATGTTGCTAGATAGCGCGGATTTCAAATAAGGTAGTTCCTGTGCCACACCTGTATTATTTGGATTCTAATTTTTTTTGTGGTACTCTATTTTATGTTACATTTTATATTTATTGGTTATTTGAAAAAAATAATATTTATAGTTTAAAGTATTATGTTTGTCAAATAATTTTTTTTAACTATACATTTTAGAATAATCTATTGATAAAGAATCAAGGTGGTTTAAAAATATCAGCTGATTCTAGTGGATATGCTACTGCTCTCCAAGCAAACATTCATAATAATTTGTTTACTGATAATTTTAACTTACCTGTTTTAAATATAACTGGAAATCGTGTAGCACCCCAACAAAAGATTACAATTTTTAGAAACTTTTTCTCTAATAACACTGCCCCATTTGAGAATATCATTCAACTATATCAAGTAATTATATAAATAATTGAAAGTATATAAGTATAATTTTAACACATGAATAAACTTTTTTTTACAGGTTGTATCAAATTTTACTTACAATTATGTTTATAACAATATTGGTTTACATATACTTAAAATGTCTGGTTTTCAAGGTATTAGATTGCCACTACAATCAGTGACGTTACACAATGGATTTTATTGGTAAATCTTAAAGTTGTTCAACTGATACTAAATAAAAAACAAATATAAATATTTAGATTCCCAGAGCTTCCTGTTTCATTATGCATAGAGTAGAACAAAATGTTGCTTTTTCAAATAAGTTTTAAACTCTATTATCATTTGGTTATTTTTTTATCATTTTTTTTTTCATTATTAAATTTCTAAAAATTATCTCATAAATACATAAAAAATATATTATTTATGCATATTATAGGAATGAAGCAACAGATATACTTAATAAAGGAACAATACTTGCTTTATCTAATGGCCAGTACTATGTTCACAACGTTTTTTATAATCCAGAAAATAATTATGAAATTATAGCAGCTACTATTAACAATCGATCATTAAAGTATATATTTTTTTTGTTGGTGTGTTTAATTTTGTATTTTTTTATTCATAATATTTTTTTTTTAGTGATTTTATTTATCCCATAGAAGGATCTATTGATGCTCGGCATAATTATTGGGGATTTAATGATTCAGTAGCTGTATTTGGAAGAATTAAAGACTATAAAGATGAAATTGAATTAATGGCTGTAGATGTTATGCCTTATTATTCTTCAAATAAAACTTTGCTTGAGTCTGAAAAGTGTCCACCTCCATGGATTTTAATGTCTTCAACTAATACATGTTTTGCATACATAGCTGTGCCAATGACTTTTTATGAAGCAAAAACATTTTGTACTGTAAGAAATATTCTATTCAGTACATTTATTACAATACATTACATTCAATACACTTAAAAGTTAAACAACTTAAATACTTTTTAGACTATGAATGCATCTATGCCATTTATTACGGGCGACTATTCGAGTATCAGAAGAACTTTACAACTGCAAATATATGACTATGGTTTAATATGGGTGCAACACATAGATTATATAAGTCAATGTACAGCTCTTGGATTTAACAGAGTTCAGACAAACATAGACTGTTTCAGCCGTAATGCATTTTTATGTGAAATGGGTAAGTTATAATACTAAAAAAAAAAGTGTATATGCAGAGTAATTTATGTACTGTTGGCTACTAAATTTTCCTAAAATAATAACTTTAATAATTTCACGTTACAAAATAATCCAAATAAAAATATGACAATCTATAACAATTTATTAACCAATAATTTTAATAGTTTTTTGATTTTATTATTATTAATAATTTTATTTTCAATTTATATTTCGTTCAACTATTATTGCGTAAAATAATTTTTAAATAGGATAAAATCATTTTTAAACATAGTCAGCACCTCAAATGTACATAAGTGTTTATGAGAGTGGTAGAATTAAAAAACGCTTAACTTTCCCATGTATAATTTTTACATTAACAATAATTGAGAGAAACATTTCTTTCAACCATTTCAACCATAATCCTTTCTAAATCTGTAACTGATAAAACACTTATTGCTATATCTTATATTTTTACTTTTTTTAACCAATAGATCCTCAAGTTGTGATAAATCCATTGAAATGGAGAGATGATATTGTTAACATAGCAGTAACTGGATTAATATTAGGTTGTTTATTTTGTGTAACATCAGTATTGTGTTGTTGGTGGACTAAATCAAAGCGGAGACATTCTCAAAGGCTAACTAGAAGAAATTCAATTCGTCAATCATTAACATCACTACGCTCTTTATCTCTTTCACAACCTACATTTTCTGATTTGAATTATAGGCGAAAACCAGTAAGAAAATATAATTTTCCATTAATTCATTAAAATTTGTTTAAAATGATTTAGACTTAAGTATTGATTTATAATGTATAAATTTTGGTTAGAAAAATTTATTTAACTAAATAAATATTAGTTCAATTTTTCAAAAATCATAGATTAAAATAGTCATGTATCAATATTTTTTATATATTAATATAAATTAATAAAAAAAAAATTTTCTTGGAGTACCATCAATTTGTCAATATTTTTTGAGAATAGTAAATTAAATGATTCCTTAAATAAACATCAAACAACTAACAGTAATATTTTAATAAATAGCACATAATATGTGTCACTTATTACTGTAAAACTTATTTATTATAATAAAAAAAGTAATTAAATTATATTTTTGTCAATTGCATTACACAAAATATATTATTTTTTAGCTAATTGATAATCCAAGTGGTTTCAATACTATATCGACTAAAATAAATGGTAGTACTGATTCAATATTAAAGTCACAATTTAACTCTTCTGTTGATGATTACGAGGCAAGTGATCTCTATGAAGTTCATAATGGCAATGACCCTATTAATACCGAAAATGAGTATGACTTAGCTTACAAAAATAAAGGTAATTTGGTTAAGAACATTTTCAATTATTTAAATTTTTTAATAACATTGAGGAATTTAAATGTTTAATTAATAGGGTTTAGAGATAATTCTACTTTCGCATCTACTGTTGGTATGTGGACTGACTTAAGTAGTCGAGGTGTATATAGTAGTGCTGATGTTTTAGAAACCAATTTGGATCTGGCACCATCACCTCCACCTAGGTCTCACAGCCAACCTCTTGAAACTTCAATGTGATATCCTGTGTACCTAATTTTTGTTTTTGTAATATTAACTAATAGCATAATCGATCTCTTAGACCCGAGAATTTTCACATATTTATTAATTATGTTATTATTTTGTATGCATAAAATGTAAATTTTTGTTTTATTGTTTAACTATTAGTCAATAATATTAAATTGATAAAATTATCCATTGCACTGCCCTGCCTATGACTGTAATTTTTACTGGGCCTTCTAAGTGAATTAATTAATACTATTATTTATAGGTTAACGAAATTTAACATGGTATTTTTTGTTTTATATAAGATTTATAGCATGTAACTTATATTTATGTGATTTTGTAAAATATGCCGTCCAGTTTATATATAACACAATAACCGTCCATGAGAGAAATATATTTTACTACTAGAAATATACTATTTAATTTATATTATAAATTATTGTTGTACACTTGACATTTTTTTATGAACAATATATATTTAGTTTATATATATTACGTTTTGTGGTTATAATTTTCATTTTCAACTCATTTCCCAAATATATATTCTTTGTTTCTTGGTAAAACCCATTTGTCATTGATGCAAATTATAAATTGTTAACCGTTATTACTCATAGGGTGCCCCCATGCTGATAAGTTCTTAATTTTTTTACAGTCTATTTGTTTTTTATTGCCAGAAGAACTTTCACTCTGCCAGTGGTTCTCATTTACAATAATGGTTTAGATGATACTTATAAAAAGATGTTCTCGTTTTCTTTAAGTAATTTATAGAAACTAATTTTTTAAATGTGGCAATTAAGATTAAGTGCTGTAATTGTTATTAATAAATCATTGAAAATTTATCACGTTTTGAGTTTTCGTCGTATTTCCGTTTGAATGCACAATCGAAGCGAAAGTTAAGGTCCAATGATTTCGTGTCGATAATTTATCAAAAACGCATTCGTTGTATTTAGATCCTAAATATTGTTTTAAGAGTTCAGTGTCGCGTTATGATCATTAGTGTGTCCACGCCATTATTTACATGGTACACTAACGTTTAAAATTTTATGAAAACAATTTGCAACGAATGAAAATTTATAATTATTTTATACTTAATTAAAAGCACCAAAAAATCTTAAAATGGCTTTTTTAAAAATTGGATTCCATATTTGTGCAATCTTGGTATTTATACGTGGAGTTGAAATTAATAGAGGTATGTTTATTTTTTAATTAATATTACATTTTTTAAACATATTTTATGATTTGATATATATTTTTAACTTTTTAGAATTTTTTAAGATTAGAAAGATTTTTTTATTAATTTATAAAGAATTTCTCTTATACAACTTTAGTTATATAAAAATGAATTTGTTAATAAAAATCTAGAACTTAAAAGCCTAATTTTTCTTATTAATATTCTTAATAACTATAATAATTAAGATACCAATGATTTAAAGTGTGGGCTGTAAATTATGAGTTTATATAAAAAATGAACCCTTAGTACCACTTGTTATAATAAATCTTAGAAGATGATAATATATAAAGTTGTCGCCTAACTTAAAGTATGTAAATCAGCTTAATTTTATAAAAAACAAAATAATATAGTTCAATAGTTACTTAAAACTAAATTAAGGCATGAGTACACCCCCTAATTAATAGTTAATATTCACACCGTGTGACTATTAATCCCGTATAATAATAAGGTCTCGCTTAAATAAAATTTGGTATAGTTGATAAGCGTAGCTATTCAATTTGTATTTAGGCATTAAAAAATTTAATCTCTTAAGAAATGCAAAAGTGGCTCCTGGGTCAACTTCTTTAACTAATGTAGCTGAACAAACTCGCAAGCAATCCTAGTAAAGATAATGTTTTTCAATTTCCATAAATAATGTCATATTCTTGAACAATTTATAGATACTGCCTTAATAGGTTAATATTTAAAATTAGATGCTATAAAAACATTTTTATATTTTTTTAACAATTAACTTCATTTGTTTTAATAAAAATTGATAGTAAATGCCAAAATTAATTCTAAAAAATAGTGATTTTTTAAAATAATTTTTACCTAGAACGTAGGTTTTACACAGTAAATAGAAGTACTTCTTAATTAACCATAAGTTTCTAATTTACTTGAATATTTATCTAATCAAAATAAAAGTTTTAAATTAAATATAAATTATAAATATTTAATGTTTATTTATTTTTTTATCTCTGTCACTTAAGGGAACTTTCCATATCGATTGTCCATTGAAGATTTGGCAACTCGTGATAATGTCATTAACGTACCGGTTTCTGCGTTGCCTACAGGATATGTTGTGAATAGACCTAATTCTGGTTTTAGCGATAAAGTAGATGTTAATAAAGAGGCACCAAGCAAAGAGGTGACTTTATTTAACTTTATTTATGTTATTTAATTTATTATTTAAAATCAAAGTTTATTTCATAACCAAAATTCAAGGTTTCAGAAACTGATATGTATTTACTTGGTGCTATCGAAAAACTGGTGCAGCGGATGGACTCAATAGAAAAACGTTTAAAGAGATCCGAAGAACTTATTCAACACATCATTGAGGGGAGTGCAATAAACAGAGAAGGTGATTTTCTCTTTAATAATATTCATTATTTATTATATTTATATCAGTTACGTATTTAGGAGTTATGACATCCCAGGTAAAGTTTTATTACCGCCCCTACATACCCTGCTCTTTCTGTATTATAGTTACAAAAAAATGCTGCCGCTCCTTAATTCCAAACAAAATTTGCCGTCCCCTTAAATATGTCCCGGTTTAATATGCTGTCATTTTATTTCCTAGCTACATTTTATATTAAAACAAAGCAAATTAGTATTAAAATATTGCTAATCATACAATATAATAAATTTTAAATATAGAAAATCAATTTCATCCTCCTAATTTCAAAAACTATCAAGAACTGTTTAATATTAAAATTTCCGTATGTTTGTTTAAAATCATATGATAAAACATCTGTATGAATGAATAAGGAAAGGTTAGTTCTCCAAAAATTTACAGTTCACCCAAACAGTTTCTTTTTGTCTAACCAGTGGGATATTTTAGGCAATGGAAGCGAGCATACAGTGATCTAAGTTTTTTAATGTTTTGTGTTTATCTTTTATGTCTTTTGATATGATAATCAAATTTGCTTTAAATAATTTTACAGTAATGTTTTCACAACATTATTATAACATACAATCTTACAAAAATATTTTTGTAATATTATTTTTAAAAAATTGTTATCGGGTAATGACTTCTATTTTGTTAAAGTATTTTTGCGAGAATAAAAATATTTCTGTTGAAATATTTTGCATATAACTTAAAATAGCATTATAAACAGGGCTATGAATTATATGCATTTATAAATTTTGTTTGAGCCATTTTGAAGGGTCTTAAGTTTGTGCAATTTTGTTGTTGGATTATATAGTAACGCAGAAGTATTTTTTTGTTTTGGGGATTAGCATGGTTAGGGGAGGGATTCCCCTTATAAACAATAACATCAAAAAAAGAAACTACGTTTTCTAGTCAATTTAATTAAAGTTTAATTAATAAATTATATTTAAATATTAAACAAATAGGACAATGATATTTATTTTATTAAATAAGTAAACTACACTAAAAGGAGTATATAATATTATTTAAATATTTTATATTCGTGATAATGAATCGTATTACTTTATTTTTAATCCTAAATATAGGTGCAATATAGTTGAGTTTTTTATTATTATCACAAAGAAAATAAATAACAAGGTATATTTAACAATAAAATCATTGATTATCTGCCATTGTTTGTTTGAAAATATTAATGAAGTGATATCTTATAAGTAATTAAGAATCTGTGAACGCATAAACTAGTAATTAAGTTTGAGATATTTATTTATGATAAATACTCTTAAGATAAGTTCTTGCCTGAAAAGAATACAAGTAAGCTAATCGTATTTTATTGTTAGTTATAGCTGTATGACTTAATATTATTTTTTAAATAGTATGATTACTATAATAAGTTTATAGTAGCACATATATATTATAAAGTCATTACTTTCTAAAAATTTTAATACAACTACTCTTTAAAATGCGGTTGTATAGTTTTATTACCATGTATAATTATATTTAATACGAAAATAATAAATAATTTTGGATTTATGGTTTCATAATAGTCTATAAGTATTTACTACCAAATATATGACATAAAAAAAGATATGTAATTTTGTTAGTAGTGAAATTATAACATATCATTTTAAATTGAGCATTGAAAAAGGATGGATATTAGTTAAATTTTTTCAAATACATTATGATAAAACTTAAATGTGACTAAAATTTTCAAAATAAAGTATATACGATATTTTAAAATTAAAAATATTTATATTTGATTTAATTGTGATGTAATATTAACAGTGTTATTATCAGTTAAATAGTAATAATATTTAAAGTAAATATACAGAATGATCCATGATGTTTTAATAAATCTAATAACTTAGATCTACTAAATATTTTTCGTCACTTTCTTAAAATTATTATTATACTCGTATTTTAAAACTATTAAAGTATCATCAGATATACTTTTTATTAATTTACAAAAAATAAATATATTCATTTTGTAGAATATATTTTAAACAAAAATTAGTAGCAAAATCATCATTTAATGTTTTGTATTTAAATTTCTACAGCATTTTAAATTTTGTAATAACTTAAATATTTTCATGTTTATTATACGATATTAAAAGTTAGTTTATCTAATTAAGACAATTTAGAGGTAAAGCATATTTCACATTAACTTCAAGTTAAAGTTATCGAATTTTTTTCATGAAAATTATTATTATTTGAATTAGCGTTTGTAATTGAAACTATAATAATTTTAATCGAAAAAGTTGCATACCTAATCCCAACAGTTAAGAGAAGATAAAGAGAATTTTTTTGCTTTTTTCTCAATACAAATTTCATTGTTTGATACCCTAAAATAAACATGAAATTATTCAAATTTTTACAAAATTTAAAACGCTGTAGAAAATGCAAAATTAAAAAAAAAAAAAAAAAAGTTTGCTACTAAATATTTTTATAAAATCTACTTAATAAAATACTCTGTCTATCTTGATAAATTTTTCGTGAATTAAAATTTTTTTTTTTTTATGATATTTTTGTAATTCTAAAGTTCGAGTATAATAATAATTTAAAAAAAAAAACAAAGTATTTAAAGGATCAAAAGTTGTTCGATATGTCAAAATATTGTCGAACATACTTATAATAATTATACATAATTATTAATAAGTATGTATAAATACAATGTAATATTATGTAACATACAATGTCGGTCAATGAGGGGATGTAAAATCTTAATAATAAAAATCATCACGGGCTGTCCCCCCATCAGTAGAGCCTAATTCATACAAGGGCTTTCTTTTTATTATGCCTATTTCAAATATTTAATTTATTTTAGAATAGTAACCCGTTAAAATTAACTACGTATAAATAATAACCAACACTTAAAATTTAATGTTCCAAACTTGTAGGATTACTAATTTTTTCATACTAATTATACTCAATAACTTTTAAATTGTATTATCATATATAGTTTCCAAAATATAATATATATAATGAAATTGTATAAAAATGTTAAATGGGGTATGTCTATCCCTCTAATTCGCTGCCATTTGACCGCCATTGTGTGAACACAGTGGTAAATAAAATGTGTTATTTTTATAATGCTTGGGTAGAGAGAAAATTTTTTGAAATAATAATTTGGATTTTGTTGTTTTAGACCCTTGTCCAGGTAACTTTACGCGTATTGCTCATACATGCTACCACTTTAGCGAGCGACAATATAATTGGAAATCAGCCATGTCAATGTGTAAGAGTTTGGGGGGTAATCTTCTAGAATTTGAAACGAAAGAAGAACAAGTTGATATAATGAAATTTTTGACCAGTGATAAATATCTTCGTGGTAAGTGTGATTTTTATTTTGGCTACTAAATCATTAACTGTTTTAAATAAAATTAACTTAAAATTCGTTTTTTTTAATTTGATTGTATTATATTAACGGTTTTATAGGTTACGATTATTGGACTGGTGGTTTAAATCCCGGGTTATTATGGATATGGGCCAATAGTGCCCGACCAGTGGTACCGAAAGACTCTAACAGATTGGAGGACCAAATCGCCGGATCGGGTCGATGTTTGAGGTTGGCAATTAATTCGGCAAGTAAAGGATACGGTTACAACGGAGCCGAATGTAGTAACCGGCATAGATATATATGCAAACACGAAGAGAATGCTACAGAAAAAGCACTTACTAGGATACATAAAGCTTTAAGAGATAATAGGGATAAAATAATATCCGTAGCAGTCTAATAAATTGAATATGCTACTACAAATATTTCTGATAGATACTTTAATTTATAAAAAATGTATGTATACTACTGTGTTATCGAATATTTATTAAATTTTATTACTCTATTATATTAGCCTTATGCGTAATACTATTAATTTTATTCAGCTGTACAAAAGAAAATAAGACATTTAAACGAAAAATGTGATAACTATTATTACACTAATAGAATAGAAAATAAGATATTATCTATAGTTAATGTGCAATAATATAAAATATGAAAGCAATGAGCGCATATATGCAACATTTATTGGTATGACTGCTGTCACCGCTTGAGAAAAGTACAGTGCGGTCCATCATCCAATTGTATCCCAGCTGAGAATTAGCTTGTTTAAGGAGTTCTGCGCCAACTTCTGTGCGAATTCTAGTATTGTAATCGTTCAACCAACGAATCTAAATTATAAATACAAGTATTAAATTTATTGAATTAAAAAAAATATTGTAGTACTAACTTGTTTAGGGCTGAGCATAGTATAGTTAATTAGTCTTGGTTCAAACGGAACTAATGTGATTGGAGTAAACGTCAAATACTTGCTGGTTGATGTGTCATTCTATAAAAAAAGTTACTTCGTAAATGTTAGTTTATACTACAATACAAAATACTAACCTTTGCTATCACTTCAAGAATATTCTCTAAACGGATGCCAAAATGATTTTCTTTATAAAATCCAGGTTCTGAAATAAAATTTTGTTGTATTATCGTATTTTGTACTCTATATTTGAAATAATTCCAAGCAGTGTTAGATTGATCCATTAGGAGGAATGACAATTCCATCGCGCTGGTTCGAATTGATGGCTTAAAGTATGTGTAGTGTAGACGTTATAAGAAATACAATAGTCGTAAGCTGGAAAAATCGCTTGTAGGCATGATGACATGTAAGATCATACTCAATATGGTATTAACACAAGTAATTAATTTGTGTTGAATAGTAAAGGAGAACACGCGTAGTTCAGCAAAGGATTAAAGTTAGACAAATTTTTGAAGTAAAACTTAAATGACAAGAGGTGGATTAAGACCTCGGAAATTGTTTGTGTCTCCCGATGAATAATAATAAAATTAAAAGACAGTAAACAATTAAAAACGATTGTTTTTTTTTTTATAATTTATTATACATACCATCTGATATAAAATATCCTTCTTGTAGCACCACATCACTCGTTTTTTGACCATAGTACATATTTACAGGGGCTAAAACAAACATATTTATTAAAAAAATATTCTTAAACATACTAAATAATCTGTCTTTGATATAACTCAAATTATCTACAATAATTTTTTTTCAGTAAGATAAGTATAAATATTAACATGAATGAAAACAATGATTTTATTTGTTTGGAAAGTATAATTCCAGATTCAAATGTCTTTGAAATGTAAACAGTGCACTTAAATTTTTCATGATCATGGAAATTTGGTTATTTTACATAGTTAACTTTGCATCTCAAACACCCCGAGCCTTAATGTATAAGATAAAATTCACTAACTGTGAACATGCTGCTAACGTCATTGGCGCCCTAGAACAATATATACTTATATATATTTAGTGTCCCTATTTAATATATTTTTAAGCAAAATACATCTTATGAAAAAAAAATATGTTTCCATATTTTTTGGCGACTTTCAAATGTTTGGTGCTCTAGGGCACCTGCCCCGTTGTCCCTACCCTCACCATAACACGGTATTGGCTATAAAATTTAAAAAAAAATGTTAAAATAAAAGTGTTTGTGGTTTTGTTGTCTATCATGTTATTAAGTTTAAAAAAATAAAGGTTACGTTAAAAAATTTGTTTTTAATTTAAAGACTTCTTTTATCCTAGAACGGATAAAAAAATAGATTACATATTATAGATTTATGAACTAAATAATTTTTCTCTTTATAAAAAATTTAAATATTTTAATTGTTTCTGAGAATATTAATATCTTACCCACATCGATCAATCAATTTGTAGATATTGATATAAATTAAACATTTTATAGGAGAAATTAATATACTATCCCAAATTTTTTCTAGTTTTTTCTGATCTATATGACATTATATGATTATTATTTATTTATTTTGAAATATTTAGAGTGAATAAATTTTCTAGTATTAAAATAATTAAAATTTATTAAAAATTGAAGTTTGTACAATTTCGAAGGTTCCATATTTTAAAATAATACTAATTATTTATTTGTAATAAATAATTGTTGAGTTTCTTAGGATAATTGCACTCAAAAATCACAGTAAATTACATATAGCCTACACTGATAAAAATATATAAGATAATTAGTTTCATAAACTTACGTTCGTGGACTTTAAGGAATGTCCCAATTCCATGGGCAGTACCATGTTTATAATCATAACCGATTTCCCAAAGAGGTGCTCTGGCGATAACGTCGATTTGATTGAGTCTTAAAGTATTTGGAAATGTGAATGAAGCTAAATCGATTGAAGCCATAAGAACTCGAGTATAGGCATCAATCTGTTCAGCTGATGGCTGGCCAAAATGATTGGTCCTAGTAACATCCGTAGTACCATCTAAAAGACATGTGCGTTTATTTAGCATCAATTTAGTGTATTATGGGTTTAAACATCATGAATTATGAAAAATAAAATTGTAAAACAACAAACATAAATAACTGAATAACTTAAAATTAAAAAAAAATAATTTTACAAATTTGTTTATTAGTTATTTTATATCTAGTTTTAAGTTTTCATAATTTACTGCGACAAGTGTATATCTGTTATCATAAACCTATTACTAATACTCTTTTAAATTTTTATTAAATATGCGATAAATCGTTATTTAAAATAAAACTAAAGTAAATTCGGGTAATAAAGCTTAGCTAACCTTGTATTAGGTCTATCTAGACCTTATACAAAGTATAATACAAGCTAGGCCTTATTACCCGCACCCACCATGCTATTTTTACCACAAATTTAAAAATGTATTGGGGTAACATTATGGATGTTTAAATAATGCGATTAATTTTTTTATTACTTGACATTTAATGGTCACTGTCGGCATGACCTTTATCAATTGACCTATTCACCTAAATAATAGTAAATAGATAGTAGTAACATAATCAGAGTATTTAAAAGTAATTTGATAACTATCGTTGGCGGTATTTTTTATCAATATCTTATCAAAATAAATACTTTATATTTTTTAAAATTACTAATTTAAAGTTAGAAAAAATTGTCTAAAACTAATCTCTCTCTATATACTATCTTCCCCTATTCTTATATAAAATTGTTATAATAAATGCATAAAAGAAAAAAATGGCAAATAGATATTAGTACCTATACAGGAAATTAGCACATTAATCATGAAAGCGAAGTAGCAAACTTTTGACAGGTCACTTATTAAAAATAAATAAATATTGAATAGACAGTTGTACACATTACTACTCACATAAAACGCCCCTATAGTAATACACAATTTATTAAATAAACAAAAATATAAACTCTATTACACTCCAGAAAATTTATTTATTAAATACAGGAACAGATCTAACATTTTTTAATGGGAATGCTCAAAACATTTTTTTTTGTACAAACGGAAAACTTGAGTTTATTTACCTAATAGCTCATTTTATTTTTGCCTACAAATATTTACTTCAACAAAAGGAATTTTTGAGTCAGTCTCAATCATCTACATCTTTTGAAATAATTATTATAGGTAGCCAATTATAGTTTTTTAATTGTTGATACCCATACACGAACAATTTTTGCTTCTTTAAGTTCTTAGTATAGGGTGAGAAAATATCATTGAAACTTACCCCAATAATGGGCTCCACTGTCAATAACTAGTGTACTTGATGCTTCTAGTTTAAGACTGCTAGCTGTTGAAGGTGTATAATGAGGTATTGCTCCATTAGGTCCGTAGCCTACAATTGACTTAAAGCTCATCCCTTTGCTAAAATTTTGCCCTTCCCTATATTTGTCAACTATTGTGGCCACAGCAAATTCGGTTAATTGTTTTCCGTTATTGAACTATTAATAAAGATGAAATAATTAATTAAAATATATTATATGTTAACGTTCTTTTGAAATTACAATCAATAATATCGCAGTCACAATAAAAATATTAAATAATTCATTTATAACCAATACATAGTATGTTTATTTAAAGTAAAATAATTTTATTATTAAAACTGTTGGTTAAGAAGTAAGTACCTGTTCATAAAGCGAAGCAATAATATTGCACATAGCCGCTGAGTCTCTAATATGTGACAATCGCATACCAAGTTTCTCCACTGGATTTTTTTCAGCCATCATATACATTATAGGTGAAGGAGCCTGAATTCTTTTATCTGGGTTGACCTGTTATTTATGTTCATTAATAATACTAAATTATTATTTTACTAATTAAATAACTAAGTAATGAGTAGTATTTTTTATTACTGTTATTAGGTACATAGATAATACTAATTATACTCAATGTAATTACAAACAATGGCAAATTTAAGGTGAAACCCAAAGAAGTTTGTTTTAAACTTTATTAAAAATAAATACTATTTCAAAAACAGTTGGCCTTATTTTTATTTAAAAAATAAAAATGTTATTGCTTGTAATAGAAATTATCCATTTCAAAAATCTCAAGGTTCATTCAGTTACATTCTCCCTCTATAATACATGCCACTAAAAACATTTTTTAAACACATTTAAATTAAAAACTATGATGAAAGCTTACCTTAAGGAAAATGTATCTACTTGCACCATTATTAAATTCTGTTGCCGCGGGTATAAGTACTTTTCGCCATAACATTGAATACGCCTTTAATCTTTCTCCCGCAAAGTTATAATCTTCAACTCTTCATTGAATTATGAGTTATGTTATTATTTTTTATTTCATAAGTACTCATTTAAATTTAAATGTGTCTATGACTTTATATTTACCTTACGCAATGAGCAGAAACACAATTATCAGTACGAAGGTGTTTGCGAACTTCATCACTTAACTTTGTAGGATCAGTGTACAAGTACACTTGATCCTTGCTTAAAATAACATACGCCCTAAGAAATGGACCATATGGTATATCATGACCTCGTATATTCAAAAGCCAAGCAATTTCATCTAATGCCGTAACAACCATGGCATCAAAACCCATAGATGCAAGTTTTTTTCTTGTGTCATCTAATTTAGTTTCCCATGTTTTTCCTACAAATAAAAATATTATGTAATTTCATGTATGAATTAATTATTTCATCAATGCCGTCGGTTAAAAACACAACAAAAGCTCATATTTTTGACACTTTTTTTTATAAAAATGTGTACTTACACATTACTTTTTTACAAATATTAAAATTTAAAAAGTAAAATGTTATGGTAAATTTGCCATGTTAATGCTCAAAAACTAAACTTCATTTTTACAACAAAAAATGTAAAACCTTTTGTAAAATTGGAAAATGTGGCTCACGAGTTTTTTTCGTGCAAGTATTTTTTCTTATATAAACATTGTATTTACCCGCATATTCTAGGGGCCAGACGTAGGCTTTGTACGCTGGGTAATTCGGGCGAATGTCATCCTCCCAAATTTTATCTATCAGATTATAATTGATTGGAACTAGATTAATAGTAGCGTTTGTCAAAACTCTTTCCATAAATTCCCAGTCACCGTTAGATATAAATTTCAGGTCAACTCCTATTCTTGAATGTGGTTTCATTTTTTCTAGTATCCATTCGTCTAGTCGAAGCTAAATATATAAAACACAACGTTATAAATTATGCCTATTTTATTTATCGATGTTAAAAAAAATATTTTACAGATTCTCCGTGAACAAGTAACTCCCAGTCACAAGATAACTCTTCGTTAGCTTGTTGGTGGTACATCCATACGGTCCAGAAAATTGCTTTAGTTTGAGTTATCAAGGCGATACCACCTGTTCCACCAAATCCAGAAATAAATTTAAGTCTTTTGTCATGGTCAGCTACCTCTTCATTCTTTAATTGTAAACGAATAATTTAAAAATAAATTAATACATCATTGCTGTTGTTTCATTTAGATTTACTTGATGTTCATCTGTATCATACACAATATATCCATCAAGAGGCGGCCCGTGGTAAGCGTTGGCTTGTTTCATTTCATGTCTTAATCTTTTGAAAATATATATATATATTTATTGAATAAATAATTGTATAAAAATTAATAAAAGTTTGTATACTGTTCAAGAGTTTTAGATGAGTCCACCCGGTTGATGGGCTGCTGTATGTTTTCCATAGGCGGACATAACTTACGACCCAATGGCCTATCGAAGTCCGTGTTATTTCCATTCACTAGAATGCACAGTACATCTGAAAATAAATAGTACTTCATATTATAATGTGAATTTTTCATTAAATATTTTTATAACATATGTTTTTAAAAATTCAAAGCGATTAATTTTCATTAATTTTTTTTTTCTTTTTTTTTTTTTATTTTATTTTACTTATTCATTTATTTTGCATGTATACTTTGATATTAATATAATTTGATGTAATAAATTTAAAAAAATTAGTACGAGATAAACTTTAAAACGTTATTTTATAGATTTCCTATCGAACAATTTTTTTTAAAGTACAATTGTGTTCTCATTCCTAATTGGATGTCATTAGTAATTTGAGTAATGTATTACGGTATTTTGTTTAATCAAATCATAAAATAATTCCTGCATGTGGAATATTTTTTCTTGTTAAATAACTACTTAAGTTAATAAACACAACGTGTATAACACATTGTGTTGTTCGAATAAGTGATTAAATTATTGTTAGTAATAGCAATGTTATTTTAAAATCTTAATTACCATACCTTTATCAACTCAGCATACTAAGCTTTTAATTAATGTAATAACAAAAGAATTATATTTTGTCATAGTATTAATAAATAAGCATAAATTATATTAATTCATACATTACATGTATTAGTTATGTAACTAATTAAACTATATAACAGTAAATAAATAAATAACTTATTATTATTTTATGTTAATTAATAATCAGTATAAAATAGCATCTACAAAAAAAAATTATAAGATGATCTGTACAGAACTGTCTTAGATATTGTCTGCCTAATGTAAAATTATGATAAAGTACCATCTTTAAAATATTTTATTATTATTATTACTCTATTTATCTTTAACGTTTTCTACTAAAAGCTATACTTTCTATCAGAGAATACAGGAAAGACTTCCTATACTTCGGTACTTATAGATTTAGGCAGAACGCGTTTTCAAATAAGCAGATTAATTTATCATATATATAAATTGTTTGTTTCATACTTAAAAAATGTAAAGCATGCGGCCTCTGTCACCATGAGATATCCTAATTTTACAAATAATTTAATAAAAAAAATTTATACATTTTTTAATTTGGTTGAATATTGTTTAATATATTTTATCTTTCAAAAAATAATACACATATTTAAAAATTAAAAATATACGTAACATGTTTTTATTTTTTAAATATGATACAAGTAGATTATTATATTAATTAATATAAATGTATGAATATTTTTTTAATGTTAATTTTTTTCTTTACATAGAATTATTATTGCTTAATTTCTTCTTAAGTTATAAGTAAGTTAATTGTTAAATTTTCACATAATTGCATTATAAGTTATTATATATTTTTAATTTATAAATTATTTTTTTTTATAAAAAAAAAAATTATATAAAAATAATTCTTGTTAAAATTTAAAATATAACAAAGTAATATGACTCATTTCAATATTCTATATGTCAATGTACATAGACTAATATTAGTATAATATACATATACTAATATTATAATTTAATAGCTCTTTTTACAGCCCTCGTTGAAAAATTCAATAAAAATTTTACGTACATAAAAAGGTCATTCTTTTTTTACTATTATAGGGAACAGCATACATACATACATAAGTACATATATAAATATATACATTTTTTTTTTAATTTTAGATAGATGATATTAGTGAACCTAGCTTTTACTAGAGTATATTTTCTAGGTACTCGTGGGATCGCCTTTATAGTCTATATGAATCTATGCGAGACACTTTAACATAATAGCACGTATTCCTATCAGTGAAGCATATCTGTAGAAACATAATCAAATGAAGTACAGCATCTAACTAAAATTGTGAAAATATTATACTTTTCCCTTGTGGGTTAAGCCATGAGATTACTATATAAAAGTGTGAAATCTTATAGGTTGAAAATCGCATTTATCCATATAGTTATTATTGAAAAATACACACCACTACCACAAATAAAATAATATTACTTTATTATTTCAAGTCTTAAGAATTTTTTGTTCGCCGATGAGTGTAGTAATCGTATGATTTTGACCCAATTTTCTGACGGCATTTAAAATCCCAAGGGTTGCTGCATTGTTTTATTAAAGGTTGCGAACGTATTGACATTTCAAAAACCGTTAGACGCTTAGCGTTTCCATTATTATTATTTTTATTCTAGGTCGTCAAATAAACATTACAGTTTTTTTCATTTTTACCCCTTATATAAATTTCAAGAACGTTTACATGTTTAAATTTCTCATTCAATTTAATGAATTAAATTAGAATCAATGGTTATGCAAGGTAATATCTAGCACTCTCTGACAAATAAAGAGAGCTTTTATGTATCATTGATCCAATGATATTTTGTAAAACTTTATAACTTTTAAATATGTTTTATACTTATGATAGAAAAAATTGTGTATTTTCATGGTATAAACGCATGAATTTTCAAATTATTATGAGATAAATTATTTATAGCAAACTAATCAGCCTATGATTTAAAAATTGAATTAACTTTTATTTAATAACTAAGTCCAAATAGTTATCGATAACTTAGATGATAATGTAAATTCAATGATTATTGAATTTTTGTTAACCATATATATTTTATGGTTTTAAATAGTGATAAACTATTGCATATAATAATGTATAATGTTTTATTTATATAGAGTGGTTAAATATTGTGGAAGAAACATACTCGGTACAGAAGAAAATTTTTGGGACAGACCAATTCACTATTTTTGTTAGCAAAAGATTTTTCTTAGAAAAAAATGTTAACTTTAGAAGGCTGTTTTCTTATTGTCCCGTTTTACGCTTTTATTATACACTACTATTATGGTGAGAATCAGTGAACATTTTATCTCATTCAAAATATATTTATATAGACACGTATGATAGCCTAGATGCGTGGAAAGAACATAAATATTAATCACCGATCAAAGGCCTAAGTTGATGAATATAACATCAAAAAAGTCATCATTTTAGGGGGCCCCTTTACTTTGATATTATATCCTGAACAAATCTATGCTTAATGTAGTTGAATGTTGTCAACACATTTTTTTTATATCCAATATATTTACGAGTAAACAAATATTCAAATATTGGAGAACGGCTATTAGTTTAAAGACAACTAGAACCAAAATAATTTTAACCTTATCAAACAGATATTGAAAATGTACATACCAATAATAATACTAGATGCACAATATTTAAGTTAAAATACTAAAACATTAGTCTTGCTATAAAAGTTAACTAATAATTATTTTTTTATCTAATAAAAAAATTAATTATAATAAATAATAACAATTTTAAAACGACAAAAATCATTGAAAATGGGCGGCGTCATCATTTTATTAATGTTAGCTTTTGGTTTACATTTTAAGTGTATAGGTCTGTAAGACAACGCCCCACTTACGGAAACGGCCTACCGCGGATGTGCTATGTCGTAGCACCTTCAAACTATATTGGTAGAAGTAATAAATACGCTAGTGATTTTAAAATGGGTATAACGAAAGTCGAGGCGAAAGAAACTGAATAGCCACAAAAAACTTCCGTTAAGCGTCAAATCCATATAAAAGGACTTAATAACTATTAACCTGCGACCCCTTTTTTTCAGATGTGGTATATTAGAAATTTTATCGAGGCGTTCGGTAGGTAGGATGTACTTATTTATATTTTTCTTTTGAGGTGACATTTGTTATCAATCGGTCACCCAATAATAATAACAAATAAACCCATTATAAATTTTATTCACAGAATAACAAATCATATTGATAAATAATATTAAGTCATGCTATTGGCTCAATGGGGGGTAAAGTTTTATCGAAAACACCTTTACCTTCCTATAACGATTAGACAACAGTAGTCAAATTAAATAATTCAATATTTTAAATTTTTTTCAGGAAAAAAAATAAAATGTTATCGATTAATTAAAAAGTACAAAATTTGTCTATTTTGCGTTGAATATTTTAAATTACAAAAAAATGTATATTAACAAAAGTATTAATAATATAACATTTACATGGAAAACAAAAAAAAACTTCATATTGATGGTGTAAATGATTAATTATAACTGAAGCAATAACACTTTTACATTACATCAACAGTAACTAAATAATGTTCAATTAACTAATAATAAAAAGTGTTATATTTTAGTAGTTTTGTATTAGACAATTAGTAATATGTATATTTAATAATACGCTGATCTCACAATAACAAATATTAAAATATAACGACAATAATTTGTTTAGTAAATCTATTTTTGGATTTTTAGAAAAAATAATGGTAAAATTTAATAGTTTACTCCAAGACAGAATTGGAGTAAGTTTATTTTTAATATAGGATCCAGTCTGTAATAATATAACTGTTATACTTACATATCATTAGTAAACATAGTGAATTCATTTTTTTTTACTAGAACTGTTCAAAAACAATTTTTGTTCAATTGCATAACAATTATCCTTTTTGCAAGAAGAATTACACTTCAATTATGTACAAAAGTTTTTAAATAAATGAACGCCACAGTTACTCCAGCAATGCACTTGGAGTGCTTTTAAACTTAAAGACCAGTGGTGCCACATAAGAAAAAAAAATTATAATGGTAGTACAATGTTTTATAATATTCAAAATGATAATATTACAATTCTAACAAGAACTATTGCATACAATTCATTGATTTAGATACAAATAAAAATGAATTATCTCACATTTAGTAATAATATTGTAACTTAACATATGGTGTCGCACAGTATGCCAAAAAATCATTGACAGTATTACTAAATGTCACAATATTAATTAAAATGTTTAACAAATTTTGTTTCTTTTTAGTTCAAAACAATGATGCATTAGTTAAAATACAGCTAAATTGTTAAATAAATGGTAAATATAATTTAACATTATGTAACAATATTTTCAAATTATATTACATTTTAGAAAATGTGCTAGTTGTTAAGAGTATTTTTAGTCTCATTTATTTTCTTTTGAAAAAGACAGGACATTTGTTTTGATTTTGTATAATTTAATTTTCAATTAAAGATCAAGAAACAAAAATGAGAAAAAATAATTATTAAGTCATAATTAATGTAACAGTCGTTAAAATTGGAATCTAGCCATAGGAACACTTTGATCCCTAAAATCAAACTGTTCTCCAGATTCTTGCACTGAAGGAGCTACTCGAGGATCATCTTCATCAGAGCCAAAGTAACGTTCAATGATACCAAATGCTTTATTGTAAATTTCAATGTTTTCATGAGATTGCAGGAACTCTATTTTATCCAAGCCATAACATTCTTCCAAAAGAACTGCATATTGGTTTACAGCACCCGTTTGTTTAGCCAACTGTTCACCTAGTTTTAAAATATTTTCTAAGCCATTTAAAGCTACTTGGATAATCTTAACATCTGTTACTGTCAACAAATCACAAAGTGGAGGAATACATTTCTAAAAAAATTAACAAGAAAATAAGTATAAATATATAGTTTAATCAATTTTTTGGAAAATTGTTGTTACATTTTCAACCAGATATTGGATTTGTTCTTGCGTTCCACCAGATGTAGCATTAGTGATTGCCCAACCAGCTTCTTTTCGAGTTTTAAATTCAGCTGTTCCCATTATGTGAATTAGTGTGGGGAATATATTTGCATTTAACACAGCCTATTTCAACAAAAGAAGATATATTATACACATTAAAGATACTTAAAAGTAATAAAAAAACTAAAGCAGTATGTAGTAGTAGGTCCACACTATTAATAATAATTAGATTAATTTTAGATATAAATGTTTAGAAAATTTAAATTTTATAGTTAAAGCAATAATTGGGATTGGCCTAGCCTAGTAGAGAGAAATGTATGTTTCAGTTCACTGTATCTTGGGTTCGATCCCCAGGGTGCCAACAAGATTCTTCTTATGATTTTTTATTCATGTCTGATCTCTGGTGCAAGTCAGTCATAATACCTGTCCCATACATCATTATCCTAGCCAAGAACTAACTCTGACTCCCTAACATGTGAAAGAGAGCAATCGCCCTCTGTAGCATGATAAGTTTGGGAAATTGAAAGAAGCAAAACTGGTCATTATAGTATTGTATTATACATTAAGTCTTAAAAACTATACCAAGTAAAGGTTTTAGGATAAATATAGAATTAGAAGATGATTTTTCATAACTTATATTTTATATTAGATATAATTTTTATTCTAAATATTTTGTGATTTAATATGTGTGTAGTATTTAAACATCATGGAAATTACTTGTATTTGATTTTTATTTCCAGCAGTAATATTGGAAATTGTCCAACACGCTTCTTTTCGAATGGTTTCTTTTGGTGAACCTAATAAACTGAGTAGACAAGGGAGTACTGAACAATTTAATACTACTTGGGTTTGGGCATCATCACCAGTCACTATATTACCAACAGCTCGAAGAGCAGCTGACACAACATTATTATGGGTACACCTAATAATTAATATAAGAGGTTAACACAAAAATTTTGATAGAAATGTGTTTAAACTTACATAAGTAATTCTACCAGAGTAGGGCAAACACCAGCATCTATAACAGCTTGTATTTTTTCATTTGGACCATCAGATAAGTAAGACAAAGCCCAACATGTATCAGCCAGTACATCAGCATCAGAATGTGTTAACAACTCAGCAAGAACAGGTAAAGCAGGTGAAACCATATTAAAATCTGGAGGAGGTGATTTACCACGACATAAGTTTGATAAGGCCCATACTGAGTTACGTGTCATTGATAATCGCGAACAATTTTGTAAGAGCCTAAAGAAAACACATAACATAAAAATGTCAGTCTATGTTACCTCATAAATTCATTATTCGCAATAGTTAAAATAATAAAACACATTTTGACACAGACCTGAAATTACTAGTATTTTAAATAATAACAATAAACAAAATTATTTCAATTATTATATTAAAGATAATTATAAAATTAGGTTTTTTTGTACGAGATGCAAAAAAAATTTGTAACAATGGTATATAGTGTATTTGAATATTTTGTGTTATATTTTTATAACATTCATTTATTATCCAAACTTGGGTAACCAATCAATTTCAAGTTTATTCAGGTGTTAGACAAACATTCTAATCAAAGTAGTATTTTGTTAAGAGTTGGATATACCCAAGAGTTTGAAGATTGGGGTTTAAGAAGTTCATTTACAAGTAATACTAGAATTTAAAAATAAATAATTTTTTTTTGCTTTTTAGCCTCATTAAGAGCTATAGCGACGTTCCCTAAAGGGAAGGTTTTTCTTATCTATTGGTACTCTGAAACGGGTAGTTGACGACTTCAATTACCAAATTGATCTTTTGCTCGGCAAATAAAGTCACTCATGACTGAGTCTAAAACCCAAGGCAGTACCCATCAAGCATTGCCATCTTACTAACTCCGCCATAACATTCTTCTGATAAATTGTATATAAATATAAAACTTATAGTATTGTATTGATTTTTTAAAATATTATAACAATTTTTTTAATCAGGAAACTTAAAGAATATTGAACTTTATACTTATATACAAAACTAAATCTTAATTAATCATAAGGATGTAGGATACCAATGTTACTTTATGAACAATATATGAAGGTTATAGTTTAATTACTTTAGCAGTGGTTTCATGATGCCCATATTTAAAACATAATCACGACATACAGGTGAATCACCAGCTATGTTTCCTAAAGCCCAAACAGCTTGTTCTTGAACATCTTCATAAGGAGATTCTAATAAGTAAATAAATACAGGTACAGCATCAGCCTCCATAACTTTTCTTGTTTGATCTGATGTTCCAGAAGCTATATTTGTTAATGCCCATGCTGCTTCAAACTAAGCCGAATTAATTTTAATTTAGTATTTTTAAATAAAAATTATTAACAAAATTAATATTATATACTTGAAGTTGATTGTTTGTAGTATTTTTTAAAAAATCAACAAAACGAGGTATGATACCAGTGCTAATAACAGCATCGATAGGCGGATTAGGTTCAGATGACAATAGTTTTCTAAATTTTTGAGTAGCTCTTAATTGATCTTCTTCATTATTACTATACAAATGTTTAATTAATTCTTCATTAATATTACTTGGATCAGCTACACCAGTTGGAATAGAAGTCTATAAAATAAAAATTGCAATATATAATAACTATGTATAAATATTACAATCGCATATTTTACTACAAAAAAATATCAAATTGTTATTTTCATAGAATTTTTTTCGTATTCAAATATTAAAATAACAAGAATTAAGGAGACGTTAAATATTTTAAGCATATTTAATTAAATCATGTAATGAAATTTCTTTAACCATAAAAACCTTACTTCAAGGTCATCATTTTCATTTCCATCATTAATATTACGCCTTTTGCAAAGTTGGATGTCTCTTTTCTGTTTTCGTAGCTGTATACCTTCTTCTTCGCGCCTTCGGCGTAACTCCTTTGAGTCAACACCTTCGTTTTTGTATCGCATTCTATGCGAATTTGACATTTTTTATGTAGTAATCCAAACCTAGAACACAAAAATTAATCACTATATTACACTACAATAATGAAATCGAATGATTTTTTATTATATAACAGAGTATATCATGCAAGTACCTTCAGTATACAAATATATTTTAGGTTAAGCTAAAATAAAAGCGGGAGAGCGCGCATGGACGTAACGGCAGCTAAACTTACTCTTTTCTCTAATGAAGGTATAATGTAGAATGTGGTAAATGTAAGACAACGACTTAGGGCACTAATATATAACAGTAAAAGTGCAAACAAACAAATTCCTAGGAGAACTCACAAGTAATATCTTTATCGGAACTGAGAACAATAGTCATAATACAATATAAAAAATCAGCACGGTTTGTAATCACATATATATCACACTAATACACGCACATGAGGCGGAAGGGACTTAATGTTATATCAGAATAACCACTTTTGGTAGCAAAAATACATTGTTTAGGTCTGGGCGCGGTAAATGGTGGGAGATTATGGTGTACGGTAAGACCTTGAAGAACTATAAACAGCTGATGTTCAGCTCCTTGACCGGCAACATCTGTTCCCTTACCTGTATAAATTATATCTAACACAAAAAAACCAAACGGATAATTAGTGTTTATAACTTCTTTGAAATTGAGTTTTGGAGCCCAAGTATAAAAATATTTATTTGTGTATTTACATGTATTAATTAGTGATGGGCATAATCAAATGATTACGATAATCGAATGATTAGTAATCGAGACATTTTCATAATCGAGTGAATCTCTCGAAGTTAAAATCGTCTGCTCGTATGATAAGAATAATCAACTATTATTATTTATCGAGAGAATCGAAAAATTATTCGAAATATGAATAAATATACCTATAGTAAATAATTATTAATTTAATTTTGCTTTTTTTATTTGTTGGTGTTTATTTATAATTATTATATTAAACTATAATTTAGGAATAATAATAATAATATATTAATAATGCATTATTAATAAGTTACATCATTCGAAATAACTTTTAATCGATTATATACATTTCAAGATCAAGAAATCATTGTTTTCATAATAAATGAGAAATCATTAGAAATAATCACTCGATTATAGAATAATCACGACTGTGAAGATAGCAATTCCTTTATAGCAATTTCATATCAGATATAATTATAATATACACCGCTAGAGGCCGCCAGTTGGTTTAATAAAGTATTATATTATATTTTACTTTTGACAATAAGTTCCGAGACGANCCATCACTAGTATTAATACATGTGTATGTTTAGTGTTAATTTATTTGGCACAAATTTCTATATTATTGTAATATACAATCAAATAGAAACATTTTTTACTTAGTTTTAGTAATGTTATTTTAATTATATTTTATGTATAAAATAAGATACGTTATTAAAATGAGTTATTGGGTTAGTATATAATTAAATAAGGATCGAGTTGAATGCTTCAACTCATAGCCATATTAATAGAAGCACATTTATGACATTTGCGTTCAACTGAGTTGAAAAGAAAATTATCATAGCTTTTTTTTAGGGAGCCACTATTTACAGTATATATATATTAATTATTGTAATATCTTAAAGCCATTTTATATTTTTATTACTATACATTTATTGTATTAATATTATAGTAATGTTTAAATTAAATTGTTTGTAATTTATAGATAATAAAGATGTAATATATAAACTATTAAATTAAAAAAACCAACACAGGGGGGTCGCGGCACAATGATGACGTGCATAGTTGGATCAAGTATAATGATATTTGACAGTGATTAAAATCACTCATAAAAACGCTTCCATGCAAATCTTTAGATAGTGTTTAATCTTAAAAAATTGGTGGATTATTCATTTTAAATCCCCTCTATGGGCAATTGAAGTGTTTAATTTATTGAAAAAATATACCAAATGATAATTAAAGACATCATGCATCTATAAAAAATAAAAATATATTGATTTGGTTATTTTTAAAAAAGTTATAGCAGTTTTAAGTAAAAAAAAAAATGTCAAAAATTAGTGATTTTTAAATTTGTAATTTTTTCTGAGATTTCCCCCATTTACGGAGAACCAGGGAAATTTTTCAATTCTTGAAAGTAATATCTTTGATTAGATACAATTTGTGATCTTTTGATGTATCGTTAAAAGAAATTGGTTTGGTGAGAGTTGAGAAAAATTGGAACAGACACAAAAAAAAACCACATAGTAAAACCAATACATTCTCAGCTTCGCATCGAAGCTAAAAACTAAAATTTATTTACTATATAGATCAGTATAATAATGGCAAACATTAGCAGCCTTGGGCTAATTTCTAAATGTCTCTAAAAATAGTAGTTGTATTAAAAACTCAATTTTTTAATTTTTATATTATCATTATAAAATATAGTTAAGATAGATATTAAATTAGTAATTATTTTTTATTTCAGTGTTAATTACTCAAATTAACACTGTTACTTATGTATCATTACCGTATAGTATCATTGAAATGAAAACACTTTATTAATAGAAATTAATTTATTTTTATGATAATATGATAAATTAAGTTTTACTATTATAAATAATGTTGTATGTTTAAAAATTTCATCTAACTTTTAATTAAATGTGAAATGAACATGCGGACATCAATTGCTTTAAGAAGGCTTTTAAAAAAATAGATTAATAAAAAAAGTACTATTTTACATTTTGTAGCAAGAACTAAATATATTTTTATGATCTTGTATACTGTATTAATAAAAAGTAACATTATACAGTTATACATTAGCTTAAATAATGTTTATGAAATAATTAATTACAAATTATTAAAATGCATACTAAATATGAATAAAATTGCAGTGTAATCATATATTTGTAAGATTATTTAGATGATTATAATAAAAGATAATAAACTACTGAATAATAATAAAGGGTAATCGGTTTATATTAATATATGCTTTTTTTGTTATATATATTATTTTTGTAAATTTTTAATTTTACTGAAATATTTAATGTTAAAAGCAATTTAGATAAAATTAAGAAGATTAATCATATAATGTATGCTATTGTAATTAAAGAAATAATTGAGTATTATATTATAACCAAATTTTTTTTGTGTATTTTATATAAAAAAAATATTAGACTTGCAGTAAATTAATTACACTCAATTCAAAAATTGTATAAGTAATAATATTCTGACCAAGAAATAAGAATATATTTTTTATTTTTCATACACATTAATACACAATTATACTACAAAATGATATACTATGTTTAAATATATTTTTGGTTCAATAAATAAAAATTATAAATATACACTCAATAACTAATATACTTGACTTATGTGTAATAAGAAAGTACGAAAATTTAAAATAAATTAAAAAAAAATGTGTGCTAAGTAAAACAACAGTTTAAAAGTAATATTATTCCCTCACAATAAAAATGGAATACATAAATTATTTGATTAAATAACTTAGCATTTAAACTAGTTTAGAATATACTAAAAAATAAAATATGAACCCAGCCCACTTTTTAAGATTTAAAATTTTTATCATTGTGCTCTAAATAAGCAACACCACAACTAGTAATTGCAAATCCAGAAAAAATTCCAGCAAGAGTTGCTATTGCAGTGTTATTTGGCAATAAACTACGAATAATAGCCCATGACAACACTGATCCCATATTGAACAAAACTGAACCATATACACTAAAAATTTAAGAGCTTTATTAGTTAAATTAATAATATTTTTTTTCATTCCAATATTTTCTAATTATTAAAATAGGTAAATTTGTGATGTAAAATATGTTCTTTTTTTATATACTTTACAAAAAGGAACATATTTTTATATATAATTTTATTTATATTATATTAAGAATTTAATTTTATATTTCTATTTTAAGTATGCCAATATTGTACATTATAATAAAAATATTTTGTTATTGAACTTTGTTTATACCTGTAAAGAACACGTATCTTCAAAGGTGATGATCTCAAATGAGGACGACTTACAATGAATAATGTTGATCCCACACATGAATTGAGTAAAAGTAAATTAGTAAGATCTGGTTTAGGTATTATTCTAGAAAAAGTATTAATATTGATGATTTATTAAAACCACTAGTACAAATAGGGAAGTATAGATCTGACAATGTGAAATCTTTCTTAATAATATAATTAATCTTAATTATAATTCTTAACACTCTGAAAGTTATCATAAAAAGTTCTTATTACAGAGTAAAAATGAAAAAAAAATCATTTAATTATTGTCTGGTCTCTATAATGTTTGTGAATAGAATTTTTTTTGATATTATTAAATTAAATTTTTACGATTGTCACTATTAAAAACTTCAAAGGAATTATAATTAATATGTTTCATTAGTCTAACTAATTAATCTCCAATTATAATTGAATAAGATGGATTAATTTATCAATATAACCCCGTAATCATATATAAAATTAAAAATTTATTTAATGGTGATGTATTTGTTAGTTATAAGGGATGTCTTGATTGTATATAAAATTGTGTAATACCTTTGTAAAAGACCTGGGTTCATTACGTTAATTGACAAAATTGTGTAGTTAAGCGAGCCAAATGCTGGAACATAAAAATTAATAGCAGAAGTTTTGTCTAGGGCAGGCGGTCGATAGCTCACAATTTTATCAACAAATGATTTCTTGTCTGAAGCCATTGTTTTGACGTATTCCTATGACTAAAACACAAAAATGAATGTCGAATGGCAAATGAGTACTTTCTACCTAAATGAACTTAATATTGAAAACATCGACTGATATTGATAAAAAGGCGTCATTATCAACAAATGAATCAGTACGCTTAAGAAAATCATATTTTCTTTTAAAGATAACATTTTTAGGTTATTGATAACAATAAATAACGCGGGCTATAATTTTTATCATTAGATATTTTTTCTTAATTATTCCTTTATGAATGATTTTAATTAAGTGGTAGTGTAAAATAATAATTAGATATGAAATAAAAATCATTAGAATTTAATTTATCTACATTTAATGCAGAATTATATACGATTTGTCAGTCTAGTTTTTTTAAATTTTGATATTATTATTATTGTTTTTTGAACATTCTATAATTTCTTTAGTTATAATCACTAACGTTATAATGGATTACATTATGTTATTATACAGAGTTTATTATTAAGCGATTCACATATCATGAACTATTTAATTAATTGAAAAATAAAAATAATGTTTAAACATTTTTTATTGGCTTCTTTTAGTTCAATATTTTTCTGAATTAATCAGCATTACTCTTGAAGCATTTTTAATGTTCATCCCTTATACCTTTTAAGAGTGTTAACTTAAATCTTTCAAATAGTAACACACTATATTAACTATTTTATTGATTAGGTAATGGTCTAATTAAGAAAATGACTGATTGATAAATACTTATGGATTTATGAAAATTTATTAACAATTAAAAGTTATGACTGGTTGTGAAGAAGAGGGGTGTTGATATTTTTAAAAATAGAAATTTCCCGGGCGTACTCTTCCTCTTATCAATATATAAATATGTTAATAATTTCTAAAATACTGGTCCAAAAATTGTTATCAACCATTATTTAAATTTTTCGATTAAATGATTAACACCATTGATTTAATGATTAATATTTACTCTGTATATAGTGTTCAGTAAGTAAGGAAACATGTTTCTATTGTTCTCATTTTTTATAACAATTGATATATTTCTTTACTTACAAATCACTTAGTATACAAATATAATGTCATCAGGATGTCACAATGTTTTAGCTTCGATGCGAAGCTGAGAAGGTATTGGTTTTACTAAGATGTGTTTTTTTTTTTTTTTTTTTTTTTTTTTTTCTGTTACCACTTTTTCTCAGCTCTCACCGAACGGATTTCTTTCAACGATACGTCAAAAGATCACAAATCGTATCTAGTCGAAGACATTACCCTTAAAAATTGAAAAAAATTCCCTCGTTCCCCGTAAAAGGGGGAAACCTCCAAAAAAATGACAAATTTAAAAATCGCTAATTTTCGAAATTTTT
>NW_026099574.1:8343510-8361115 GCF_025091365.1 Daktulosphaira vitifoliae | reverse complement strand
TTTTTTTTTTTTTTTTACTTTAATATATCATACCAACACCTAATTCATGACTATTATGTATATTAAATTATTGTTTGTATAAGGTGAACAGATAAAAATTTATATGTTAAGTTAAATAATTTTTTTATATAAAGAAATCAAAACTTCTCAATATTATTTTTATTTTATAATAAATAAAATAATAATTATACAATAATATCACAAAAACCCCTGATCAACGTGATACATAATATCCAAGGCCGGTTTCCTTTTATTCCTCACAGATCTTTCTTCGATATTAGTATTTGGTACAGGAAGAGGTTCCCCTTTTGATTGCCGAAGTAGCCCTCTATGATAGGCTGGTTTTGGTTCTCTAGTAGCTCTTGTTGCGGCCATAAAGCCATGCCTAAAATAACCAAGGAATCTTTGGATTTCCATGGCTATTTTTGGCACGGCCCGCCATCGGTTAACGCCGACCACTATCGACCGAATCTATTTTCGTCCTGGACGGTCGGCTCGGGTGAGGGCTTCCCTAATAGCTGATAACAACATTCCTCGATATAAAAGATTGTTAAGCAATCTCAACATCATCCACTTTTCGCTGATTATCTTTATTTGTAACATTCAACTTGTCGTAATAAAGTATTATATTGTCATAACGTGTGGTGTATGTTTTCCTAAACGGTTAAACTACGTTCGGTTTGCACATTTAAGTTCTCCATCAAATGAACTATTTGGTACATATCACTAAATAGCACTTCAGTGATTACCAAGGGTTCTTTAAAATTCTCTTGAAGTTTAGTAGATTCAGCTGTATATCTAGAAGGTCTCAACATTACTACTATCTCCCCTACAGTATACTTAGTGTGATCATATTGTTCCTTGTCAAAACATGCTTTATTCTTCTTTTGCAATCTAGCAAAATTTATCCGAGCTTTCTCTCATAATACTCTTATGGGGAATTCAAAAAATTATCCTGAAAATACTTTTAACAGTAAAAAGATCCATAACATACTGATAGGGACGGCGCCAAAAGGGGGCGAGAATGGGCAGTCGCCCTCTCAAGACAGATTCAAGCCCCCTCAGTCATCACAGAAATTTTGATTTCAGTGGGTGATTTATCGGTTATTGTTGTATAATATGGTCCGTGTTATTGAAGAGACTAAATAATCATATTTTATCGTTAAGTAATATAGAAATAGTTTTCATTTGTCGTAATATCGATATCATTGAAATTTGTACGATTTAAATTCAAAAGAATTATTATTAACCACGTTCGTCTAAATTATGTTAATCGTGGGTATTCCACACGTTGTGTCCTCATACAGTTTGTACAGTTCACAGTTGTGTGTGTGTGGTAATATTGTCGTTAGTGCATATATTTATATGTATTTTTGTGTTTTATTTTTAATTTTATTATCTAAATTACGATGACAAGTGGACGATTGACGAAATGACTACTATCAGCTGAGTATTAAACTGATATTAACCCTTTAGCAGGCGCGTGCCTATTTTTAACGTTCATAGTCGCGTGGGTGTCTATCAGACCCCATTTCTAAAAAGTATAAAATATGTGTAAAAAAGTTCATTTTTTTAATTCAAAGACATTATTTGTTACCATATGATATATAAATGTGGATAAAAATTCAAAAATTAAAATTAAAAAATAAATAAATTACAAAATGTAGTGCATTACTAAAAATTATACTACGAAAAAAAAAAAAAAACTTAATTTTCAAAATTTCGATTTGTAAAAAAATTATTTTAACTGCAAAATCTTATTTTTAAGAATGTAAACAAAAGCTTTTACTATTACAAAATATATTTTAATTAATTTTTCTTGTATTTCTTTGAGCTCAAACACGGCTTATATTTATTAGTTTTATGTGTATTTACATTTAAATAATCATTTTTCTGAATTGAATTTTTTTATTATTAATATTACAATACATTTAATTATTATGATACGAGTATATACAATTATTCTTTCGTAGTAGCACATCGATTACCAATAATCAATGTGTCCACATTGCGACGCGATGTATTTATTACATGTTTTGTTCTTATTTGTTCATCGAGCAGTGGAAATTCTCAATAGATTATATGAGTATTTTAATTTTAATTAAACGTATTGTTTACTAATGACCTAATTGATTAATTGAACTTGATTACCTCAACAATATCAAGTAATACAATTGTATAAAGAATTTTAAGATTTCATGTAAGAGCAAATTTAGTTTTTAAAATTAATTTTGCACGATCAATATTATTAAAATAAAGGAACTAAAGCTTTAACTGACTTAATCTTTAAAGAACCCAAGTTAAGTTAATTCTAAAACTTTTGGGGTAATTAAGTGACTTAAAAAGTAATATAGGTAAATATTGTAATATTAACTATAACGTGATGTTCACTGATCGCCTAATTAATTTATGAATTTAATTATTTTAACCACAACAAAATAGTAAAATGATATAGAGAGAGAATAAAGTTAAAAAAGAAGTTAAGTTCAAAATCAATTTAGAAAAGCTTGATAATGTATACATCGATAAAAGTGCAAAGATATTGCAAGGTATTAATGTAAAGAACATTTTTGTTGTTTCAGGAGAGTATTTGAATTTTTTTACTACTATCCCTTATGTATTCTTAATTTTTAATGCAATTTAGTGACTTAGATATTGAGTTTTTGTTTTTCGAACTTTTACACTTTTATAAATTTTAATACAAAGATAGTACAAATACACAATTATCTCATTTAAATATTGCATTTTTTCTAATCAATTTTTTTCGCATTCAATGAAAAACAAATATAATAAAATAATAATAACAACAAGAATAAAAACAAAAACATCAATAACGAGAAAAACAAAATAAAGAAATATAAATAATAACAAAAACAACATCAAAAATTACAAAAATAAATTAGAAACAATCTATGTATGCAGTATAGCTCCAACCTCAGACCTGTAAATATCGCTCCTGAGATACCTAAGATTCATTAGGGCAGTTACCGTATTTTCAAAATGAGTGGATTTGACATGAATTAATCATTTGATGCAATTCAAATATTAATGGAGTCTGTACTGAAGTTTAAATATATTTGAATACTTTATAGTCTAATTAAATTCAATAAATGTAGTTACTAAAATGTTATAACCGGAATAATTATTTCAAATCAATAGAATTTTTTATAGTAATTATTAAAAATTTATTATGAAAAAAATACGAATCCTTCCGATCTATTAATAGCCCGAAATATAATACTTATAAAAATATAAACTTAACTTTTGAAAGTATTCCGGAAAGTCGGACATTTTTATATATATCTTAAATTAAAGCTAATGTAATATACTTTAACATGGAAAAAAAATTTTCGGACTTTATTTTGTCTTCACGGTGAAAACAGTTACCAAATGCTATTTTTGTGTGAAAATCCTCGATTTTATATTTTACATTTTTAACTTTATATTTGTATAACATATTGAAATATGTATGTATCAATACAATTTTTTTATGAGAATTAATATTTATATCACTCTTTCATTCGACATACTTAATCTTAATGAGAATATAAATAAGTAATATAAAATAGGATATAAAAGTAAAGCAAAATATAACTTCTTTATTATTTTTATAATTTCTCCGTTTAAATTATAGTATTAAATTATTGAATATCAATTTCATACTAAATTTAATAATTATAATTAATATTTATTCTTATATTATATTTTAAAATCAAAGAACTATTAATTAGGATATAATCAAAAAAATAAGAGTTGATGTTGCTTTTGGAATAATCCACAAATTTCTCTAAATGAAACACTATCTACAGATTTGCATCGAAGCGTTTCTTATGATAGTGATTTTAATCACTGTCAGATATCATCTATACTTGTCCCATCTATGCCTCGTCTACACTATGCCTCCACCCCACTGTGCTACCGTTTTTTATAATATGGAACTAAAAGTAGTACGTTTAAGTTTCACAATGGAACATTTTCGAGGCATTTGGCGAACACAATAAAATCGAAATAAATGTTTGTATGTTTTTTCAGATTTAAGTTGGTACCTATGGTATTCAATTTTTTGCTCCTCTAAAATTTTAATAGTACGGCGAAATGGATGTTCGACTCCTGTTAAAATCTTTATATCACCGTTGGCTAAGGTTTTAAGTTGTTGCTCATGACCAGAAACCTCTTCGATTGCTAGATTATCCATGAATTTTTTAGAATCATTGACCCCACATGCTGTAATAGGTGGAGTTTTGTAGATTTTAGTAGGAGTTCTCTCTACTTTTTTTGTTACTTTAACGATTTTTTGGTGAACTTGTGTTAATTTCCACATTCTCTTTAATTTGACTTAATTTGACTTAATTGACATTTTAATTTTTCGTTACTTTCTTGAAGTTCTGCTATTATTTTTTAAAAATTTTCAATGTCAGTATTTACTTGTGTCCAAATATCATAGCTGACAGTTCAATTTTTTTCTTGCGCTGTGGAGACATTTCCGTATGTATTTATTTGTATAATATAGTTGTATTATACACAATGTAATTTGATGCCACTATTGTGACCAACTTAATTAAAAACACTTACCAACGTCCATAAGTCCGCGGTTCGCATTATACGCACATATAAAATTTAATAACAATAACACACAGGTTTCACGAGAGCGAGACGGAAACATACGTGCTGATTGTTTGGTTAACAATTAGCAACTGATACTGATAAGTAAGCTAGTTTTTTTGTTGTATTAATTTTTTTAAATCTAAAGAAAACCAAATTGGATGTGAACTATTATAAACATACTTTTTCCAAACAGATAAGTTAGATAGTTATATAAATACAAATATAAGTTATTAATTATAATAACCATTGACATCTCATCAAAATTTATCTAGATCGATGATCATTTATAAACTGTAAAATTTTAACATAATTACTTAATAATCGTTTATTTAATTATTCATTAATTTTTTCTATATATCTTATAAATGCTCTAATTACATTAAAATCGAAATAATTAACACAAATCATGAGATTAGTAAGAAAAATTTTGGAATTATTCAAACTATAAAATTTAATAGTTGAGGGTTCCGTTAGCTTACGTTAGTGCTACGGTCTGGCCAATACGCCAGGAAGCTCTTTCCCGATTAAAAACATTGGCTTAGTCGCAACACAACCAAAATATTTACATGCTTTATTTAATTTTGCTGTTAAGAATGATATCAGTTTATTTGTATGATATTCTTTGTAGCTAGGAAGTTGTTCTTCGTCTATAGAACCATCATTGNTGTGCTACGGTCTGGCCAATACGCCAGGAAGCTCTTTCCTGATTAAAAACATTGGCTTAGTTGCAACACAACCAAAATATTTACATGCTTTATTTAATTTTGCTGTTAAGAATGATATCAGTTTATTTGTATGATATTCTTTGTAGCTAGGAAGTTGTTCTTCGTCTATAGAACCATCATTGTGCTTTGGGATGTTGTTCGCATAATGATTCATTAGGTCATGCAACTCTAAAATAACATCATCTTTAAGGCAAAGTGTAGTTGAAAACTCATTAATTAATAAAATCCATTGTGTTATAAAAAATTCAATAAAACAACCTTTTTGATATTGGACGTACAAAAAATGTTTCCAAGTTAGTCGTAACATAAAAATTTAAAAAAAATCAAAAACTGATTCAAGATAGAACTTAATAAATTGTAAGTTATCTGCTGACCAATTAAGAGTATGAGCAGAGTTATAAAGTTCATGCAATTTTTCTTCCATATTTGGCCATTCGACTTGTTCAAGATAAAAATAAGCAAGTTGTTTTATACAGTTCCATTTGATAATATTTCTTAAATATATACTGTTTTTTGTGAATTTTTCTATTTCATTAGTATTAAACGGTGTATGACCAAAATATCTTTCAATTATTTGATCAATTTTTTTATTNATGGTGTACGACCAAAATATCTTTCAATTATTTGATTAATTTTTTTATTATTATTTTGAATTAAAATAAATGGCTCTACAGTTTTCATATCATTCTCAAATTTTTTATTAGTCGTACAAAATGCGTTATAAACATCATAATTTTCTATTTCTCGCTCTTGAATCAATTTTAATATTACATAGGCATGGGTATCTTTAATACTATTGAATAAGATAAGATTATTTTTCGAAATTTCTTTAAATTTCTTAGAATTACCAGTAAAGAAACTTATAATACTAGTATAAATATTTACTAACCATAATGCTCCAATTTCAATCGTTTCTATTCCGTACAATGTACTAATTTGTCTTTTAACAACATCGTTATACTTAGAAATGCTTGTGACTGCAGTAGATAAAGTATAATGAGGTTTATCTAAAAGTATTTGCGAAATATTCATATGAGTTACTGCACTAGATAAATAAGTACATTTTATATATTTTGCTCTCGTTATGTCAATTGAATTAGTATTATTTAAATCAGTTTCCAATCGTTTTGATGCAAATAATGTTGACGAAAAAATTAATAATAATAAATATAAAATAATTATCATTAAATTATTAGGATACATTGTGTTATTGATAATTGACTATTTTAACGTTTCAAATATTCACTGTATATTATATTTTAGTTTTAGTATTTATCTATTTATATTACAGTTTATTCAGTTTTAACTTTTGTAATTCTCTTATTTGTTTTCACAGTCTTTATTGAACGTCATTATATTTTATATTTAAAATTTTTCTACTTGCAAATAATATTATAATTTTCATTTTATAATTATGTGACGTTAATTAAATTTAAAGTATTCATTCTATTTTTTTAATTATACAGTTTAAAATTTATTATTATTATACATTGTTATTTTTACATTCTTTATAACTCAACTAATAATTGATTGAATGTCTCATTGCATTTTCGAAATAATTTTTTCAGGTTACTTTTGTTAATAGTTTGAAGGTAAAATACTCAAAAGTTCTGATTTTTAATTTCAATGTAAAACTGAAAAGATTTTGGTTTTTTGATGGTGTGTTTTTTTTATGTTCGTCCATGAAAATTCTGAGTTCTCAGTAGAATGATTTTAAAGATCTTGAATTGGTTAAAATCATCATTTTATTTATAAGTTCATGGAAGTGTTTTTTTTAAATATTTCTCTCTGTATAGGTGAATTTCTACGAGAATTTTAAAAGCATCTAATGCCGTATTGAACATAACTTCCAATGGACGAACTTTAATATTTGATTTGCCATATCGCTGATCAGAAACCGGTTCAATATTTATAAAATGTTCAATATATTAGATACTAATATTGTTTCACCATTTGTATTTACTAAGCAATCGTTCTTGTGCGTATTAAAAATCTGTTGATTTATTTTTGGAAATGACGATTTATATAAAAAACAAAGATGTCAATAAATATCAATATATACAGAGTGATACGCCTACTACGTCTCACGTAATGTCTTAAAAAATACGATTGATGAGCTGCTTACAAGAAAAATTAAATTTCTACTTTTATTATTTATGCTTAAAACTTGTATCAACTTAAGATTTTCAAATTGAAAAATTATTTTTTTTACACCATTATATTTAGTTAAATAAAAAAAAATGTTTTATTTTATTTAATAATAAGTGCTCCTCGGTTTTCTAAAGTTTAGAGTTTATTAAGGAATAAATATAGTTTAAAAAAAATAAAAAAACATGCTTTTTAAGCACATTGAACTAAAAAGTTAAAAATAATTTTTAAAATAATTATGAACAAAAAATACTAGCATTATTATGATAAAAGCGTCGGGCGCTCAATATACGAAAAATATGGCACAAAGCACCCACGCTTTTATCACAAAAATACTAAAAATATTAAGTAATTTCACTTTAATATCATAATAATTAATTTTAAACTCTCGATTTCTAAATATTTGTATACAAATATATGTAATAGATTATGTGTATACATGTTTTATACAATAACGATTACACATTAACAAAAAATGTCTATTAACAAACGCGGTAGTGTGACTGAATAATCAAAAAAGAATTTGATAAAATATTATTTCAAACGTATAAATATTTTCTCATAATTAAAAAATAACTGAATTCTTATGAAATATTGTACATATTTATTTATTTACTTTAATATCATAATAATGATCACCTTATGATGAGTTTCATCATCACCTCCCCTTCTATGTAGGGGTAAACCGCTGATTTACTGTTTTAATACATACGTTAGTCAAGGAAGGGAACTCTCTATGGTCAAAGGCATATACGTCATATAGCTTAAGTTGGGTTTCGTTGGATTAATAGTCGCCGTTGCCGCTTGATTATACCTTTAACTTTTCTGCATTCAAATATTTTCATATAATTCTAAAATTATGTAATTTTCAAATACCTCCAATTTTCGGTAATATATCAAGATATACTATATGATGTTCCATCTACCTAGGTATACTATGCATATACCAAGGTAACATGTACCATGGTATAACGAAATGCTATCTAGGAACGAGCAACATCGACCTTTCACCATATCCCCCCCAGCCGTTTACACCACCCGTCCATCTATGGCAGGGTAAACCTACGCAATGTGGGTGGGTGAGGGGACTATGCCTTTCACCATATTCCCCTCCCGGTTGTTTACACCGCCCGTCCACCTATGACAGGGTAAACCCACATCATGTGGGTGGGGGGACTATGCCTTTCACCATATTCCAACAGCCGTTTACACAGGCCGTCGGCAACAAGAGGCGATTTAGTTGAAAAATTATGCGACTGTCTTAAAGAAATGGGGCCGATGTATTAGCTATGAACAGGCATAGTTCAATAAGCATAGTTTTTTATTACTATATGAGTCGATTAATCAATTATTTATATTTTAACCAAGGTTAATTTTTTTTTTATTTAATATAATTTCAACAATAAATTTTTGTACATAATAATAATAATATTATTTACTAATAAATTTTTGTAATCTGTTTATAATTTTTACCTTTCACCATATTCCCCTCCCGGTTGTTTACACCGCCCGTTCACCTATGACAGGGTAAACCCACATCATGTGGGTGGGGGGACTATGCCTTTCACCATATCCCAACAGCCGTTTACACAGGCCGTCGGCAACAAGAGGCGATTTAGTTGAAAAATTATGCGACTGTCTTAAAGAAATGGGGCCGATGTATTAGCTATGAACAGGCATAGTTCAATAAGCATAGTTTTTTATTACTATATGAGTCGATTAATCAATTATTTATATTTTAACCAAGGTTAATTTTTTTTTTATTTAATATAATTTCAACAATAAATTTTTGTACATAATAATAATAATATTATTTACTAATAAATTTTTGTAATCTGTTTATAATTTTTACCTTTCACCATATTCCCCTCCCGGTTGTTTACACCGCCCGTTCACCTATGACAGGGTAAACCCACATCATGTGGGTGGGGGGACTATGCCTTTCACCATATCCCAACAGCCGTTTACACAGGCCGTCAACCTAAGGAGAGGAAACGGCCGGGGCCGTTTTGGGTGGGTCCCAGCTCATATAATACCCCTCTAATCATTGTGTTATTGATAATTGACTATTTTAACGTTTTAAATATTTACCTTACTTTATACTTTAGTTTTAATATTTATAAATTTCAGCTTATTCAGAAATTACTTCTGAAAATTTCTTATTTGATGCATATAATGTTGACGAATAAATTAATGATAATAAATATAATTATTTATATGTATATAATATTTTATTTTTATATTGTAAAAATGCTTTAAAGAAATAACTTTTTGAAAAATAGATTAATTAACTCTGGTTGTGTGTATTACTACCAGTCTATAATATCTACTGCAGTCACAGGCATCTCTAAGTATAACAAAGTTGTTAGAGGACAAATTAGTACATTGTACGGAATAGATACTATTGAAATTGGAGCATTTTGGTTAGTAAATATTTATACTAGTATTATAAGTTTCTCTACTGGTAATCCTAAGAAATTTAAAGAAATTTCAAAAAATAATCTTATCTTATTCAATAGTATTAAAGATACCCATGCCTATGTAATATTAAAATTGATTCAAGAGCAAGAAATAGAAAATTGTGATGTTTATAACGCATTTTGTACGACTGATAAAAAATTTGAAGAATTCAATGATATGAAAACTGTAGAGCCATTTATTTTAATTCAAAACAAGTATAATGATATCTGACAGTGATTAAAATCACTATAAAAAAAAAAAACGCTTCGATGCAAATCTTTAGATAGTGTTTAATTTTAAAAAATTGTTTTTTTTTATTAATATCCTCGTTCATTATTAATATCCTAATTAAGATAAAGTATGTAGAATGAAAAAGGGATTATTAAAAAATATTATTTCACATAAAAAAATAATGTTGATCCATACACTTTTCAATATGTCATAGCATTATANAATATATAAAGTTAAAAATGTAAAAAATAAAATCGAGAATTTTCCCACGAAAATAGCATTCGGTAGCGATTTTCGCCAACTTCCAAAATTAAGTTTATTTAAAAATTACATTAATTAATTTTTTCTATATATCGTATAAATGATCTAATTACATTAAAATCAGCAGGTTTAATTAACTTATTGACATTAAATAGAAAATTTCTGGAATTACTCAAACTATAAAATTCAATAGTTGATATTTCCGTTGGTTTATGAAATGGTCTGTACAGCATAATGTGAGGAAGCTCTTTTCCCAAAAAAATCATTGGCTTAGATGAAACACAGCCAAAATATCTACATGCTTTATTTAATTTTGCTGTTAAGAATAATATCAGTTTATTCGTATGATATTCTTTGTAGCTAGGAAGTTTTTCTTCGTCTATAGAACCATCATTGTGCTTTGGAATATTGTTCGCATAATTATTCATTAGGTCATACAACTCTAATATAACAACATCATCTTTAAGGCAGAGTGTAGTCGAAAACTCATTTATTATTAAAATCCATTGTTTTATAAAAATTTCAACAAAACAACTTTTTTGAAATTGGACGTACAAAAAATGTTTCCAAGTTAGTCGTAACATAATAATTTTAAGAAATTCAAAAACTGATTCAAGATAGAACTTAATGAATTGTAAGTTATCTGCTGACCAATTAAGAGTATGAGCAGAGTTATAAAGTTCATTAAATTTTGCTACCATATTTGGCCATTCGACTTGTTCAAGATAAAAATATGTAACTCTTTTTATACAGTTCCATCTGATAATATTTCTCAAATATATGCTGTTTTTTGTGAACTTTACTGTTTCATTAATATTAAACGGTGTATGACCAAAATATCTTTCAATTATTTGATCAATTTTTTTATTATTGTTTTGAATTAAAATATATGGCTCTACAGTGTCTATATCATTGCATTCGTCGAGATTTTTATCTGTCGTACAATATGCGTTATAAACATAACAATTTTCAATATCTTGCTCTTGAATCAATTTTAGTATTATATAGGCATGGGTATCTTTAATACTATTGAATAAGATAAGATTATTTTTCGAAATTTCTTTAAATTTATCAGAATCACCAGTTAAGAAACTTATAATACTAGTATAAATATTTACTAACCATAATGCTCCAATTTCAATAGTATCTTTTCCGTACAATGTACTAATTTGTCTTCTAACAACATCGTTATACTTAGAAATGCTTGTGATTGCAGTAGATAATGTATAATGTGGTTTATCTAAAAGTATTTGCGAAATATTCATATGAGTTAATGCACTAGATAAATAAGTACATTTTATATATTTTGCTCTCGTTATGTCAATTGAATTAGTATTATTTAAATCGGTTTCCAATCGTTTTGATGCAATAATGTTGATGAAAAAATTAATAATAATAAATATAAAATAATTACCATTAAATTATTAGGATACATTGTGTTTTTGATAATTGACTATTTTAACGTTTCAAATACTGACTGCACTTAATATTTTAGTTATAATATTTATCTATTTATATTACAGTTTACTCAGTATTGACTTTTGAAAATCTCTTACTTGTTTTCACAGTTTTTGTTGAACGTCATTATATTTTATATTTAAAGTTATTCTACAGGCAAATGTTAATAAAAATTATGCTTTATAATTATGTAATGTTAATTAAATTTAATATATTTATTTTATTTAATATTTTACTTTGATGTATTTTGATAAAATGATAAATCTATTTTGCATTTAAACAGTATAAAATTAATTATTATTATATATTGTAATTTTTAGGCTCTTTAATACTCAACTAATAATTGATTGAATGTTTGAAACATTGTCTCATTGCATTTTCGAAATAATTTTTTCAGCTTACTTTGGATCATTTTTTGAGATAAAATGCTCTTAAGTTATATTTTTAACTTTGAAGTAAAACTGAGAAGGTTTTGTTTAGTGATAGTGTGTGTTTTTTTTATGTCGTCTATGAAAATTCTGAGTTCTCATTAGGTCGTATTTAATGATTTTGAATTTTGTTCATTTAATTTAAAAGTTCATGGAAGTGTTTTTTTAATTTCTCTCGATGTTTAAGTCACTTTTCGCCTGTAATTTTCATATTTTTAATTAGATCTAAATAATATAGTTGAACCAAGAATTTTAAAAGCATCTGAAGCTATATTGAACATTACTTTCAATGGACGAACTTTAATATTTGATTTGCCAAATCGCTGAACAGAAACCAGTTCTATTGATACACCCAATATGTCAGTACATTAGATACAAAAAATAGTCACCATATACAGGGTGATCCATTAAAGATAAGACACTCGTTTACTCAGTAACTATTGAAAATTTAAAATTTTTGGTAAGGGAAATATTGTTTGATTAAAAAAACACTACAATAATATGTAGTAAAAATATGATATTTTTCATCTCTTCAAGGTTAAAAAACATTAACTTATTAAATAATATTTTTAACTTATTAAAATATTTTAAACTTATTAAAATATTTGTCTTTAAATAAGGTTTTTTTTTTTGTATCTTGACTTTTATTGAAAAAATTACTTAAAAACCACTAATATAAGTTCTTTTTATCGTTTTATAGAATATTCTTCGAAAATTCGAGGTCAAAACCTTAAAATGCTGTGCGCCTCGATTTCAATTTTTCCAAATGATTTTAAATTTTCAGAATATTATTTTTTTATACTAAATAAAAAAATGGAAGGGAGTCCCGAAAGAAATTTCGAAATTCGAAAAATAAGGACCACCCTAATATATATATCCAAAATAACCAAGATTGTATCTTCATATTACCTACACATACAATGTTTTTAATTTAGACTACAATTTTTAGTGTACCATAATCATCATTTCTATGTGTTGTATCTGCGTTATTTGAAAAGTGGTGTGTTAATTGTTTTAAAAATTCCAAAAGTAAAACAAAGTTTATCGATTCGGCTACAATCTTATATTAATGAATTTGGTTCTAATATATTTTAAATCGATGCAAGTGCATTGTTTTGTAAAATTTGTAAAATTAAAGTTAATTCCGACAAAAATTTCAATGTATCACAACATATAAAAAGTGACAAACTTAAAAAAGGCATTGTCCGATATGAAAATCATATTAATCGAATACAGCTACAGTTATTGATAAAAATAAGTAATAGAAAATCATCTTTCAACAAAGAGTTTTGTGAGGCTTTTATTTCCGCTAACATTCCTTTAAATAAAATAGAAAATCGAAAATTAAAAGCATTTTTGGAAATGTATACAAAAAATTGAAATTCTGAGCTAATCTACGTTGCGATTTGTAGATGAAATTTATAATGAAACTATTAACAATATAAGGAAAATTATTTCAAACAATAAAATTTGGGTCAGTATTGATGAGACGATTGATGTAGAGGGCCGTTACATTGCGGATGTAATAGTTGGTATTCTTGATTAAAGTTGCGCAGGCAAAATTTTTTTACTAAATTCGGATGAACTAGAAAAAGCTAACCACTCAACAATTAGCAAACTTTTTGACAGATTCATGAATTTATTATGGCCAGCTGGTATCAAACATGATAATGTACTTTTATTTTTATCTGATGCTGCACCTTACATGGTTAAATCAGGAGAAGTGCTAAAAAGTCTGTACTCGAAAATGATTCACGTAACATGTGTTATACACGGGCTTCATAGAGTCGAAGAAGAAGTAAGAAGTCAATTTCATGCCGTAGATAAAATTATTTCAAGTGTGAAAAAAATATTTATTATAATATTAATATTTATTTCAGTACAAGTATAATATTATCAGGCACGTAGACAAGGGTGGGCCTGGGTGGGCCTGGCCACCCTTAAATTTAATGTGGCCCAGAGCCGGCCCCCCCAAATTTAAAATTCAATTATTTTTACGAATTATCAAAAACGTGCTAGGCCTTATATACATTGAAATTGTTATTAATTTGTGATTACTATTGAGTAATACAGTTATTATTATTATGGCTGCATTTTCATTTTTATATTCATAGAAAACGTTAGGGGTGACGGTGTTACCGGTATACTGATTTGAGGTCGATATACCGGTATACCGTCTTTTTTATTTATACGATATACCGAAAATATCGAATATACTGATAATCCCAAAAATATCGAAATATCGAGTATATCGATAACCGAAATTAGTTATTGAATATTTTAATCTATTTTTAGATTGTTCAAAATTTCCAGTGAGAAATATATGACAAATTTACAATACTAAATATATATATCTTAAATACCGATATGGGTTCGTATTATTTTGTTTTTATCGTTGCATGTTGTTTATCACAATAATTGCATCTTATCGTTTATATCGAATTGAACATAAAATTTGGAACCTATAAATTTAGAGTCAGAACCTTTAAAGTGGTGGAAAGTCTATTAAAATGAATTTCTAACTTTGGCCGTACTTGGTAAAAAATATTTATGCGTGCAGGGTACTAGTGTTCCAAGCGAACGTGTATTCAGTTGTGCGGGCAATATAATTACTGATCATAGATCATTCTATCAACAGAGCATTCCGAAGAACTCATATTTTTATCTATGAACTCTAAATTTGTATCAAAATAATTAAATAAAATAATAATTTGTGATCTTGTTTTTTTTTTATAAATTTAATTATAAATAAATTAATTCGTATTAATGTTATTATGTAACATTATATTATTATGTAATATCGGAAATACCGAGATACCGAAATATCGAGTATATCGAAATTACCGTAACCAAATACCGGTTTAACGATATTTTCGGTATACCGATTCATACCGGTAAAAAATATCATACCGAAATATCGAAATTAAAAAAAAATACCGTCACCCCTAGAAAACGTTATTTGAAAAAGATAACGTTCTAGACGTAATAATAAATGGAATAGCAATTACTCCAAACGTGGTTGTAGGTAAATTTTTTTTAACTCTGGTCTAACAAATGATAAGAAACTACCAAGTATCTGCATTGATTAGATTCTAGTTAATTAAAAAATTCGATAGAATATACTCTATGAAAAATTTTTTGATAAATCTTATCTTTAATTTTTTTCTATTTTTATAATTTAGTAGTTACAATAGGTAATTTATTTGTTTTTGTTAATTTGTTATTTTCGTGCTCTAAATAATAGTAATTAAAATATGACTAAAAAAAGGCAGGAATTGTTTTTAATTTTAAATAAAATAAATTTTACATTGTTTATAATTTATATTTATTTTAAAATTTTTTATAATTTCTTTGTTATTAGTATTCAGGAATAAATTATTTTTTCTTTATAGCTTAAAAGTTCAAAATAAAAGTTGAAAAATTAAATCAGCATATGTTCACATCATTATTTTATTAGCTTCGATGCAAAGCTGAGAAGGTATTATTTTTACTATGATGTGTTTTTTTTTTGTGTCTGTTACCACTTTTTCTCAGCTCTCACTGAACCCATTTCTTTCAGTAATACGTCAAAAGATCACAAATCGTATCTAGTCAAAGACATTACCCTCAAAAATTGCCATAACTTTTTTATAAAGATGTATGATATCGTTACTTTTCATTTGATATATTTTTTTTATAAATCTGACCCTTTACCTGCCCACGGGGGGGATTTAAAATGACAACTTTTTCACAAAAAATTAACTTTTTTCACTTAAATTTTTAAAATGTTCCGGAAAGTCTGACACTTTTATCTATATCTTAAATTAAAGCTAACGTAATGTACTATTTTATTTAAAAAAATTTCGGAGTTAATTTTGTCTTCACGGTGAAAATGGCTACCGAATGCTATTTTTGTGTAAAAATTCTCGATTTTGTATTTTACATTTTTAACTTTATAATGCTATAACTTTTTGAAAAATGTATGGATCAGCACAATTTTTTTATGAAAAATAATATTTTTTAATAATCTCTTTTTCATTCGACATACTTTATCTTAATCAGGATATTAATAAGGAAATAGCAGATCATGTAACTTTTGGAATAATCCACCAATTTTTTAAAAATAAACACAAATTTTGAACTTGTAAGATTCATAGAATGGGATACTGTCTAAGGAGGAGTTGAGGGAACCCCCTACAAGCTTTTCATGGTAAACAAATTATGGAAAATGATACAAGGGCCCAAAATTGTTGGCCCCTCCTATAAACATTTTCTGGCTACGTGCCTGAATATTATGATAGAAATTTTAGAAAAATAATTATGTAATATCATAGTTATAATATTATGTAAATTATAATACAGTATAGTTATCATAAGGTTACAAATATATTATTATTTACGGAGTGCTTTAAGAATTTCATTATATTATTATATGTGTACTGTAATAAAAATAATATAGTTCTTTTACTTTAATGACGTTAATTTACCGATATATTCGTATAATTATTTATAAATATTACGGTATTTTCAATTTTTCTGTGTAATTATATAGTTACTTCATAATTACTATAGTAATATTTAAAAAAATTAACGTAATTGCATATGGGTATTTTTAATATTATGTAATTTAGAAAAACGTTGGTTTCACGAGCACTGACTGTATAATTTGATATAAATATGTATAAGTATCAATCAAATGAAAAGGACATACAATTAAATTATTTTTGAGAAATTTGTTTATTTTATCAAAGCACGTGCAAACGATAAAACGATATAATCATATTGATATGCATCGTAATAACTATTTGTTATCTACGAAGAAATTAGTGATTATGTATAATTCACGCAATATTTTGTCAGTATAAAAAGACATACACGCTAGGCGTATAATCACGCGCGTTTTAAACGCGAACGCCGATCATGTGCACACTGCTGCGTTTTTACACGTCTTTATAAAGAAGATTAGCCCGCCAAAAGCTACAGTATAATCACAACAGTTTCGAAATGTGGACTTTGACACATTTAAATAATTTATTCGGCAAATTTATCACTAACAGTTGGCAAATTCAATTCACCATATTTGATCCATTTTGGTCAAATATTCTGAATTGTATATCAAAATAGTTTGATTTTTACTGTAGAATTTTTTAATTTCAAAATTTTAAGTTAAAAATTGATATCATAATTAGCGTCATTATATGGTATATTTCTAGTAGGTCTCATATAAGCTTAAAAACTTATAATTTTTTAGCTTCGATGCGAAGCTGAGAAGGTATTGGTTTTACTATGATGTGTTTTTTTTTTTTTTTT
>NW_026099574.1:8324075-8343286 GCF_025091365.1 Daktulosphaira vitifoliae | reverse complement strand
CATACTTTATCTTAATCGAGATATTAATAAGGAACCAGCAGATCAAGTAGCTTTTGGAATAAAACACCAATTTTTTTAAAATTAAACACTATCTAAAGATTTGCATCGAAGCGTTTATTTTTGATAGTGATTTTAATCACTGTCAGATATCATTATACTTGATCCAACTATACCACGTCACAACTGTGCCGCGACCCCCCTGTGCTGAGTTTTTTTATATTTAATGCATAAGCTAAAATATTTTTTTTTTGCTTTTATTAGTCTATTTAGGACCATAGCGACCTCCCCCTAAGAGGAGGCTTTCTTTATCATTTATACTACGGGTCGGGTGGTTAGTCCGTCGCCGGAGAGTGGGATGGCGACTCCAATTACTGAACTCTACTCTCGTTCGGTAAAAGAAGTCGCCCGTTAAGCACTGCTGCGTTACTGACTTGGCCACACCGTCCCAAGCTAAAATATATTAATATAAAAATATAAAAAAAATGTATTTGAAAATTATGTAAAGACAATCTTTATTTATTCATATTTTCAAGAATATCGTATATTTTAGCTTATGTATTAATTATAAAAAAAATTATNCTGACTTGGCCACACCGTCCCAAGCTAAAATATATTAATATAAAAATATAAAAAAAATGTATTTGAAAAGTATGTAAAGACAATCTTTATTTATTCATATTTTCAAGAATATCGTATATTTTAGCTTATGTATTAATTATAAAAAAAATTATAAGTTTTTAAGATTAGTGAAGAATTTTTTTCTGCTTATAATATACATAAATATCAGCCAAAAATCTTATTTATTTGACTTGTAGTATGCAACAGAGTCTTAAATTTATCAAATGTTTAAAGCTCGGAAAATTTCAGGAATATTTTCAAAAGTCAAGTTGAAAAATTTCTAATTTTCTCTTGTCTTTTTTAAGTTTTTAACCCCTCCGGTATTAAGGCAAATGATCCGAATATAAAAAAGTGTGTACGATTTGGGAAATCGACCTAATAGGTACTATTAAAAAGTGGAGATAGAATAAAGAATATAAAGTTTATGATTTATCTTTAGAATCAATGAAATACCAAAACATGAGTTTTATAGTTGTACTTTGTATTGTATATTAGAGGAATTTTCTACTGGTTACATGTAATGCAATGTATATGAAAACATTTTTTTTACCCGTTCCAAAATTATATCTTTTTTACGTTTTTGTTATGTTAAACACATAAAATGCATTTAAATAATAACAAATGTGAAATTGTGTATAGGCAATAAAACTGACAGCAGTGTAGTAGGTGTTTATTAAAATTACGGGGCTCAGATTATTGTTTATATTTTTATTTTTAATATCGAATAGAATATTTGTTAAAAGTAAATGAATAGTTATATTTTTGAAAAATTATCTATAAAAATGGTATACATTACGATATATTATTTATGAAATTTAAATTATTTGTTTTCGACCACGAGTAAGAAATTTTTTTTTCTTACTCCTTTTTCATTGTATTAAATTTTGTAATTATTTAAATTTTTATAGTGGTTGTCATGAAAACCCTGTAAATATGCTTTGGAATACAGCTAATGACGTTCTGTACTTATTATTGGTATATAAAATGACTTCGCTTAAAACATGTCTACATAGTGAATATAACATAGTATATCCTTGTTATGTACTTTGTATTAATATTGGTCAATTTGTTAGCGTATTTAAAAAACGTTTGAAGAATCCTAATCATATAATTCTAATTAATTACATCTGGAGAATGATTGCGCACGTGTGGGTGTCTGAGATGAATTCCAATGCGTTTGTATGGGTAATAATGTTTAATAACTTGTCATAAACTTTTGATAAATCTGCGCCTCATCTTGCATTGTTAACGTTGGGTAATTAATTTAGAGGTGTCAGTGCTCATTAATTACTGTATGAGTGTCAATCATATTATAGGGTATGGAGTATCGTTCGAACAGTTAATACTATGAACATAAATGCATAATAATTAAAGTAGTTATTCTTTTGTTCCCATCAAAGATTTTCGATAGTGGTTCTTTTTTCATAACGTATAAATGGGAGTTATACTTTTAGCTTTAACGAATTTTTACAAATCATAGATATTGGTTTGTAAAATACAATTACTAGCATTAACCTTTACTATAATTGAATAAGCGTTTTCCACAAAGAAAAATTATCTAAATTGTTTTAAGTAACCGCAACAATTGAAAGGACTACGTTATACGTGTATGAAGTGTTAAGCCGCATGTACATTCACTAGAATTAATCTATTAAACCACCGGATTCGATTGTGGTTAGACCGTTTGAGACCAACGACCGATGTTTTCAAAAATTATTTCCCAATACGTTCTCTTTGATTTGATGTTTCAAGAATAAATTGAATGAACACATTAGAGGTAATCATATTTAAGATCGTTTAAAAATAAAGAGAGTAAAATCATAGTTACAGATTGTAAACAATTTAAAATAAAACAAAGATTTAAATGTGTGTTTATGTTGTTTTTTAGTGTAGAAGTTCAATTGAAAAAACCAAAGAATTCAAATTATTGTCTGTAAACTGTAGCATGTACAATTTTAATATGTATATGATTATAAAAATTGTCTGAATAGTTATTAAGAAAAACAAGGTAAGGTAGGTGTAAACAGCAGTAGTCAAAACGCAAAATTCGTTTAGGCATCATTGTTTTTAACTATTGTTAAAAAAAAAAACAATTTTTTGTGATATGGCAAATAATTAAAAGAATAATTTATACTACTTAAAAAAGAATAACAATTAAATTTTGTGAGTTTTACTTTATTTTTGCGTGTGGTATAAAAGATAATACAATTTTCATCATTTTTCAAAATATGACAAACATATATTTTAAAAACAAAATAAATAATTATTTTAATAGCAATAAATAATTTTAAAAGAATTAAAGATAAATTAATAAAGTTTAAGTACCAGTACTATTGAATCTTTTTTTATTTGACTATATTTCAGTTATTTTATGTATAATTAAAATGCACATTCCGAATTATTTTTCTTAACAATTTTTGATGTACACGTATTTAATTATGATTTATAGAAACAATAGTAAATATTATATAAATTACAGGACAGCTAAAAAATTTTAATTTTAAGGTAATTTGAGGACCATTTGGGACGACTTTTCTAACCTACACATAGCCGAGGAACGTTTGTTTTACAAGTAAACGCGTAGGATGATGTTACAAATACAACGATTAATATTCAATAAAAAGCATTTACTTATGTACGGACACATCCGGAAAAAAATCGTTGTCGACAGACGTAAATTATATCATCGAGTTTGTTGAACAAAAAAAATACCAATCTAACCGACGAACACTTGTGCTTAAGGCAAGAGTTATAAAGTATAGCCCACATGATCAGTGGACGTTTACAAAATTAGTGTCTTAAAGAATACTCAAACTGCAAATTGTTTTTTAAAATGTTCACAGGTCGTTTCTCTACTTTAATATTGAGAACTTTGATAAGATTGATTCACCAACGTGTCAAATGAATATTTATCTGAATACACCTCTAATCCTTAAACTTGATATGTAAAAACCGCTGTACAAGTAGCAAATGAACAATTTTCATTGAATTTAATTTGTATAATGTTTACAGATATTCTGTAGTGATGTATTGTTAAATTTTAAAAATATGAAAGATTTTATAGGCTTATACTAGTGTTGAGCAAAATGGATCTTGCAGAAACGCAAGATATTAAAACCAACACTTGACTGACACTAGCAAATGCTAGTATTAGTCCAGTTTTAGTTTAAACGAGACTCTTAATAGCATCTCGTAAACCTTATTTAGTATGAAACCTCTGCAATAGTTTTTAAAAGAGTAGCAAGGCTTTGCAAGAGTTTTGTTGCAAAGCCAAGACTGAGTTAGCAAGAATAAAATCAATACCAAGACTGAGACAGTAAAATCTTGGCGTTGTTTTGTTAGCCATTAAACGAAACTTTTTAGTTATTAATTAAACAAAAAAAAAAGTTATTTAGCAGTCTTATTTATACAGTTTATTTATACATTATATCTATTTAGCAAATTTTCTTTTAATTATATGTTGTAAATTGTTTGTTTCAATTTTACAAAGTTAAAGTTTGCATTAAAATTGTTAAAGAACAAATAATAATTGAATCATAATATGTTTAAATAGCATATAAATTATATAATGAGTATGTAGTTAGAAATTAGACATTTGGCGTCGAATTGTTATAATAACTCAACTCTTATAAGAGTTAATCATTTTGTATAGTTATTGTGGTGAGTGTATTTTTAATGTCTTTATTATAACACGTTATACGTATATATAGATGACGATTTATAATTTTTTTACATTTTTTAGCTTTCACTCTTCACTTGCTCAGTCCTCCACCCACTTATTTCGCACTAATTATTACACTCAATATATTATCTTGTACTTTATCATACATTGTCGTCAAATCGACCATCAAAACATTCAAATGTTCATCAACTGAAATCTGAGAATTAAATTTTAAATATTCATATCTACATGTTTTATTTGTCAAATTAGAAGATGTTTTACTTTATCCGAGGGGTTCAATGGCATGAAATTGGATAATAATGTATAAAATATTGGCATTAGAATATAAATTCATAAATGATGTTCGAAACGCTTTCAAGAATGAAATTTCAAATTTATATTATTTACATACATGCAATTTATGTAAAAATAAAAAAACTAATTTTTAAAATTAATGTTTATAATTGTAGTTTTAACCAGAAATATGAATTTATAAATTATAAGCTCATTTTTTAGTTATAATTAAATTTTCTGTTCTAATATAAAAAAAAAACAATTAAAAGTTTTTAAAAATTGTGTGGTTAATGTTTTAAAGTACCAATACAGTTTTTACCGCTACCTGTCAATAAATGAATAAGACAATTCTTAGGAATAAACATTTTTAGATAATTCTCAAAAATATTATATGTAGGTATACGTTTCAATATTTTAAGATTTATCAAAGGTTTCCGAGAATTCTTTCATTGATCTTTTTTATTTTCTTAAATTATATTCTTTCAAGGTATCCATATCGGATGTTTACAATCTGTTTTACTGTTTCGTCAACGGATATCTGGCGTCCAGTCGTTATATTTTAAATCCCAGACATGACTAATCTAGACAGACGGCTGGATATCAGGAAACGCATAATGCCTCTATATAATTAATCTTTTTGTGTCCTTTTCGAAATATGGCCATTGTACACCTAAANTTATATTTTAAATCCCAGACATGACTAATCTAGACAGACGTCTGGATATCAGGAAACGCATAATGCCTCTATATAATTAATCTTTTTGTGTCCTTTTCGAAATATGGCCATTGTACACCTAAATAAAATCGTACGGTACAGCGCTGTCTGCACATAAGTAGCTGTCGCCATTATAGACCTTTTAGTCGGCCCGGTCAGTCGCCTCCACATTTGGCGACTGTCGTGGTCGATGGCTGTCCATTGAAACCAAACCACTATAGACGCGACCCTTTCCGTGACGACGCCGTTTTGACGGCACATTAGACGTCCAGAACTGTATTTGAGCAAGTCTTCAGGAGAAAAAGACGCCGCCGTTTGAAATTGAGGCGTACGCCGTTACTGTCACTGTATGCTTTGTGTGGAACACATTTAAATATACATAAATTAATAAATTGTTATTCGGTTAAAAAATACTACCTATAGTATCATTACCGACTACCTGAATCGTGAACTTACCGAACTAATTTCCATATCTATTAGGTGACATAAACCCTTACACATGAAGTCGACAAGCGGAATGTTTATCTTAAACGTATTGTATCTACAGAAAACTATTGTTGTACCAGCGGGACAATAACTGGTATTTCAGGATTTATGGAATGAACTTATCTTTCCTTCTCACGTGGTGTTACCGCGTGTAAGAATAGATAGAAATAATTAAATACATCAAAGACTCGTACTTGTCTGTTCGCATTACATTGGATAGTAATTTTTTTCTATGTTTACATTGCCGGGGCTCTACTGTGAATACAACGTATTTAATACGACTTAGTAGATAAAATTACTACCGGACCAAGTATTTGAATTTAATGTGAAATGAAAACACATCCGGATACCTTCATTCAGAGCTTTGAATGTCTTATATATCGCATTAAGTTGTTGGAGTTGTCATTAATTTCGAAGTGCGATATGTGTTGTATTTAGACAAGTAAATGAATGGCATTTATTTTAGCTGCCGACTCGTTTTAACATTTTAATGACGAAAAAAGCGGTTGGGCAGCTCTAGAACCTCTAGACACTTAGAGTACGAAATAACTTAGAGTAAAAGTAATTTATAGTCATCAGTGAAATTCAACTTTCATGGGACACTATTGTGTTTTTACACTCAGCAAGCAGAACCTAACACTATTGTACACTAACACTGGTTAACCACAATGGTTATGATTTTCAATTATCCCTGATGTAAAATATCTAAACAAAACAGTTTGATGTGCCGCAATAAACACTCTGTTACCTACTTAAAGCAGGTCTTTCCATAAATTATTACAATAAATAATTATAGTAACGATATGCAGTCATCGAGAAACAATAATCTTTATAATAATCATTGTGTTCACGTGACGCCATCAGTAAGTGCATTCATATTAATATGATGTCGTAAATTTTAACTTTGATAACAAGAGGCATACAACACATGCTGTTTAGGTAGTGGCATTTCAATATTAATTACAACACGGATGATATGTACAGTGGGCATGGTAAGTCATCGAGACGTTCCTGCTTTTTTTTTTTTACAAGAAGAATATTAACAGTAGATTATCGAATATAAACACATCATTATTTTTTATTATTATTAAAATAAATTCTAATCCACTCTCACCATGTACTAATAATTACTAGGAATATATTCTTAGACGTTTGTCAAAGATTTATAGTTAGTAAAATCTTACTTTTACCAAAATATTTTTAAATTACACAAACTAGTTTTAAATATATTAAACTTTTTTTTACAAATCATACTGTCTGCATGGGAATCTTTTTTAGGGTTGCAGTTTACCATTACTTTGGTTAATAAAACCTATAAGACAAATGTTAGCGACTTCTATAACTAATCTATATGTAATATAAAATTATTAAGTTATTGCACAATATAAAATTAATGAAATGATCATTTCACATCACCATTAGCTTAATTAACTATTTTGGCTGTATAAAATGATAAAATATAAATTAACGACAAAATATACTTATTTTAAGTGAATGAGTTAATAACTAAAATAAAATATACCTAGTATTATACGAATCTTTTTATAACTTATAAATCTTGATTAATTTCAAAAATGTATTATGTTACAACATTAGAACTGTAGGCGGTTTAGTGGTATGTAGTCGTAAATTTATTAGTGGTATACGCTTAAAAATCTGGTCACACGAATGTGGAGGGCGAAGCCCTCACACCCCCTTCCACTTTTTAATACACTTCTTGTACCTTTCTTTTAATTAATCAATAATTTTAACCTGTTAAAAATCATTAGAAAAGTTTTGCACTCCTCGAAAATTTGTCTAATATATTCCTTGTCATTGTTAGTTTATATATACAGTTTTTTTGATATCTTCGGAATATATATTAAAACAATACTTTACACTTATGATTAAATAACAACATTTTTATTTTAATAAAATAATTTGTAAGGTATTCTGAACAATTAATATATAAGATTTTCGTGGTTACTTAAATCCTTGATACTATTGATATCCAAGATTATAGTGACCATGATGGCGATTANCCCCTTCCACTATTTAATACACTTCTTGTACCTTTCTTTTAATTAATCAATAATTTTAACCTGTTAAAAATCATTAGAAAAGTTTTGCACTCCTCGAAAATTTGTCTAATATATTCCTTGTCATTGTTAGTTTATATATACAGTTTTTTTGATATCTTCGGAATATATATTAAAACAATACTTTACACTTATGATTAAATAACAACCTTTTTATTTTAATAAAATAATTTGTAAGGTATTCCGAATAATTAATATATAAGATTTTCGTGGTTACTTAAATCCTTGATACTATTGATATCCAAGATTATAGTGACCATGATGGCGATTAGGATATTACACCAGCATTTGAAAAAAATAAATGACTGAGAAGTGGATATACGCTTTACACTCTCCACTACACCATTGATACTAATATATACACCACTAGAGGCTCTAGACATCCATAATAAAAAATACTACTTAATACACTTATTATGCTTAAACAAATTTACTGTGTAAAAAATGTTTGGTATGTGTATAAGTATTCTTAAAACCTAACAGAAATATTTTTGATACTTTTATGAAGTCAGTAGTGTTCAGATTGAAAAATTACATTTAGACATTATTAGTCTTCACCTAACTGAATATTAAAATAATGCCTATTTGAAAGCACACGATTCACACGTCTGGGGATCTTACATCTTATCGATTATTTAACCACCATTACTAATTTGTACTGTGACGGCTGCCTCTGTACGTGATTTCTTGACTGATAACCTTTACACCTAATGTGGTTTTTTTCTGTTTTCTTCCTACACTATAATTACTCATAGGAGTGTTGTGCGGGGTGGTTGGTTCGCTTAATCATTGATGAATTTTCATTTATAATCTAAGGGTTAATAACTGAGAAGAAGGATTAAAATACGTTTTTCTACATTTTGATCCGGTTTGACGTTTACAATTTATTATTGTACTTTTTACCTCATCGGTTCATTCGGTGCGTGCTGTGATTCACCGTAAAATTACCTGTACAGACCTCACTTATCATACGGTCGACCACTGGAGTAGTAGAAGTTTTCAACCAAATTACATTCGCTGCGTACACGTGAGCGGTTTCTTGTTGAACTCATGATGAGTGCTCCACGTCAGAATTTCTTACATACAACTGTGTTGTTCCATACACGAATCCCGTGGATCTGGCACCCCCAACTGCGCACACTTTTTAATTGTCTGTAGTGTCTAGATATGTCGAGATATTATTGTTAAGTCTGGTAGAAATTATAATTAAAAACATTCAACTTTCGTATATTATATCGACAGGATATGTTTATTTAGTTGAATAGAATCACAATACAGCCAACTAGTATTTTTTACACTTTTACAAGTCATATTCTGTAAGAATATTANACACCACTAGAGGCTCCAGACATCCATAATAAAAAATACTATTTAATACACTTATTATGCTTAAACAAATTTACTGTGTAAAAAATGTTTGGTATGTGTATAAGTATTCTTAAAACCTAACAGAAATATTTTTGATACTTTTATGAAGTCAGTAGTGTTCAGATTGAAAAATTACATTTAGACATTATTAGTCTTCACCTAACTGAATATTAAAATAATGCCTATTTGAAAGCACACGATTCACACGTCTGGGGATCTTACATCTTATCGATTATTTAACCACCATTACTAATTTGTACTGTGACGGCTGCCTCTGTACGTGATTTCTTGACTGATAACCTTTACACCTAATGTGGTTTTTTTCTGTTTTCTTCCTACACTATAATTACTCATAGGAGTGTTGTGCGGGGTGGTTGGTTCGCTTAATCATTGATGAATTTTCATTTATAATCTAAGGGTTAATAACTGAGAAGAAGGATTAAAATACGTTTTTCTACATTTTGATCCGGTTTGACGTTTACAATTTATTATTGTACTTTTTACCTCATCGGTTCATTCGGTGCGTGCTGTGATTCACCGTAAAATTACCTGTACAGACCTCACTTATCATACGGTCGACCACTGGAGTAGTAGAAGTTTTCAACCAAATTACATTCGCTGCGTACACGTGAGCGGTTTCTTGTTGAACTCATGATGAGTGCTCCACGTCAGAATTTCTTACATACAACTGTGTTGTTCCATACACGAATCCCGTGGATCTGGCACCCCCAACTGCGCACACTTTTTAATTGTCTGTAGTGTCTAGATATGTCGAGATATTATTGTTAAGTCTGGTAGAAATTATAATTAAAAACATTCAACTTTCGTATATTATATCGACAGGATATGTTTATTTAGTTGAATAGAATCACAATACAGCCAACTAGTATTTTTTACACTTTTACAAGTCATATTCTGTAAGAATATTAAAACAATACTTTTAGAAAACTGAAAGATGAGTAGACTATTAATTTATTTGGATTTAAAATAAATTTATTGTTCACGTGTTTATTATTAAATTTAAATAAAGCAATTTCTTTCTTATAGCAAAACAACTCTTAAAATAATGTAAAAAAATAATAGATTGTTTATAAAAAATACTATTGTTTTAACAGCTAAAGAGAAATTTTCACAATATTCATTAAAAAAAGTTAATATATCAGAGTGAAAATAAACCCTATGTACGTATTTATTATAGTTCTAAACCGGATATATGTTCAATTATACATTTTGTTTAAGCCATTTTAAAACAACACAAGTCTGTGTTATTTGTTGTTAGATTATACAGTAGTGTAAAAATAATTGTCATTTTCGGGGAGATAACCCTCCCTAATCACCCTTAACGCCAATTCAATTACATTACTCAATTTTTGATCCTATTAATAAAAATATTTAATGGGTGATCATGTGCTTGGGATAACTAAAAAATGTTTTGAAAAGTATATATATATATATATAGTCTTTAATTAATAACCTTACTTTATTATAATATAATTAAGTAACAATTAAATTCTTTTGTCTTTTTAGCGGACATATTATGTCTGTCGAAAAGACAAAGAGATAAATTTTATGGTTATGTATAAAAAATATGGTGTTATAAATTTTTTGAAATGGTATTTTTAATATTTGCCATGATTTTGAAGTATTTTTATAGTGATTTCATAACACTAAGTATGTATACAAGTATTTTAAGTGTATTAAACGTTATTACAAGAAAAATATCGGCTCCGTACATTAATAAATGTTTTTAGTGTGTTATAACGATCAAGCTGCGATTGTTATACATGTAATTATATGCAACTTCAGAAGCTACTGCGTGCAAATGTCTGCGGGCTACTGTTCGGTGTATTTTCTGATACCTGTTATAGGTAGCGCCGCCGAAGTGACTGTAATAACAATTATTGCTCGTGTCGCCCACAAGTTTTTAGGTCTCCGGCGGCAAAATGGACCTTCGACCATGACTGAAAAGGAGGCTGATGGGATGAAAACGATTTGTTTTTACGTTATTATTATTATTTTTAAAATACCATTTTATATAGTGCCTGGACAGGTATAAACATCGAACGTGCGTGGCCCCCCGGAGGAGATAACAACTTTTATGTCGCTTTACAATGTTACCTATTATCATCATCATCATCATCGTTGGGCGGTATTTTGTTATTATTTTGAAACGAAAAATAGTTGTACGGAATCAATGTGCTCGGAAAAATCGAGTTTGATGGTTTAACAATAAAGACTATCAGGAAGCTTCTGTAGTCCGACATGTTTTTAACAGAGTTAAATGGAAAAAAGTAAATTAATAGAAAATGTATTGTTGTTGTTGAACCGAGTTGCCCACTGCAATTTCTGACTGGTTTGTCGCGTGTATTATGCTTTGTCAAAATAAGAAGATCGTCCAAATCGGTGGCATGACTCCGTGATCTCTGTACGCATGATTCCGATTCGTTCCGTTCACACAGAAGTCAAACCCGAACAAAGGTTAATCAATGACCGACGTGTAAAATTGTCCGGTCACATCGTCAATGGCACACGCCGCCAGTTGGAAGGTAACAATTGTGAGTATAGAGAAAATATCGAAATAATATTTGCTCTCGTTTTTGTTTTTTTTTTACAAGTCAAATGATTCTGGTTAGAATCGTGTTGGTATTTTCATTATGTCTACTTGCAACCATCGAATTATCACGTCGAAAATTGAGTTAAAGGACAATGCTAAGTGAACGGATATTAACGGATGGAGCCAAGATGATCAATATAGGGCCTAAGGAATGCAGGCGTAGTGGTGACGCGACACAGAATGAGGACCAAGAAAAAAACATTGCTGATGTCTCAACGGGAGGTCAAGAGGCCTGACTGCCTTTGCCGCTGTTGCAGTGCTGTACAAAATGAATAACGTTAATAGTAAATATGTTATTTTTCGTTCGGCGACATTATTGAACCAATCGACCGCCATCGTAGCATTGAGCACAATACTAGCAGCCTGTTGGTTTTGTTGAACCCTAATATAAAATAAGGTATATACCACCGTTTACATGATAAAAATCTTTAGAGTTTGATCGAAAGGGGCGACAACATCAAGCATTCTAGATTGTATCACGCGAAAGGTGAAAAAATACGACAAGAGTCAAATGCTATCTTCTAGTAGTTTTTTGAATAAAAACCAATCCGTTAGAATTGCTTTCAGATGTCACAGCGATGTCACATTTCAAGATTAGTGAAAAGATAGCTGAAGGATATGTCATTGTTGTTGATAATAAAACAAACTGAAAATGTATTGTCTTTTTTTTTATATAAAAATTATAAAATATTTATGGTCTTATATAAAATTGTAATTGTACTTGGTTATTTATAAGTTATCAATTAAAATGTTATTAGTACATAAAAAAATAAACACATTTAAATTTATATAGCGAATTTTAAAAAATGTAATAATTTTCAGCTTATATTGTTATTTTAATAGTTTTAATGACTAAAAATAAAAAAAAAATCGGACATTATCGGATTTTATAACTGTTAATCAAAATTAGAATTAAGAATGATAACAAAAACTTTTGGAAGTGATGTCAGATTTGTGAGCAAGCGTTTAGTTTCTGATTCGACAATTGATTGAATGTTATAATAGAAATAATTATTTGTCAAAAAAAGGTCAAAATTTAACACTATAAATTAATTAGTTAAACCAAATTAACTTGCTTTCACTATAGCTTTATAAACTATACAGACTAGTATGTTTCATCCTTGTCCCTAGCTTTTAACTTAACTATTAATGTATAATTAAAAAACAAATCAAAGTATTTCTAATGACCATCGTATGAAAGTACAACTAACAGCCTATCATTGGCTGACAGATGGTTTTATCGAAAATTCACTATTGATGTGTAGACTACTGGCAGCAGAAGTAGCTGCTGTCATTTTATTGGCGATGAAATATTGATGATTTTTTGAGTTTAATATAAATGGATTATTTTGTGCGATGTCATTTGAATATCATTTCATGTACGTCATTGTTCCCTAATAAGAAGAGCTTATGATAAGTTATGTAATTATATATGCACAAAACACTATTCTTTATTGGTCTTTCCTTTAATAACTTAATTATTTTATGAAAACATAAATATTTATATCTGAACAATAGTCACTTAATTTTCTAAGTATATCACTTTTAATTAAAAACACCACATAGTTTTATTGCGTGTTTAAATAGTACAAACCGAATAAATATTAATAGTTTGTAAAGAACTCAAAAAACGTTTTGTTATATTCGTAATAAGTGTTTGAGTGTGATTTTAATAAAATTCAAATAAATCTTTCATACACTTTAAACGCAATACAAATCGATTACTCATAAAGTGTGTCATAAATCCACCGCACATGCCAACATAATAATGTGTCGCTATAATTTGTATGGATAAGAGGTTGACACGTGGACATTCGTGGGACTGCTGGTGATAGTACTTGTGAATATTTGTGTACGCGTGTCTCACACAAGTGGCTCTTGTGGATTTCGTGTGCACTTATCTTTTTCACTGAGCTTATCACAGAAATTTAGTTTGGTTTTAAAATTGTTCATAAAAAAAAACCATTCTAATATCCCATATGAAGGGTGATAGAATACAATAGCGATTAACACAGGGTTACGCATTGTCACATATATTATACAGTTATTTAGTTTTAGATGACGTGATGATTGGGTACACTGACAATCGTCGATACGAGAATTAATATTAATCCCTTTTTATTGTTACAGACGGGTTGTTATGATGCGTATAAATTAAAAATTGCACAGTATAAAATTTTATTTTAATCTAAGATTTTACGAGAAAAATATATTCAGTCTAATAAATATCATCACTGTAATTTTTGTAGTTCGGCTTCTTTGACGGAACGATTTTTTAACTCCCTGGCGGAACCTCCTTAACGGTTATTTTTTATTGTTATTAGGTATAAGTAGATTGTCATGGTGCATCACTTGACAGACAGAAGGTCTAATGATTTTTACCCTTACTTCTTTGTTCCCAAAGATTAAATGTATATATTTTTTGTTGTCCTTTAATCGGTTTAGCTTTAAATCGGAATCATTTTCTTTGTCATGCCGCAAGCCGCTTCATACAACATTCAAAACCAAACGCACAAGGCAACTTAATAATAAATTTGCTACCAGTCTTTGCACACTAAAAACATTCACATTCCGCGAATAAAATCATTCTAGTGAAAAAAAAAGTGTAAATATTTCATACGAAGTCGGCAATGTTTTGAAGATAAGATATTCCTATTGTTTAAAAACGAGAGTTATTTTCCCAAGTCTAGTCGATTATATACTTTAAAATACTATACAAGTGCCTATGTAGTCATCTTAATGTTATAAAACAAAACGGTTCCCAGGATTGCACAGTATGAGCTTGTGCCGATTGGAAATTGTAAATAAAAAATGTATAGTTAACCAAAATCATTAAAAAAATGTATATTTTTATGACAGATCAATGTTTATTTTAAGTTTATTACAAGAATAAACCTGTCAAAAAAATAATTAACGTGTCCAATATTGGCGTAACTAATTTTAAAAAGAAACTGAAATATTGTTTTAAATCCAACCCAAGGCGTTATTATTCAAGTAAGTACATTAAACAAAATGTTTTATGTTAGATACTCACAGCAATTAATTTGAACGTTCATGAAAAAATATTTGTTATTAATTTATTATTGTGTCACCAGGTTTATGAATATATTTGCAAATCTTGCCGTAAAAATGTCGGTATTCGTGTTCAGTGGTTTCGTAATTCATTGAATATAACACACTTAATATTCATCGTGAGTTACATTGGAATCAATTGTATTTTATTATCTGCGTGATTAAGTGCCATATGTATGAATAAAAATAAAAATACATTTTACCAGTAAATTTATTTACACTGTTAATTAATATGAAATAATTTTAAGGCCAACTTGTTTAGTCAAAATACTTATTTTAAAAAATAAATAAATCATATGCGTTGGTTTTTCGTCATCCTCGTGAATCATACAGATTTTTCGAAATTTTCTTTCTTCAAAATTTAACAAATGGAAAAACAATTTTTACTTACAAATTAAATCTAAATTTGTGCCAATTCTCAAATAGTTGTTTACTTGTGACCATTTTATTTGTTTGTGTACATTGAGATAATATTATTCTAGGAGAATAAATTATAATTAATTAGTATTTGGTTTAGAATTGAATTTATCTGAGAGGGCGTTTTGGGTGTTTTGATCATCTTAGAAATCGTAAAGAATCGTAAATAATCATTGGGCGTGTGCAGTTCTCGGTAGCGCAAATATTGAATTTTGACTTCGATCCTCCCACAGGTATTTATGATTTTAGTCATGGTGTGTGTTGTCGCGTGAGTGTATTGATTTGGACGATTCGTAAAGGCTATTGAACAATTTCTCGCTTACTATAAACTATTCTTTCACAAAAATTGTCATATGTGGTGTATATTATTTAATACATAACCACCCCGTCTGCTTTGACGTTAGTCGTTCGCCACGGGCTTCATTGCAAATCGTGTCATCGACCAACATTATTGATCACCAACGCAAGACCGGTGCTTGAAAAACACACAAATAACACAAAATATATGTTTAATAATATAATGTGCTGTTATTTTCTGTAGTACCTCGACCGTCATGATTTTTAAATTCAATAAAAATTTCGAGTTAATATTGTTACCGATTCGGCATTGTGGTTACGAGGGCACAACTATTGTTGTTTATCCGATTTTCTGGAGTATTTTATACGTTGAACAATAAGCGTGCAAAGTATCCATAAATGATCTTGTATTATTATGAACTGCAGTGGCTCCTTTTGTCGAACTCCATTACTTCTGATGTGCAGTTTATTGTTATGGGCGCACTTTGAATAGAGAATGAGAAAAGATTGTGGTCCCTTTAGCAGCTGCAAGAGATTTGGACAGTGCGCCTTTACGAAGCAGATGCCCGCGCCTTTTTTAAACGATACCTTGGAGATCAGCAACAGCTACTGCTGTATCATGTGTGTTTAAAAATGTTAATAATCGCGGCCAACCTCAGATCGACCCCTGCTGGTGGTGAATTTTTTTCCGGGTACTGACTACTTTTTTTTCGTAATCCAAAAACGAGCAGATGGCTAATTTGCGACGACTGCGGTGTGTACGTTATTTAAACGCGATTTGCAGACCTTTTCACGACGGTACATTTGCTTCGAAGAAAAAGCCCTGTATCAATAGCCGCATAATCTTCAATAACTAAAGGAGCTATTAGTTTAAAACGACTAGTTCTTAATCCAAGGTGTATAAATGGCACGCGGCTGCGGCGGTTTTTTCTAAAGTGATTGTGAAAATAAGTGTGTCTGAACAAAATCTCAAAGTTACCCTTTTGTGGGCGTAATCAATATTTTCATAATTCAATGTAATTTAAAAATTATATTATATTATTACATCAAATTTTTTTATGAATAGTAGAGTTCGGTGTTGTATGGAATGAACTTTTGTTTATTTACAGTTTTAACTTATATGCCTCAAAGGATTACAGGAAATTTATTTATAATGATTTCTAGCCATCTCACAAAAATCCTAACGGTTACTTTTTTTAATTTTTAAAATTTCATGATTTTAATTTTACTTCTTGTGAATAAATTTTAGAGAGTAAAAAATTCAGCATTTTTATGAGTAAACGTCGATTTATTTTCTGCAAGATATATAATAAATGTTTTTTGTAAGTCTTAACAAGCTTAATTGAACTAAACTAATGAAATTACTTATATTTAAAGATACAAACGCATGTTTGTGGTACATTATCTAGTCGTATGCATAGTATTGAATTGGATGTCCGGTTATGCAGATTTGAAATAATAAAATTTGTAGGTATTAAAAGTTATTATTCTGAATCGTTTATGTTAGATAAAATGTTATATGTATCTGCCATATCATATCTATAAAAGGTAATCTAAAAAAACAAATTAGGTACATTAGTTAATGTTTGGTATTTATCTAATCTGTGAAATGACACTTAAAAATTTGGATAAGTATCTTTCAAGCGTTCACTCAGTATCGACATGATGATACAAACATATAATCTGTAATTTTTTTTTATTCTATAAAATATAATAACATTATTTTTGGAAAATTTATATTTTGTAATAAAATCAAATTTTTTATTTTAAATCAGGAATTTTATTTAAGAAAAAAATAAATCAATGTAGTGACTTTATTTATAATTAGTGTACAATGAGTTTAAGTATAAATTTACAGTACATGTTTACATTGGGGTTGTGTTTTTACATTATGCACATTTTCTTTGCTTAGGTCATGAACGAATGACACTTAACCAGCATGAGTTCAATATATTTACGAATACGATAAATATATACACGATGTTAGAGGTTCATTTGAATTTATATGCCTAAATCGTGGACAAAAGAGACAATACTAAAGATTACGGTATAGATTTATCAAACATTTGTTATCCGCGATGCTCATTGTCTGACTCTGTAAGTATAATAATATCACAACGTGTATGTGCAAATGAGAATCCAAGTGATCACGAGGAAAACGTGTGTGGATATCAAAATGAGTAATAATTTATTATAATATAGTCTTTTCGTACACTGTTTCTACTATCTTCTTTATTCTTATCGCGTGCTTAAATAACATGTTATTTAATTTTGTAGACATGAAAAAAATGAAAGTACTAGTAAAAAAAAAAACGTCAAAATAAGTATTAGCCTAATGTATTCTGAACTCTTTCGATTAATAATATCAAAAATGGTGTTGAATGATTTGAGTTTACAAAAATATTTCAACAATACTATTATTAGTCCTGTTTATTATTATCTGATATTCCTTGTGTTTAGATTTTAATATCGGGTTTAACAAATAAAATATAAAACCTAACTATCATCATTATACTTATGCTTATAATTTAACTATAGATAATGGTAGTATCATTTAAGTTAAAAATAAAACAAAGAAGCTTAAATACTATTCGGCTGGACTGTTTTTTCCTAAAGCATTGTGTGGCCAAGAATCAATCATAAATGACAAATGGATTTGAACTATTTACTAAATAATTGTACCGCACTGGTAGGTCTTCTTTTGTTCCATTGTCTTCAGAGATATGCTTCCGAAGACATTATAGACAGCAGAGTAGTGATTGCGACTGTTTTGGTGCCTTCACAACGGCGGTACACGTACGGACATTATACAAAACAATATTATTATTATACTGAGATATGTTGATATAGAGATGTCTTTACGGACATGCTGTGTTGTCTGCTTTGATGAATACTAATGTTTAGTATGTTTAAATCAGCAGCAGTAAATAATCAGAAAATTTTCATCATATTTAATGTTTTTAAAAATTCACATGCTTGTAATATTCTATAATATAAAAACTTAAGGTAATGATTTCACTACAAAATTTATGTAATTTATAATAATGACATAACTCAGAGCATGTATTATCGTTTTGACGAAATAAAAGCATTTTACTCAAACAAGAAAAAAAACTAAAAGTTGTTCTTTAATAAAATATAGTAACTTTTTATTTAATAGAGTTACAAAATTAGTTTGTTAGTAATATTTAAATAATTTTTTAAGAAAATGTCCAATGTGTAAATTAATTTAATGTATTATTGTAATGTAAATAATTAATTATTTTAGTAATTACAATAAAGAAAATTATTCTGATATCTATTTGAACGAATTTAATTAAAGAAAGGTCTACTTAAATTATAAGAGTTTTAATTATTATCATTTTAATCTTTTCTAATTATTCGTTGTTAAATTTTATGCTTATAAGTTAAGTGTTTTCTTTTAATATTAACTTTGAGTATTTATTCGTTGCAAGAAATATATTTGAAAGTATTAAACGACATATGACAAAAAAAAAAAAACAAAAATAAGTAACAAAATATAGTACACAATAGTAAAAGTATTTCACTATTTATTTTGATATTTAAGGAATGTATTTGTTGGAACCTCCT
>NW_026099574.1:8182145-8324066 GCF_025091365.1 Daktulosphaira vitifoliae | reverse complement strand
TTTTGTCTTCAGTCTGGTATTTTGAAATACTATTAACATTTCATAGCAATTTTTGAAGGATCAAAAGGTTTATAACTTGATGTACCATAGTGCTTCGCAAAAAAAAATTAATTTAAATTTAAAAGAAATTAAAAATATTTTACAATATATAATAGCTTTGCTTTTTTTTAAGTTCATTTAAATAATTTCGTTAAATAATGTACAAGTGTCATATAATATTATAATATGTAATGTATTAATATGATATTACTAGTAAATATTTTTATAATTTTCATCTTGTTATAACACAAATGATTTTCATTTGTTTAATTGATGGGTCAGTAATTTAATAAATTAGTAAAATGATTTTTAAAGTAATATAATTATTAATTAGGTTAATAAATAATGATTTCATAAATTAATTATGTAGTAGGTCGAGTTTATGGAGTACTGTATTGAGATAGATTTAAAAGTAAAAGGCATTTGAGTGCTAGAAAGTTACTTTTTGTTCTTAAGCACGAGTAATGAATGATTATGTGACTTGCTAAGTTATATTGGATCATTTATCACGTTAATGTTATTCAATATACGCAGTTTTTATTTAAATAATTATAAAAAAAAAGTAACTAAACAATCGCCTTGAAATGTCACTGAATGCTTGAATATAATACTATTTAAAGTTATACCATTATATATGTTATAAATGATACAGTAAAATACACTATTTATATTATAATATCCATATATACTCATAGCAGAGAAAAAAAAATTTAAGTTCAATGTTCAGTCATTGTTTAGATGCGAGTAGATCTGTCAATGAAGTATCTTACATCACCTATTTATTACATAAGTGTCAGCCTGCTAGGATTTTCTAAGAATTTTGATTTGGGAATTGATGGTAACGTTTAAATTAATTTTTTTATTATATTTTAAGTTATTAATAATTGAGGTTAATGATCGATTGAACTGCCAAAAGTTTAAAAACAATTTTTTTTTCACAGGAAGATCTATGAACTTATGCAAATATTGATGAGAAAATTTAGTTTTAGTAACTACTTGTATAGTAATTATAGTAGCTAAGCGTTGTAGAAATGTCCAAAAATAAAGACGTCAATGTTATCTTATTGAAAAATAAATGTTTTTTTTTTAATTTAACGAACATTTTTCTACAGATCTTATATCGTTTTGCGTCACTACATTTCAGTTATAAATTATTTTAGTTATAGAATTTGTTTGAGTATAAATTACTATTAGTAAATTAATACATATTGGTTAATCATAAATATGGATTATAAATAAGACAACCGTTTACTTAAGTTAATTTTAAAATTTGAATAATTTCACCATAAATATGTTTGAACTTATCGTGTATTTTGTTATTCTAAATATTTTCGAAATTGCTGTCGCGAAAAATTTCAATGGAATCATGTAATCATTTATATCTTATGTTGAACATTTAAAATTTTAATTATTTTATCCTTATACACGAGCACCATCTATATAATTTAACATATAACAAAAAATAAATAAAAACATTTTAATCTAAGAATGAGATTCTATTTTTATACAACTGAATATTGTACATATGATTACGTCTACAAATGCATTTCAATATGTTTATTCAATTGCACATCTAAAATTATTTAGAAAAATGTCTTTAAAAACATGTACTGTTGAAAACTAGTATAATATAAAACACATGTTCAATTTAACTACCATGGAAATGCGAGGATCAAAAATAATACTAACAGGTGTTTTTATTATTACAATTTTGGTAAGCGCAAGCATAGCGTGAAAATTAGAATCGTCGTCGTATGTATGTTGATGGAAAACTACAATACTAAATCAACCGGATGAGACCTTAGCTGTATTTGAAGCATTATAATATATAATGTATTTTTTTAGAGATAACTCAAAACTGTTTTTTAGCTTATTGTCCGCTGCCTGCATGTTAATGTTCCCATACGTTATTGTTAAATCTTAAAACATTAGCATAGTTAAGAATTGTGCGTTTGCAGATGTATCATATACGAGTGTTTAAGTCTCTTAAGAAGCAAAATGGCATAGATATATTACATTAATATTGTAGTACACTGTTATTAAATATTTTTGCATATAAAATATTTTTGATGTATGAAAATCGTTTATCAAACTATTTTAGACCCAGAACGCTGTTGTTTAGCATATTCAAGTAACTTGAGAATTGTATGTACTTATGATTTTATTCAGAATATAAATAATAACTTTACACGCGCTACCTCTAAACTAATTTGTTTCACTTATCAGCAGAATACATTCATGTAATGGTTCTAAAAATAACAAAATCTTTCGGATAATTTTTTTTCGGTAGCATGTAACTAGGATATATGGATGAGAGCAGTGTATAAATTAAAAAAAAGTTTATAATGTACGATGTTACCGAGGGTTTATGGTTATGTTTTTGTTTTATAATTGCTGCTTAATATCTTGTTTACATAATATTATGCAAATCCTAGAGAAGAGTACAAGTATTAGCTGTATTGTATACGCGGACACCCGCCGGGTGGCCACGACTGACTTGTCCACTAGGCCGGCATAAAAATTATGTGTATAAAATAGTAAGTTACATGAGAATATACGGTAATGAGTAGTACGAAGACTCCAAGAATAAATACGAATCAAAGATGATAAACAAAATAAAAAACCAACTGGTTGTGATGTATAGCTAATTAAAATCAGTTTCCCCGCTGTTTTAAAGTTATATCGGAGTTATGAAAAAAAAAAAAAGATTGGAAATGTATTACATGCAATGGTACGATTAAACGCTTAACGGCTGTTACTGTGCGTCAAATGTGTAAGAAGTTGTGTAGCTAGTTGTAGGGGGTCTGAAAGAAAATAATGATTCCAATTTCCTTTCTTTTGGCCCGAGTTTAAACCGGAACATCATACCGGCAAAAGCCGTTTGTTCTTTATCCTTAGACATTTATTCGTATATGATTGTTTACGGGTATATAATAATAATTGTAAGACCCAATGAGAAATTCGGAGTAATCACAACGCCCTGCACATGTATATAGTACAAAAATCCTGTGTTGAGTCAGGGGAAATTTTTTTTTATCAAACGCTTTAATGTTTATTTACTCAAGATAATATCGTGTAATAAAATGATGAAATAATCATTTTTTTTTTATCTTTCTATTATTATTAATCACAACTTTTATTAAAAGTTGTGTAAGGTAACGTCTTCAAATATATACGATTTGTGATTTTTTGACGTATCGTTAAAAGAAATCGGTTTGGTGAGAGCTGAAAAAGTGATAACACAAAAATATAAATAACACAAAAAAAAAAATGAAAAACCAGATCATAGTTAAATTAATACCTTCTCAGCTGATCGATACTGATAAGTATTCAAAAGTGTAAAAATAACGTTAATCTGTAAAAATTAATAATGGATTAAAAATTATTTCTTCAAAGCGCTTTTTACAATATAAATGTAAAATGTTAAATACAAATGAATGTTTTAAATTTAATTAACGTAAAATAATAATATGTAAAATATAATTACATTTGCAAGAAAAAATTTCTAAATATAAAAAATGATGACGATAAATAAAAAGTAAATAATAATACAATTATATCAATTAATGATTTTTAAAAGTAAAAACAGAAAATAGTGAAGTATAAATAGGTATTACTAATATTAAAACTAAAATATAAAAAGAGTAAACATTTGAAACGTGAAAATAATCATTAATCAATGAACAATATTGAATTACTTTTAAATGACATTTTAATAAATTATAACTTTTAGTTATAAAATTGTTGCAAATTTAAAAATAATTGTAAGTTTGTCAAATAATTATTTTTTAAAAAAATAATGTGTCCTAATAATTTTGTGATAATTATTTTATGTTTATTATTATTACATTTTTCGGCAACATTATTTGCATCAAAACGATTGGAAACCGAATTAATGAATGATAAGTCAATCGACATAACGAGAGCAAAATGTATGAAATGTTCTTATTTATCTAATGCATTAACTCATATAAATATTACGCAAGTACTTTTAGAAAAACCTGAATATACTTTAAGTACTGCAATCACAAACATCTCTATGTATAACGATGTTGTTAAAAGACAAATTAGTACATTGTACGGAATAGAAACGATTGAAATTGGAGCATTATGGTTAGTAAATATTTATACTAGTATTATAAGTTTCTTTACTGGTGATTCTGATAAATTTAAAGAAATTTCGGAAAATAATCTTATCTTATTCAATAGTATTAAAGATACCCATGCCTATATAATATTAAAATTGATTCAAGAACGAGAAATAGAAAATTGTGATGTTTATAACGCATTTTGTACGACCGATGAAAATCTCGATGATTGTAACGATATGGATATTATAGACCCTTTTAGGTTAATTAATAATAATATTAAAAAAAATGATCATATACATAAAAAAAATTTTGGTCAATTTAATGAAACAATAAGATTCGCAAAAAACAGCATATTTTTAAAACATATAGTAAAAAAATACTATGTTATAAAACAATTTACTTATACTTATCTTGAACAAGTTGAATGGCCAAATATGCTAGAAAAATTTAATGAAATTTTTAACTCTGCTCATACTCTTAATTGGTCAGCGGATAACTTACAATTCATTAAGTTCTATTTTGATTCAGTTTTTGATTTTTTTAAAATTATTATGTTACGACTAACTTGGAAACATTTTTTGTACGTCCAATATCAAAAAAGTTGTTTTATTAAAATTTTTATAAAAAAATGGACTTTAATAATTAATAAGTTTTCAACTACACTCTGCCTTAAAGATGATATTGTTATATTAGAGTTGCATGACCTAATGAATAATTATGCAAACAATATCCCAAAGCAAAATGATGGGTCTATTGACGAAGAACAACTTCCTAGCTACAAAGAGTATCATACAAATAAACTGATATTATTCTTAACAGCAAAATTAAATAAAGCATGTAGATATTTTGGTTGTGTTGCATCTAAGCCAATGATTTTTTTAGAAAAAGAGCTTCCTCACATTATGCTGTACAGACCATTTCACAAACCAACGGAAATATCAACTATTGAATTTTATAGTTTGAATAATTCCAGAGATTTTCTATTTAATGTCAATAAGTTAATTAAACCTGCTGATTTTAATGTAATTAGATCATTTATACGATATATAAAAAAAATTAATTAATGTAATTTTTAAATAAACTTAATTTTGGAAGTTTATGGTATAATATTTAATATTTAAATATTAAGGTTGTTTTTGAGTAATTCAAAAGAACTTTAACAAATGATGGCACTTTAAAGAAGTCTCTTTAGCTCCTCTACTTCTGATCCCACAATGTTTCTTTATTATATATACTAGGTAATTAAGTTATCATGAACCACATAATTAATGGAAAAATAAAAATTATAAAGTTAATTTTTTTTTATTAGTTTTATATTTTTTACAGTATTCTCAATCATTAACTATTTTCTATGTTCATCTATAATACCATATAAAGGTGCTAACTTAATTTTTCCAAACGGCAACATACAATAATAATCCCAACACAGTGGGGTTATAGATAGTTTTTGATTTTTAAAAGGAATTATTGAATTATTTTAAAAGCAACATGAACTCCTGATTCCTTATTTATATCCGAGTTTTATGTTTTATAAGTATAATAAATATTTATTATAGTAATTCAATTTAGTATGAAATTGATGTATAATAATTTAGTATCGTTGAAAGAAATCGGTTCAGTGAGAGCTGAGAAAACTTGCGTCAAAAAAAAAAAAAGTCCTCATATTGTTTGCTGCATGCAATAATTTTAATTTATGGATTTGGAATTCATCCATATATTTCTCATGAATATTTAATTTTTACTTAATATTACCTTTATGTTTACTTTGATTCAACACGTCTGTATTAATCTATATAAAATATATCATGTTCAATGGATTAACTATCATTTTTGTATTTATTCATGTAAGTTTTTAAATTATAAGTTTTCTAAAAAAAGTACCTTTTATTTAACTAAACAGTTTTTTTAGAATATTAAATTAACAGCAATTTTTTACATTACATTATTTTTATTTATGACGTTATTTATTGCGTCTTAAGCTAAAAAATATTTTTTCAAATTTATTTAAGTAATTCAGAAATTTAATAATTTAGAATAGTCTATTTATAGTTAACACAATATATTTTATAAGTCTACCTTATAACCTTATGTACTTAAGCAAGTATTATTTCACCCTCTTCATACTATAAATTATAACGAAATTTTTCAAATTAATTTCTCTCTGATTATGTAAATTAATATTAAGTTACAATATTTATTGAAAGTAATATACTATTCAGTATGTTAAATATGATCTATTTTATTTTTTAATGATACGTACAAAATCATAAAAATATAATTTTGGAAGAATTTAAATCAAATTATGAAAATATTGGTTAATATTTCATTTGTATTCTGTTATAATTATAATTACTATAATGATATTATCATTGATGACATTTAAAACAAATGATATATCATTAAATACTAGTATTTTAAGTCTAGTATTATAATTGTCTATTGTCATTAGTTTTAACTATGTGTGTATGTAAATTATGATTGTTCACTGTCTTTCATAAATAGATAAAAATAAAACCAAAATAATAAAAGAGGGGCAAACATTCTATTAACAATCGTTTTGACAGTACACGCCTTTACAGTAGAGCTGTCAAATTAACTCACCACCCTCCGACACATTTTTTTATCTTTTAATTCATCAATACAAAATGCATGTACCGAACCAAGGGTTTTGTATGGATATTAGAATAATAACCCAATGATTAGATCGATACTTGTTAGTAGCAAACCTGATTAATTACATAAGATAAAGAAAACTAGTAAAATCAAATCTATCCAACAAGTACTGGATATTTTTTAGTTTATATTATAGTATTATATAACTGATGTTAAAAATACTTTTAAAATGTATTTAGAATACGTATTTTAATACTACAAGTTAAAAGTAATATGAATACGTCTTTAAATACTGTTAAAGAAATTTATTTAAACAGAAATAGAAATCTTTTTTTAAGTATTCCAACACTTCACGGAATATTTAAAAATTTTTTTTTTCGAAGAAAGAAAGAAAATCGAATGGCATAAATCAAAACCTTTGTATAAGATGATGGATTTAGCTTAAATTTAAATACTTGTACACATTCATATAATATTTGGAAAAAAATTTTTTTAATAACCTTTAAATGTGTGAAAATGTATATATCTGTGGTGAGAATTTCTTTTTAAAAACTAAAATAACTGGTGACAAGTGTAAAATATAAATATCTGTGGATTATTATACATACAATATTTTCAATGTATTTCAATAGCGAATTTAACTAATACAACGTTATTTTATTAAATAATAATGTATAATAGTAAAAATATAATTTTGTTAAAACTAAAAATTATAACTGTTATAAATTGTCCCTGTAGATAGAGGATTAGAATACTTACACGGCCCCTCTGCCAGTCGTAAGAGGCAACTAATGAAATTGCGTCAGTTTGACAGCTGGTACAAAATTTCGTCAAAAAGTATGAGGAGCTCTAAACAGAACTTAGATGGATTGTCCCATTTAGGATGAAAACGGTGACAACAGGCGAGAGGAAATAAAGTAATTAGAGATGAAGTAAGGGTAAAGAATAAAGTGTTTGATATCAGCCGGACAACTAGTGCGCCTGTATTGTGTACAAGTATACCCATTGCTGTAGTGACAACGGTGTAAGGACATCATCACTCAACACTAGGCTGGACTCATGTATAAGAAAAAAAGATAGACACAAAGTAATAATAGGTACGTGAAATGTTGGAACATTAACTGCTTGAAGTAGAGAATTAGTAGAAGTATTGAAGAGGAGAAAAGTTAATATCTGATGTGTGTAGGAAACTAAGTGGAAGGGAGAAAAAGGTGAGAAATATGCGGAGGTTATAAAATAACATACTTAAGTAAGACCAATACGTTGAACATTTTTTTGTATAAATAAGTTTGTAATTAAAACAATAATAATATTATGATTTGTCAGTAAACAGATGGCTTATTAAGAAACAACATAATTGTAATATAAATAAAAATTGTATTTTAAAAAGCAAATTTTAAAATGTACAAAATTGTACAAAATGTATAATAACATTTCAATAACTTAAGAAATAATTTATTATTATGTATATAGATTTCCATAAACATATGTTTGGCTGACCGTATATAAGTTGATATGGTATTTCAATAGAACAATGTATAATAAATGATAGAAATACACATGAAGTGAGTGTTATTAATGAGGATAGAAAAAAATGAATAATAATAAATTATAGAAAATTGTTAAGAATTTTTTTTATTTAAGTTTTCTATCAAATTTCAACTGTGTTTTTTTTCTTATCTATAATACTTAAAAAGATATACGCAATAAATAAAATTTAAATAAAGTAAATTTGATTTAAATTTTAACGGCTCAAAACACTAGTAGAATTCCATATAGTTTACACATTTACTACATATTGAGTCCACAACTAAAATAATTTTCCTACAACTCATTCACTACCATTCAACCAATTACACCCATCAATCATTAAAAAACAAAAATGTTGTATGGTTATTGCTAAATCGTGTTTGTATTAGAATTGTAAAAAAAGCAATCATAATAAAACATTCATATAAATAGGTCTCACCAAGTTGAAACATAAATGGTCACCATTAAAAAAAATGTGTACGAAGGTAGACTACTCTAAGTTAACTAGGATTAATAATAAAGAGAATAATTATAATGTTAATGTGCACACTCTTTATAAAAAAAACTCATTTAATTCAGTGACAAATTATCATTTAATAGGTATTCTATATACGTCTAAAGTATAAATCAATGGATGAACAATAATAATTGCTTCGTCTACTCAAATATTGCGTGGAAATTTGAAGTATACCTACGTCTACTTATTTCGATTGATCCATTCTTAACAGCTTGTTTCTTCAGAAAGTAAGTTATGATCCATGTTCACCGTGGTAATATTACACAACTAACATTTATCATGTTAAATATATTTGTTCATTTTAAACTTGCAAATATCAACAATGATCTATTTGTTGTTTTTCTTTAATTTATACTTACCATTGGTAATTTAAGAGTAAATATTCGTTATACTATATAAATGATTGTATCAATTAATAGTTCAAATAAGCTTAATATTTACATCAAAACGTTTCATATTGACGCACGTGTCTTTAACAAACTTCAAAAACGAAGACTTTTCTTTTGAATAACACATTATGATGGTGTCCAGTAATTATTACAGAACACTGTGCATTCGAATGGTATCCGCTTAAGTTATAAAATACCAAAAAAATTTTAACGACTTTTTTCCGAGCTAGTTAATACATCCCGTTTTGTCGAACAGGTCGTTAAGGTGTGAAATTAATTTGTTATTGCCTTGATAATAAAAGTATATTATCATTTAGTATGTTATAATAATATGAAGACGTATTGGGCAGAAAGCCATTAGCGTTGAAATTCCCCGTAGAGAGATTAACCACGCCGGACACGACAACAGAAGACCCACAGCGACAGCATATCAGCAGTATGGAGGTTTGGAAAAATGATTTATGAAGCTCGATACTAATGGAAATTCAACGAAGAGCTCACATAAATGAAGAGACTTGAAGACCACCGAATGTCATTATTATATCTTAGACGTCACTGCTTCCATGGTCCTGTTATATTTGTTATTGTTATATTGATAGAAAAAAAATTGCTTTTCTGGCGTTATACAAATACTTAGCACGTTTATTTCTTGATGAGAATAAACTTATTTGTCAGAAATGTAAAAACATAAAATCATTTAGAGTTTAAAAACCGGTTCCGACAAAAAATACAATCACACTTAGCGAGCCAAACAAAAATGCTCCGAAAATCGATTTATGTCTTTGTAGAGCTTATGGCCACTAGATAAAATAAGTTGTTATTTCATACAATGACTAAGGTTAATGATCTAAAAATAAAAATAAAGAGGTAAATTTATTATAGTGAAAAATGTATTACTTAAATGTCTCGTTAGTGGTAAATTCGCCTTCAATATGATTTCGCAATTGCTGCTAGGTGTTAAACATCTCAGTTGTCGACCGTTGCACAGAATTTGTAGAAAGAGACATAAATATAGTGATTGTATTACATTTATTATAGTATTTTATAGCTTACACAAATTGATTTGATTGTCAATAGTACAAATAAAAAAACCCAGCACAGGGGGTCGCGGCACAGTGATGCCATGGTATAATTGGATCAAGTATAATGATATCTGACAGTGATTAAAATCACTAACAAAAATAAACGCTTCGATGCAAATCTTTAGATTGTGTTTAATTTTAAAAAAATTGGTGTATTATTCCAAAAGCTACATGATCTGCTAGTGCCTTATTAATATCTTGATTAAGATAAAGTATGTCGCATAAGGAATTATTCAAAAATATTATTTCTCATGAAAAAATTGTATTGATCCACACATTTTTTAAAAAGTTATAGCACTTTAAAGTAAAAAATATAAAATACAAAATCGAAAATGTTCACACAAATATAGCATTTAGTAGCCATTTTCACCTTGAAGACAAGTCCAGAGGTCAAATTTTTTTTTTCAAATTAAAGTATATTACATAAGCTTTAATTTAATATATATATATATATATAAGTGTCAGACCTTCCGGAACATTTTCAAAAGTTAATTTTTTTTGAAAAAGTTGTCATTTTAAATCCTCCCCTGTGGGCAGGTACAGGGTCAAATTTACAAAAAAAATATATCAAATGATAGTTAAAAACATCAAGCATCTATAAAAAAAAATTATATTGATATGTTCATTTTTGAAAAAGTTACGGCAGTTTTTAGTAAAAAAAATTGAAAAAATGTTGAATATTAGCGATTTTTAAATTTGTAATTTTTTTGGTGGTTTCCCCCATTTAGAGGAACGAAGGAAATTTTCAATTTTTAAGGGTAATGTCTTCGACTAGATACGATTTGTGATCTTTTGACGTATCGTTGAAAGAAATCCGTTCGGTGAGAGCTGAGAAAAAGTGGTAACAGACACAAAAAAAATGAATAAATAAAAAAAAAAACACATCATAGTAAAACCAATACCTCTTAGCTTTGCATCGAAGCTAAAAGAAGTTGCTGTGACGGTATGAAATTCATCACCAAAAATCAATTCAATAAAAAATAAAATATACCTTATGCAACTTAACACAAAAATATATTTTTGTTATCTTTCTAGTATCTCAATATTTTAAAAATCAAATAGCAATAAGTATCGATTTTAACAAAGACAATATTAAACATTTTTTTTTCATCAATTATCTTTAAATGCGTGTGGTAAACTCAACGATGATATTTTGTTATTAATGAAATATTTGAAAATAACATACTATAACCTACACGTTTTTATATATTATTCATATATTACATAATATAATATATATTATATTATATTGCTTGGTAATGTGCACATAAATACAAGTGCTTAATGCAAAAAAAAGTAAGTTTTTGTTGTTTCAGGAGAACAGTTCGATTTTTTTTACTACTACCCTTCTGTGTTATTAATTATTAATACAATTTAGTTACTTCGATGTTGAGTTTATGCTTTTTGAATTTTTACACTATACATTTTAATATCAAGATAGTACAAATGCCTAATTATCTCATTTTCGTCAAAAATATACTTTAATATTTTTTGTACTCGACCATCGAAATATTACATTTTAGCTTCGATGCGAAGCTGAGAAGGTATTAATTTTACCATGATGTGTTTATTTTTTTATTTTTTTTTTTTTTTGTGTCTGTCACTACTTTTTCTCAGCTCTCACTGGACCGATTTCTTTTAACAATACGTCAAAAGATCACAAATTGTATCTAGTTGAAGACATTACCCTTAAAAATTTAAAAATTTTCCCTCGTTCCCCGCAAATGGGGGAAATATCCAAAAAAATTACAAATTTAAAAATCGACAAATTTTGTCATTTTTTTCACTTTTTTTTCTTAAAACTTCCATAACTTTTTCAAAAATCAACAAATCAACATAATTTTTTTTTAAACTAAAACCTTAGATATTTTCCTTTCATTTGATATAATTTTTTTGAAAATTTAACACTTAACCTGCTCATGGGGGGGGATTTAAAATTGCAACTTTTTTACAAAAACTAACTTTTTCAACTTAATTTTTGAAAATGTTCCGGAAATACTGCGTCCTTTAAACATATATCAAATTAAAGCTTATTTTATGTACTATAAAATGAAAAAAAAAAATTTGTCCCGACACTTTATCTTCTGCATGTAAACGGTTGCCGTAGTTAAAAAAACACTATTTTTGTGTTAAAATTTTCGATTTTCAATTTTTAATTTTCAACTTAAAAATGCTATAACTTTTCGAAAAATGCATGTATCAGCACAATTTTTTTTTTTCTAAATACATTATAAGTACATCTTCCATTTGACATACTTTTTATTAAAATTAGACAATTTCCCCTTATATAGGGGGGGTTCAAACTTTGAAACATTGTATAAAAAATAGAACTTTTTCAACTGAACTTTTGAAAATGTTCCGGAAATACTGCGTCCTTTAAACATATATCAAATTAAAGCTTTTTTTATGTACTATAAAATGAAAAAAAAAAATTTGTCCCGACACCTTATCTTCTATGTGCAAATGGCTGTCGAAATTATAAAAAAAATGTAATATTTGCGATAAAAATCACCTTTTATAACGATGTTTTTTGTACTTAAAACTGCCATAACTTTTTCAAATATTAACTAATCAAAATAATATTTCTTTATATTGAAACCTTAGGTAATTTTCTTTCATTTGATATCATTTTTTTTTGAAAATCTAACACTTATTCTGCTCACAGGGGGGATTTAAAATAGCAACTTTTTTACAAAAACTAACTTTTTCAACTTAATTTTTGAAAATGTTCCGGAAATACTGCGTCCTTTAAACATATATCAAATTAAAGCTTATTTTATGTACTACTAAATGAAAAAAAAAAATTTGTCCCGACGACCTATCTTCTATGCGCAAAAGGCTACCGTATTTAAAAATATGCTATTTTTTATTAAAATTCTAGGTTTTGTATTTTATTTTATTTTAAAATATTTTATTAGGGGAATAAACTGACTTTCATGAATATTATATAATTTCATTGACATAGAATAAAGTTCATAAGACATATGATATTATACTTATTAACATTTTTTACTTTTTTAAAGTCGAAAAAGTAATTTTTAAATTTGAGTTAGCTTAAATAGCCAATTTTATCATGCAACAAAAATCAACGAATAGTTGCCGAATGGGTAACACCTTGATCTTTAACGCCTAGGGTACGAGGTTCAAATCCGTTTGTGGCTTCTAAAATTTTGCATTTTTTTTTTGAGTTAGAATAGAATTTTCAAATCATTTGATATTTATCTCATTTAGATTCAATAATTTCAATAAATATAAAGGATCTTATCACTATAGTCTCCCCTCGTGAGAAGAAATTGATATTCATGTTAATATTATTTTACTATGTGGTTCTTTTTCTGGCTACGATTTATTTTGCCAACCCTCACTAGACCTACTTTTTTCAACGATACGTCAAATGATTCATTTAAGTTTATGATATTTAAGTTAATGATTAGTTTAAGTTATTACTCTTAAAAATCAAAAAAATATTCCTTATTCAAATAAAAAGTAGCTTAACTAGATTTGTCCATACAAACAATTAAAATCATTAATTTTTAATATTCTTAAATTATTTATTGTCGAATTAAATTTGATATGATAAAAGTATTCAACTACAAAAGTAAATAATTTTACTTTATAATTTATTAATTTTTTAACTCTATTTCTGTGTGCTACTACCAGTCTATAATATGCCAAATTTTTTAGTAATATTTTGCTATATAAATCATAAATTTAAAAAAAAAATGATTTTTAGTTTCACCTGAAGTTAACGATGGAGTTTTACAATTATAATTATATTTTTGATAATATGCTCAATTGAGTAAATCTTTTTAACTACTTTGGTTTGATTGGTTCATTTAATTAAAGTAAATTATTAAAATTAATTAAGTTCTGAATATTTCAATTGCAGAATTTTTTTAAACACCAAAAGTTATTAGGATATGATTACTATTCTTTCTATTTCAGTTATCTATTACGATAAAAATGTAAAAAAATCGAATTTTTCTGACAAATGTACTGTAATTAGTAATTATAAAATTTCCAGATTGCATATTAATCTTAAAAATTTCATTTTTTTCAATTTAATAATGTCAATTTCAAACTTGCAAGTTGAACTATAAGTTATGGTAACAAATTCATTTTTTAGCTTCGATGCGAAGCTGAGAAGGTATTTTTCATTAAAACTTTCACTTTAAAAGACAATAAAAAATAGGTTCAAAATGATTACCTTTAACATATTAAAAATCAAAATCAGTATTAATTTAATACAATTTTTTTTGTTCTTAATTATTTTTTTTTATATGTAAATACTTATTTTTTAATAATAAGTAATAATATTAAAACTTAGAAGTAATAGAAAAAGTTTAATTGCACATTTGAAAACATCACGAAAAGTTTATTTAGAAAAGTATATTTTTTTTCTGATGAAAGTTCCTTTTGTTTAGTGTATTTATTCATAAGTAACAAAATTTTTTTATTAAAAAGTATTGCATAAATTCCTTTAAATTTGTATACGCATTAAAAGTATATGAATATACAACTCCTTTTTATTTTTATAATATCTCCGTAAAAATTACAATATTATATTATTGAATACCACTTTCATACTCAATTTAATTACTGTAATTATTATGTATTCATATATTATAGTTATAAATCGGGGTAAAATTAAGGGAATAAGTGTTATTGTTGTTTTTGAAATAATCTACCAATTTCATTTTTTTCTATTTAATAATATTTATTTCAAACTTGCAAGTTGAGTTAAAAGTTATGGTAATAAATTCATTTTTTTTTTATTAAAACTTTCACTTTAAAGAACAAAAAGAAGTAGGTTCAAAATGATTACTTTTAACATATTAAAAATCAATAATAATTTGAAAATAATTAATTATAAAAATTATATAATATATAATTAAAATAATTACTAATCTGGATATAATTAAGGAAATAGGAGTTGATGTTGGGTTGGGTTGGTTACATTTTTAACTTTATAATGCTATAACTCATTGAAAAGTGTACGAATCAACACAATTTTTTTATGAGAAATAATATTTTTTAATAATCCCTTTTTCATTCGACATACTTTATCTTAATCAGGGTATTAATAAGAAACTAGCAGATAATGTAGCTTTTGTAATTATCCACCAATTTCTTAGAATTAAACACTATCTACTGATTTGCATCGAAGCGTTTCTTATGATAGTGATTTTAATCACTGTCAGATTAAATCTATACTGGACCCAACTATGCAACATCCCCACTATGCCGCGACCCCACTGTGCTGGGTTTTTTTTTTTTAATCAATTTTTTTCACAATCAATGAAAAACAAATATAATAAAATAGTAATAACAACAAGAACAAAAACATCGATAATGATAAAAGTAAAATAACATAAAAAATATAAATAATAACAAAAACAAAAACAACAACAAAAATTACAAACATAAACAAGAAACAATTTAAGTCTGCAGTATAGCTCTAACCTTAGACCTGTAACTAACGCTCCTGAGATACCTAAGATTCACTAGGGCAGCTATCCTACCTATAAAATGAGTGGATTTGCCATGATAATTAACCATTTGAAGCAATTCAAACGTTATAACCTAAATAATAATTTCTAATTAATAAAATTTTTTTATAGCTATTATCAGTTGTTCTTTATTAAAAATGTTGTCTGAATTTGTAAGCCTTTGTATATACTGTAATAAAAAAAAAAAATGATAAATTAAATTTTGTAAAATACATTGAATCCAACCTAACCAATAAAATTAATGCATTTTTTATCGTGCTAAAGACATTTAATTTGTGTATACAAGACAATTTATTTTTATAAGTAGTATGGCTAGCCTAGTGGGTAAAAACGTATGTTTTGGCGCACGGGGTTCCGGGTTCGATCCCCTAAGGTGCTAACGAGATTTTTCTTGTGATTTTCTCATTGGTGATGTATGGTTTCTGGTATAAGCCGGCCATAATACTCGACCTTTTTATCATTGGTCTAGTCAAGAATGATCTTTGACTCTCTAACATGTAAAAGGGGCCACTGCCTTCTATAGCATGTTAAGCTCGTAATAAATAAGGATGTAAAACTGATCATTATTAATAATAAAATGTACAAAATATAAAAAGTAAATTCGTTATGATATTAGAAAATATTAGGAGTCACATATATATGTTCTGAGTTATCGGTATCTGAGGTGGGGATATATTACAACACTATGTATGTTTTATTAAAATATTTTCTTCAAATTATAAAAATTAAAAATATTTAATATTCAATTATACAATTACATTAACATGTATAATAACTAAACGAAACATATCAAGATAATACGTTAAAATATACAAACTCGGGTTCATATATTAAAAAAAGTCATAAGCTTATAGTAAAAATAAATATATTTTATGTTATGAGACATAATACTTGACAATGTACATTCGACAAGAAGGTATTAATTTTGATGTTTTACTCATTCATTTATTTATTGATTTTCCTCAGGTTTTACTAGATCGATAATTCTCATCAATACGTCAAAAGATCACAAATCATATCTATCTAGTATAACATATCTATCATATTTATCTAGTAAAAGTCATTACCTTAAAAAATTCGAAAACATTTCCTTGTTTTCCGTAAATGGGTTGAATCCCTAAAAAACTACAATTTTTAAAATCAGTAAATTTCAACACTTTTTCTTAAAATAGACCTACACTGAAAGAAATTACAATAGAACAAAATTATTTTGTTAAAAACGATTTGTTGTTATATCTATTAAATTGTTGGAGTAACTAAATGTTAAATGTTAAATTAAACGGTTTTGCTAAGATTAAAATCATGTTTTATATGATTATTATATAATTAATGGCTTTAATTATATTAAAGCAATTAGCTTTGTATTCATTAAAATCTGATAAATTTTACAATATTTTTTGTAGTTAGAAGTATATATATTACATCATGTTTAACGTTTTAGTGATATTTGTTTTACGCTATTACAGTTGGAAAATCTATATAAAGTGTACAATAACAAAATATTATTTAATAACTAGAGTTGTAAGAGTAATTATATTATATTTATTTGCAAAAGTATATAAAATATTTTTAAATAAATTAATTATATCCCTTTCCCCAGGAATGTATTTCTTAGTACGCCTATGTACTATGAAAATATTAAATATTATTTCCATGTTGTTAGGCATTTTTGATTTTTCAGTGTGAATTAAAATTTAGATGAAATAAAGTATTTAAATAAATTAGAGTATCTGTATTTATTCTTAAATATATTTTTAAAAAAATATTTAAAATAAATTCTATGTTCTTATAAAAGTATTTGTATCTCAATTTAAATACATTTTTAAAAATATTTTTTTTTATCAAACTCTAGATATTTTAGTACATTTAGACCCCTATCATTCGGCTCTCCTTATTAAATTTCGTTGAAATGTTTTTGTACTATTAATTTATCCTAAACATAAACAGTTCCTTTTTAGACGAGGCCAGTATACACTTATGATTAATGAGTTAGCGTTTACTGATTGTTCTAGCATCTATAAATGTATAAATATTAATTCTGTTCTGGATATATTTTATTCAATTATTCTCAAAAATTAAAATATTCTAATAGTTAACAATACTTTTCTATTTGGTTCTCTAAATATCTATGGTATTATTACGTGACAAAAATAAAATCCATAAAAGTATAAATAAACAGGTAATCGGTCAATTTGCAATATATTTTCTAACTTTAGAGTTAATTATAAATTTTTATCAAAGAAATGCTATTCAAGTTATTTAATAAAAGTTCAAAATTGTATGATTTAAAATTTAAAATTTGTTTGGAAATAAATAAAAGACAATAAATTCTTTACCAAAATCTATAAATTATCACAATCTATTCACTAAAAAATGTACAGGATAATTTAGAAATGTTTAGACAATCTATTTCCTCAAATTATTCTAATTCTAAATTCTTTAAATTTACTCTCATCCAGAATGATTTAGATATCTCATCGTTGTTTCGTTAAGTACTTGTTCTATCTCAGTTTTTAAGATAAAACAATTTAAGGTTTCCTCAGATTTAAAGTATAATATGAGTAGTAGTCCTAATAATTTATCAGAAATTATTTTAAAAGTTTGCAAATATCTGCTAACTTATTTTACGATATGAGTATGCCCAATGTGAGCGTAAATGGTGTGGGAGTTCGTGTCAAGTGGAAGTTTAGGATAACCCTTATCCTAAACTTCCACTTATTAGGATAAGGGTGGCCGACCCCAAGTATTTGGGATTAAGGTGAAGAAAAAGAAGAAAATGCAAATATCCGTTAACTCGTTCTATCAATTTTTTATTTTCTCTGTCCTTGAAATCTGGTGTTCTTCCTGACAAGTGGAAAATAAGCTTCATTTACTATATATTTAAAATTGGAGCTAAATCTATAGATATTTCATATTTAAATAAAGTGCAATTTTCAAGTCTTTTGAATCTAAAATTTTAAGAATATTTAAAAATACTTTGATTAACTTTCAGTATGGTTTTTGATACTTGATATCTTGAAATGGTATTTAATTTATTTTACAAATTAAAAATTGGTTTTTTTTTTTACAATTCCTTTCTGTATTAAATAACAATTTAAAAATTTATATAAATATAAATATATACAAAAATAAACATATTTCTTTCTATGTACTATTTAGTATGTGTACGATTAGTCGTAGTTATATTTCTAACCTTAATTTCAGTTGTACTGGTGATGCAGTGTTCATTGATGTAGGAGTTCAAATATAGTTGATATTCGTGTGTATTTATTCGCTGTTCTCTCAAACATAGTTTGTTGATATTTCCATTTTAATTCATCATAAAAAATCTTATTGTTACTTGTTAGTTTTTATTTTAGAGAGAAAACGAAAAACAAAAATGTTCATTTTTTTAATACATAGATATCATAACCAACCAACTATTTTATCTTCTTATCACTTTGTTAGGTATGACAACATTTTTCCAGCGCCGCCACCACATAATGCGAATGTAAAAGTCCCACACGACGTTGCCGCATATTATACAATAATACGAGTAATAATACAATAATAGTACATTTACAATATTTCATCTAAACTGTACCATTACAATCTAATGTCACTAATCTTCTAGTACTTTCACAAATATATTATCTGCTGTTTTTAAAAGTAGCCATGTTGATATTGTTGATGAACTGTCCTTAGAAGTTTTTGATTCTGTTAATCGCGTCAACTTTGTATATAAGTTAAGCAAAATAAATGTAAGTAATCCTTCGTTATTTTAATTTTTTCATAATTATCCAATATAAAACAGTTTATAATAATTTGTGGAGCCATTTAATCAAGTATTAATACTTAATTAGGTGTAACACAAGGGGATCACTTATCTTCTGTATCATGTAGAATATTCATGAATGATCTAAAAAATGTATTTATTTACTCGCAATGTTTAATGTTTGCTGATGATGTTAAAATTAACAATATTATTTATTGCTTTAATATTTAGGATGACATAACTGGCCATAGGCTTCTTTATTGGTGTATACCTAATGGTTTAACTATAAATACTTCTAAATATTATCAAAATTCATTTTTTCGTAATAGGGAAACATATTTATTCAATTATACTATTGCTGGGTCTAATTTAATAATTGTGAATCATATAAAAAACTTAGGGATAAACTTTTCTAGTGACTTACCGTTCACTGAACATATAACAATTATATATATAACAAAGAATTTGAATATTAGATTTTATTAAGAGGCAGTGTTGGGATTTTACCAATATTACATGCCTTAAAGCTTTTTATTGTGCGATTGTCTGATCTATAGTAGAATATGGATTTATTATTCGGTCTCCTTATCAGAAAAATTTGATTAATTTACAATATACATTTTTACGAATAATAGCTTTTAAAATAGGTAAATATGACCAGGATAACATTGTAACAGCAACCGAGTTAAATATGTGTGCTCTAGAATTTCGGAGATGTATGGCCGTCATAAAATAGATGTATGTCTTAATTAATAACACAATTGATTGTCCTAGTACCCTTAGTTTGATATCATTTAATGTTCCAAACTTTTTCTTACGTTCCACTACTTTATTTTATGTTTCTAGCTATCAACAGAACTTAAGTCACTATTCACCGGTTAGCTATATGATCTTGAAATGTAATTTTCTTGGTAATGAAATTAATTACACAGCTCCACAAAAAAAAAAAAAAGATCGAATGAAAAGTGCTAGGAAACAGACTTTGTTTACTTTATGTTTGTAGGGTCGCTGAATTAGAATGTGAGGTTTGTTTGACGCCATCACGTCATGGTTTTTCATAACCTCAAAAAATGTGCTTAAGAACCAAGTTATTCATTTGGAAGTAAGACAGGAAAATTTGTAACCTAAATCTACTGTGCGCAGATCCTTAACCTGTAAAAAGCCTAACCATACTTGGACTAGTCTGACCTAACCTTTCTTTTTTTCACACCCGGCATTATTGTCGGCTGCCCTAGAACTGCCGTTAGGCATAACTTCAGGGCGGCCCTCGCCGCTTCTATAAATCGCACCACCACGTTGTGAATCAGCCCGAAATTAATCATGAGCTGATTTACAACGTAGTGTGGCCTTCCCCGTTAGCCAGATCCCAAAGTGGGATCCGTTGTCCAGGTTGCACCATGTGGAGGTGGGGCAGGACTTTACGAGAGGGTAAATAACTCACGACACAAGTAACATATACAACATAAAAACCTTACGGCGCTGATTTCGACCAGTCGTCGGAGCCAGTTGGACACGGTAATGCTCCGGAGCTGCAACCGGTCCTCCGCGCGAAGCAGTTGACCGATGGTTAACAAGGAGCTTGTGTCCGTTGGCGTGTTCAACGGCTATCAAGCCTGCGGGCGGCAGAGAAGCCAGGACCCCGGCCGCCACTCCGGAGATGGTGCAGTAAGTGCACACGGTCCGAAGGGCGACTTTCCTTTGAACCCGGTTTAGAGCCCTCCAGGGGGCTCTTCTTGTCCTGACGCAGTCTCCTCTTAGGGCAGCCACTTCCGCGGTCTACCAGTGGACGGTAGGTCCTCGGGTCGGTGGCGGACGCTTTTTGTCGAGGGCGAAGTCACACGCAACTTCGACCTTCCTGTCCAGCTCTTCCGCCACCTCACTCGCAGAGACGAGTCAACCCGGTGGTGCAGGCGCCGTTCATCGGGCGATCAGTAGAACGGCCGCGAATATATCGGCGTCGACGTCCGGGCCAACTTTTCAATGGCTGCGAGCGCCGCGTACTGGCAGTTCAGGTCTCGTCCGAGGACGCTTGCCGTCAGTACATAGAACGTGATGTATGGTGGTTGCTCAAGTTCTCCACTGACTTTTCCAAACCTAATATAAAAAAATTTAAAGAAAAGTGTGAATAAAAAGACAATGTTTATTTTATGTTTGTAGGGTCGCTGAATTAGAATGTGAGGTTTGTTTGACGCCGTCACATCAGGGTTTTTCATAACCTCAAAAATTGTGCTAAAGAACCAAGTAATTACTCAATTGAATCAACAGGTCAATTTCTATACTAATAGCACTGCCCTCTCCTAGAATAGTATTAGCACTGAAGTATTATGTGGTTATATTACTATATTATGCCAAAAGTACTTTTAGCGTCAGACTAGTCCAAGTATGGTTAGGCTTTTTACAGGTTAAGGATCTGCGCACAGTAGATTTAAGTTACAAATTTTCCTGTCTTACTTCCAAATGAATAACTTGGTTCTTAAGCACATTTTTTGAGATTATAAAAAACCATGACGTGATGGCGTCAAACAAACCTCACATTCTAATTCAGCGACCCTGCAAATATAAAGTAAACATGGTCTATTTACTAGCACTTTTTATTCGATTTTTTTTGCGGAACTGTGTTATTTTTAGAACTCACTAAACCAGCTTAAAAGTTATATAAAATTATTTTACTTATTGTAATTTCTATTATAAGCTGATAAATGTGTGTGTTTTATTTTTATTAATAGTTTATCTACACTATATTTCTACAATAAAGTCTAATATGACACATTTTTTTTAGTATTAATTTTTAAACATAAGTGTAATTTTTATTTTTTTTATGTATATTGTTAATGTATATTCTATGCTCATTTGGGTTTTCTATGTAATAAATAAATATTACTATTTATATATCATGTTATTGACCAACATTAAAAATAGTCATTGCTTTGTATCATTAAAAAATGATGATGTAGGCAATCACAATAACATAAAATGTTATTCAAGTACAGTTTTTTTATGTCCCCATGAATTTTCTGTTGAGTTGATTTTTTACGATACAATGAAGTTTTAATATCTCCAATACCCAACTCAATTAATATTTTGAGTAGTGGTAAAAATTTGTCACCGTTAAAGATTTTTTATAATTTGGAACTGTTGAATATTTTCTAATAAAATAATTTTTCAGATGAAATGTATTGTGAATTTTAAATTATTTTAAAATAAATAAAAATAATTATATACGTACTTACTAAGATTGAATTTTTAATTGCATATTTTGTGAATTTATTTATATGTGTATATAAGTATAAATTGAAAAAAATATACAATATTAGCAATGATTAATACATACGAAAAAAACTCTAATACAGTACAGTCGTGGCAGAGTGAGAACGTGGCATAGTTGAGAATTCTAGTACGACTGTAATACAGTTAATAAAATTACTATCATAGAAAAAGCCTTGATAGAAATCTGCAGATAGTGTTTACTTTTTAGAAGGAACTGTTGTATATTTCAAAAACAAATAAACTCCCATTATCTTAATTATATTCTGAATTCAAATTTTACCATTTATAATTTGTTATATGATTCATAAGCTGTTATTTGCATTCGCTTATAATGGTAGATTATATATACATTTATTAAAAATTGTGATCGGTTTAATCAGCTGTATAATATTGTTATTATGCATTATAACGTTAGTTTAAAAAAGATATGTGTCATTATAATAAGTGTACACAATAGCTTACTATACCAGTAAAAATAATCAAGTTTGATGAACCTCATATGTGATTTAACTTATGACCCTAGATGAAAAAATTATATTTTTCAATTTGTGACACTTCGATTTTAATATTTTAGTATACAATTTATACAGCGATAACTAAATTATCAAATAATATTTAATAGATAGTAAAATAGATTATTACGAAGGCAAAAAATAATACATCTGAAACGCTAACACACCTGCGTATAAGTTAACACTATCGCAAACTGAGNTAACACACCTGCGTATAAGTTAACACTATCGCAAACTGAGAGAAAACAAAAAAAAAATTATATGAAGTACTTTTTTTTTAATCTAAATTACGTAACTGCATTAGTAATGCATTTTCACTATCACTGATTTAGATTGTATACTTTTTTAATTAATTAAATTAACCTTAAATATTAGATGAAAATTCATTTTTGTGCAATAAATTTCGACGAATCAGTACATAATAGACGTTTATTTGATTATTACTTAATTTTTTCTATATATCTTATAAATGCTCTAACTACATTAAAATCAGTAGTTTTAACAATGTTGATGACATGATTTAGAAATTTTTTGGAATTACTCAAACTATAAAATTCAATAGTTGAGGGTTCAATTAGCTTATGTGACGGTCTGGGCAGTATGTCAGGAAGCTCTTTCCCGATTAAAAACATTGGCTTAGATGCAACACAACCAAAATATCTACATGCTTTTTTTAATTTTGCTGTTAAGAATGATATCAGTTTATTTGTATGATATTCTTTGTAGCTAGGAAGTTGTTCTTCGTCAATAGAACCATCATTTTGCTTTGGGATATTGTTCGCATAATTATTCATTAGGTCATGCAACTCTAATATAACAACATCATCTTTAAGACAAAGTGTAGTTGAAAACTCATTAATTAATAAAATCCATTGTGTTATAAAAAATTCAATAAAACAACTTTTTTGATATTGGACGTACAAAAAATGTTTCCAAGTTAGTCGTAACATAATAATTTTAAAAAAATCAAAAACTGATTCAAGATAGAACTTAATGAATTGTAAATTATCCGCTGACCAATTAAGAGTATGAGCAGAGTTAAAAATTTCATTAATTTTTTCTACAATATTTGGCCATTTGACTTGTTCAAGATAAGTGTAAGTCAGTTTTTTTATTACACTGTTAGTTTTTACAAAACTTTTCAAAAATATTTTATTTTTTGTAAATCTTACTGTTTTATTAAATGGTATATATCCAAAATTAATTTCGACAATATGATTAATTTCGTAATAATTACTATTAATTAAAAATATAAGCTGTTCAATGTCNACTATTAATTAAAAATATAAGCTGTTCAATGTCCATATAATTACATTCGTCAAGTTTTTCATCAGTCATACAAAATGCATTATAAACATCACAATTTTCAATTTCTCGTTCTTGAATCAATTTTAATATTACATAGACATGGGTATCTTTAATACTATTGAATAGGATGAGATTATCTTTTGTAATTTCTTCAACATTGTCAGGATTACCAATAGGAGCACTTACAATACTAGTATAAATATTAACTAACCATAGTGCTCCAATTTCAATCGTTTCTATTCCGTACAATGTATTAATTTGTCGTTTAACAACTTCATTATACTTAGATATTTTTTTGGCTGCAGTAGATAGAGTACATTCAGGTTTTTCTAAAAGAATTTGCGAAATTTTCATATGAGTAAGTGCACTAGATAAATAAGTACATTTTATATATTTTGCTCTCGTTATGTTAATCGACTTATTATTCATTAAAACAATTTCCAACGTAGGTACAAATAAAGTTAACAAACAGTTTAATAAATATAGATATAAAATGTTTGTGTTAAAATTTTTATAACACATAGTAGTGTTGAGAAAAAAAAAGTGATTGGTAAATTTATAATTTTATTAAACTTAAACGATTATATAAAATAATTCATTATTAATATTTTCTATAAAAGTAAATCACATTTTTTATTGCTAATTGGCATATATTCATGTTTCAAATATTCACTCTTCTATTATATTATAGTTTTAATATTTGCATTATCTATTTATATTTTAGTTAACTCATCGTTCATTTATTAAACATATTTTTTCATTTATTATATTTTTGATATGAAAATATTTAATGCGTCGTCTAGACATTTTTGCTTGGGGAATGAAAATTTTTGAACCTTACTTTACCTTTACACAACTCAACATATCTCACTATTATTTATCGCGTCTGTNCTCAACATATCTCACTATTATTTATCGCGTCTGTTTTACTGAACATGTCAAATATACCTTCTATGTTCGCAAATAGTTTCATTATTTTAATTTATACTTATAGTATATCTTTATATATTAATTAAATTAATAAACTTAACTTTGATGTGTTAAATGATTGAATTCAGTCAAAAATAAACTATCAGTCTTCTTTTATTTAAAATTTAGTCTGAAAATGTATGTCATTTTTTTTAACTTGTGGTTTTATATTAGATTTAAAAAGATAAAGTTGTGTTATAATTTACGAATTTTTAGCAGTAAAATTGATTAAATTACTAGTTATTGCAAATAGTTGTATAAACATTTTAACCAAGTCAGCTAACCTAACTATATACCATAAGAACTACAGAAGAAAATCTATTATTAATCATTTTATAATAATATTAAAAAACATAAATACCATGCATATCTGTTATTGCTATTCAGGACTTAGACAGTTTAATAGTTTTAATTGGGGTAGGTAAATTTTAACTAAATGTATGATGTAGTAAGTGTGCGAGTTGCGGGTATGAACTGCGTTGAAAGTCTGGAGACCCTCTTCACATTGCTAGTACAATTATTATGATATTATGAGATAAAAATGATTAGGTAAAGGGAAATATTAGTATATAGAAATATGTGTTCTATAATCCTTATCCCCCATAGAAAATATGCTATTTTTCGGTATAAATGAACGTGGAATTGTTGATAAAAACACAATGATTTCAAGAACCATCATCTCTATGAAGAACTCTAGGCTATCGATCATTCAAAGAAGCATTAATATCTTATTCTGCACTAGCAACATGATGATCGATTCCAGCAATTTGAATAATGCTCTTATTACAGGAAATTTTTATAAGTTTGCATCATACCAAAATTAATCAAAGGCTAGAGGTATGGAGATCAGCTTTTGAAGATAAGGGGTTTAAAAAAAGTAGGAGAAATACAAAGTTTATATAGTATGAGTTTGGTAAAGAAGAACACGAGGTAAGTGAAATGAGGAGATCAATGACAATAGGTGAGGATGTTATAGGAGAGGAGTAAAGTTTGAAGTATTTAGGATCAGTTGTGCAAAAGAGCAGTGGTATTAACGAAGATTTAAGAAACAGGATTTATTTACGGTGGTTGAAGTAGAGAGAAGCGTCTGGTGTGATAAAGTAGAGCAGACAATTAATGTAGCAGAGATAAAAATGCTTAGATGAATTATTGGAGTGACTAGAGAAGATAGCATAAGAAACGAATATAAAAGAGGTAATATAGGTATAGCGTCATTCGTAGATAAGAAGATAGAAAATAGACTTAGATGGTTTGGTTATGTTATGAGGAGAGAGGATTCGGAACCTGTAAGAACAGTTATAGAAATAAATGTTTAAGGAAGAAGAGGTAGAGATTGACCAAAAAAGAGATGGAGGGATGTTACTTATTGCGATACGAGGATGGCTGATGTGAGCGTAGATGATTTGGAAGATCGTGTCAAGTTTAGGATAAGGGTGGCCGATCCCAAATAGTTGTGACTAAGGTGAGGAAAAAGAAGAAAAAGAAGGAAAAGAAGAACAATGATGAAATAGTTCATTTCATAAAAGACTTGAATGATATGGTAGTTAGAGATTATATTCTAAAAGGTGGTAGTAATTATATTTGTGAATAGAAGAATTTAGCATGTATCTAAAAAATGCAATAAAATTGCTAACCATTGGTTATATACAATCCTGGTCTGAAGACATACTTCAAATTAATGTGAGTTTTATAAATATTTAAAAAATCTATTTACATAATATAATGAAAATTTTTTTTAGGATAATTATTTAGCAGACGAAAATAATGGGCCTATATTTTTCAACTACTCATTGACTACAAATAATATTTTTGGGTAATGGTCGAAGCCTACTAGTGTTATAAAATTATACATATATTCATTATGTCTTTTAGTTTTATTCTTTATACCTGTTAATTTTTTTAATAATGATCTTATAATCTAATATAAAAATATAGGCTGTTTTTTGTTCAATAATATATCTTTATTTAATAATAATAGCAAAAGTTTTTAATATATAGTATTTTAATACTATAATATTATTAATAACCATAATATATATAAAAATAATGTTACATTATAAGGATAGTACAGTCGAAATGAGTGTCTGAAAATATGTGATCTAACTTTACAAAGACATATACAACAGTATTAGTAGGAAAAGAAATGGAGGTATCTACTTTTATACGTAGGTCGAAATTGGTACTTTATCGTCAATATTGAAAATTTTGATAATGTCAACGTCTTTGGAGCTTCTCGTACATATTACGTACAGCTTACGAATATTCCTTTTTATAACTTCTGGAGAATTATATTATATGTATTAAGGGTGTAGAGTCAGACAAATATGTAAAATCGAAAAAGTCTTTATTGTCTTATAGAGTAGTCTTAGTAGTAATATCCTAAACAGATATGTGTAGCTCGTTAATATCAGAAGGGCTGTATGAAAAAAAATCTCTTCATTGTAAATTTTAAATCCGGGTTGCGCATTTAATATCCAGATGAAATCACTATCGATGTAAAATTAATTTCTAAATAGTATGTCGTACCTGTGAATTGATCACAAATGGCAAGGATAATCATCAACACCAATAGTGTATAGGTATTCACTAGGATGATGATACTAGAATGCTACACAAAATTACACAATTAGTAATAGCAATAGATTAATTGATGATTCATCATATATACGTATAAATACGTATAAACATGGCATAGAACCATTTGGTAAGGGCTAAAATGGTGGCGATTACATAGATACTACGACTGAAAGGATATGTATGTTAATAAAGTACAGCGATCCCATATGGATAGAATAATGTTCTGAATGTAGTAAGAAGTGTAACCACATATTAGCAATGATAATGGAGATGTTATCCGATTAATATAAAGATTACTAAGAATGCCTATTCGCAGATATGTATACAACAAAATATCTTTAGTGTAAAATTTTTATCTTGGCGATTAGTGTGCCTTTATCAATTTTTACATTTACAGGTGAACGACGACTGAAAAATCTTACTTTTGATCGGTGAATCATTTTGTTAATTTTTTTTTAATAATTATCGGCTTCCTAAACTATGTTTAAATAGAACTTTAAAGTTTTTATTAAAATATTCTTCTTTAAATTTTAAGTTTTACGTATAATATTTCCAAATTATCATCGTAAAAAAAATGTATACTTTTGAATTTTTCACAAAATTATCTGTCTATTAATAGTAATTTCATAATCATGAGATTGAATAAAAATTCTTAATGATCTTAGTTATTTGGGACCTATAGGCCTGGACGTATATGGTTGCTGACAGTGAATAGTCCCCCCAAGACATTCATATCACGTGAAGTGGTTGTTAACTTGCCGCAGAAAAGTTAGCTGAAAAGTAAAGTGACCGTTAGGATACTCTATGACACAAGGTACACCTTATAGTATTTAGTTTTATCACAGTATCGAGCTCTGCTGTGATGGACCCGTATTTATTGACAGCTCATGGGAGCAACATGAATAAAAACATTAAAAAACCACAAAACAATATTTACGTACAATTACGTAAATTGACGGCTTTTCACACAAGAATCGTTGAAATTGAAAACCCCAATGTGAACAGCGGGAATTTTAGTGAACCATCTACTGGCAAAGATGCGATAACAGTAGATACAGATCAGGAGTCGCAAGACTACTGGGAGTAATTGTTGAAACGTTTAAATTTAAACGTCTTAAATTTAAGCCTAACAAACCATGCAGGGGTCAATATTAGAATATTATATAATTCACGCAGATAAATCTACATCAAAGTAAAAGGGCCAGAAATATATTGCTAAGAACTCTATAGCTAAGAGAAATCAATACCCTTACAAATAGCACTTGTTTAGGAACCATAGCTACATGGTAATCAGATAAGATGTCATTGATTTTACAGTTTGCTCATAGAGATTAATTCAGATAATAGAAGGGTAAAAAGTGTTCTTTGAAACTTCTATTTTGCTCATAAGCACATTTACTTCACTTTGAAAATAAACAAAGTTGAAATGAAGTAGTATAGGAACCCTAAAAGTATAAACTGGGCCAACTACAGGGCAGATCTTTCACATATAAAATCTACAGTTTAGATTAGAACAAAGCACCAAAAATATCGTAAATGACACTCAGAATTGCATTAATTTGGCATACAAGAAAATATCTTTGTTAATATCCCCCATTTAAAACAATGTTGATCTAAGTTTTACGGGCTTATTACTGCTTTTTTCATTTTAATGTCAGTACCAAATAAATGTATGAATTCCCGCCTAAAGGAAATATTTGTATACACCGAATAAAATATCGTCTATATTAGAAAACGAGTAATTACTACTTTTACTTTCGTTCTATGAAGAGGTAATTCAAATGTTATAATATATCTGCCAGTCAAAAATGGGGAACCCACTATAGTGAAATGCATAAATGCATTTATGCATGACACATAAATAGCTGTAGTTAGGTTTCGCATATACCCACTTCTTATGTGTAAGCCACTGCCATACACCTACATATAAATTTAATCTTAACACTCATATCTGTGATACTTACTGTATTAGCAAAGAGAGAGTGGATCCCTCCCATTTATGACTATAGTCTTAACCTCCTAGCAGGCTATGGAAAGGGGAAATATGCATTTCGTCGCGATCTATACCAATCCAACCATATACACCACCCATTTATCTAAGGAGAGGGAACGGCCTTAGCCGTTATACGGTGAGCTCAGCGCATAAATTATTTACCTAATAATTAATAAGATATTTAACTTTTCAAAACAATTGCAAAGTTAAATAGTCTGAATTAATCAACTATAAAATTTAATAAACAAAAAAAATGTACCTTCTATGTTTTTCCACTTAATAATTTATAATATAATTTAAAAAAAAAATCCCAAAGTCCACTCTTTTAAATAATTATTTATAAATATTATATTAAGTACAATTTATATATACAATATGTAATCTATTAAGTACTTAGGAGATGTTAGATCGAATCTATTATTATTCATTATATTTTCGTCAGGGTGATTTTGATGCTTCATGAAAATTTTGTTTCTATTTTCATTATCATCAGCATTACTTATTTCCTTGGAATCGCCGATTTGAATTGCAGCATTACTGCCGAGCTCATATAGTTTTGTGTAAATATCTTTAGTTTCACAAAGAATATCTAAAAATAAATGATGATGTCATTTTTATTTGATATGATACACTTTAAAAGTATGTAGAATGCAAATATTCCGATATTTTTAAGTGTAAAATATCAAAACTAATTAATTTATGTTGCAGTTTAAATAAAACCTATCACTACAATAATTATTAGTAATGAAATTATCAAGAAAGTATTAACATATTATTTTTTTAGTAAGCATTGATTTCAATATTTAATTTTTATTTTGATAAATGGTAATTATTATAAACTCTATAAACCTAATAATAAGAAACATAAAAATGATTTAAAATTAAACTTTTAAAGAAAATACAAAAATATTAAATAGTAATAAGCATCGCATAGCTGGAGCTCCGCTCCAGACCTGGTTGGGCTTACCAAGTTGGGTCTTTGGGCTATCCTCATGAGTAGACAACTGATTCCGTTAAGAGTACCTAGTTATGACAGGTACGATAAATGTTTTGCAGGAAAAATATTTCATCAGAATGAGTGTAACAAAAACGTTTAATTATTAAAATCAGGATAATTCAAAAAGAGAAAAGTAAACTGTATTGGGTTTTAAGGTTAACATTTGTTAATGAGATATTTCCCTTGGGCGTATTCAGAATTTATTTTAAGAGGATATTGAATTTTGTTTACACTAGTATTACATGCTATAGAATTTTTTTTGTTTAAAATCAAAGTGATGATCAAAAAATGGTCTATATTTCTAGGAAGTTACCTAAAAAAATATTGATAGCGCTGGTTCAAGAGGGAAATCGCCCATATCTCCCTTAAATACACCCCAAGTATACACTTTTTTTGTTATATCCCAGAAATGTCTTTGAGCAAATCTGGTGAAAATTTTAAACCTTAAGTTGTAAAACGCTGGCGTCAGCGAGGATTTTTTCGAAAACGGTTGAAATTTTAAAACACTAACGGGCGAGCGGCAAAAATTTTCTGACTTTCGCTAATAATTTTTCCGGAGTCTCGAGACTGAGTACTTTGGTTGAAAATTTTTTTTGAAAATCCGAACACGCTAAGTAATTATCCCTGGGAATCGTTTTGTTCGTTGTTTTATTATATAATAATGTTAAATTTTGAGATATTTCTTAAACTTCTCATATTTTATGAATTTCTCATAAATTTTTCAAAAATGTCTGGTAAATTAAATTTTCAGAAAAATTCAACGCAATTATATAATATTATAAAATATAATAAATAATTATACCTACCTATTATATATTTATTAAAAATATACGTGTTGTCATAATACAACTTGCAATGAATATAAGATTTTTTGATGACTTTAAAGAATTCAACATGTTTTTTTAATTCTGCTACAAATTCTTCTGTTTCTTCCAGATTCACAACCAATGCGTTCAAGAAATGGTCAATAATATCATTTGTAAAAATCTCAGTTAGAATATTAACTTTTAATCTGTTATGATATAAAAATGATTTAATTGAATTCTGCAAATCAGTGCACGAATAAAATAGATCTTTATTCCTTTTATGAATAAAGTGGTTAAAGCAGTTAGACAATTTATTTAAAAATATTAAAAAAAGTTGTTTTGGTTTGTAGCCAAAAAGATTTAAATCGACAAAATGTTGAAAACAATCAAGTATTCTTTTACCGATTGAAATGATATTTTCATAGTATTTTGTATATTCTTGTTCGTTACTCATAAAGTTATATTTGTATACTAATTTTCTAAGAATTATAACAAAGAGTCTTACTATTAAAGCTATGGGACGAAACGTTGCAGTAAGTATTAGCGTAAGAAATATATCTAGTTCTTTTCTATAAAAAGTATATTTGACGTATCTAAATATGTCAAAAAGTGTCAATTGAATTTTATTAGGACATTTCATAGTGAGAGGTGCAAATCGAATCATATCTAAAACATTTTTATTCCGTCCGTTTATTATTATTGGATATTGTTTATCTTGAAAACTAATTATTAAATCTTTTTCGGCAATTTTGAGATTTTTCATCATAAAGTCATAAAATATTAAATTTGTCGGTAAGAATTCCCAGTATTGAGACCGTTTAATAGCTTTATTAAAAACTTTATACACTTTACTGTATTTTAAATTTTTTACATTATCATCTTTGCCGTTTTGTTCTTTATCTGTTTGTAATAATCGGTTTTTAAGTTTATTTGAAACATATTGAAATTTTTCTAAAGTATATTCTCTTGAATCGTTGTAATCAGGACAATAAATAAATACTTCGTCATATATCACATTATCGCAATATTTCAATAACCTCTTCTCAAACTGTTTTAAAAAAAAATTATGGAACATTAAGTAACCTTTAAGAACACTTGAAGTTTGATTTGACATATCAAATATTCCCTTATCATTTTTAGCATAGAAATCTACATACTTAGAAACATTATTTAAGTATAAATTAACTGATGTCAATTCATTCGAATACATAGTTTTATTAGTGTCCCTTAAAACATCTAACATTACTAGTACAATGTCACCATGAGTTTTTATTGTGTCGCCATATGTGTTCAAATTAAGCACATTATAGTTTTCTACGTTTTCAATAATTTCTGTTAAATATCGATTATTATGATTAAAAAAATTTAGCATATATTTGATGAAATTACAGTGAAAATCATTATAGATTGATCCAAACGTTAAATTAATGTGCAGTAAAGATAACATTTTTATTATAATCATATTTGGTCTTTTTAACGTAAAAAACTTAAATATAAAACTGTTTTATGTAATTTTCTGTACATTTACAAGCTATTATATAGTTCATTTAATAATTTTTCATACTTAACTATTTACCATATTTTATATAGAGTTATATTTATGATGTTATTTGTTTAAGTGTTTAGAATTCCTGCATAAATATATAATAAGGCAATCTTTTTTAGTATTTATTAGTAAATTTATAATAATTTGTATATTTGTATTATGAAATGTCTTAAAGATTGAAAATTAAACATTTTTTCAATTTGATGTTGATTTACATAGTAAAAAAGAAACAAAACCCAGACTTTCTTTATTTCTGAACGTATTTATTTATTGTTTCTCTTCGAAAAATATAATACCTCTTTCATTTGATATACTTTTTATTTAAATCGGACAATTTTCCCTTATACAGGGGGCGTTCAAAATTTGAAATNATTTAAATCGGACAATTTTCCCTTATATAGGGGGCGTTCAAAATTTGAAACATACGTATAAAAATTAGAACTATTTCAACTTATCTTCTAATGTTCGGTAAATACTGCGTCCTTTAAACAAATGTCAAATTAAAGCTTATATTACGCAATATAAATAAAAAAAAAAAATTTGTCCGGACACTGTATCTTCTATGTGCAAAGAGCTGTCGAATTTCAACAAAAAATGTAATATTTGTGAAAAAAATCATATCGTGATGTTTTTTGTACTTAAAACTTCCATAACTTAAAGAAATATCAATAAATCAAAATAATATTTTAGCTGTGATACAAAGCTGAGAAGGTATTAATTTTACTATGATGTGTTTATATTTTTGTGTCTGTCACTACTTTTTCTCATCTCTCGCTTGACCGATTTTTTTCAACGATACTTAAAACGATATTTATTCATAAATTATATTTTTAAATCTAAAAACTACTAATCATGATATAACTAAGGATATAGGAATTGATGTAGCTTTTGTAATTACCCACCAATTTCTTAGAAGTAAAAACTATCTACATATTTGCATTGAAGTGTTTCTTATGATAGTGATTTAATCACTAAAGATATCATCTATACTTGATCAACTATGTTACATCCACACTGTGATGCGACCCCACTGTGACATCGTATTTTTTAATGGTTATAAAAATAAGGTGTGATAAATTTGAGTCCGAAATGTTAAACTCAACACGTTGAAGTAAAGTAAAATAGCTATATCAGCTATTTTTCACAAAAGAAGCTGATCTTTTCTCCATAACATTTTTGGTACTTAATTTGATAGATACGGTTGTTAAACCTATAAATTAAAAATTTTGTTGGGATTTTAAAAATATAATTTTTTTTATGTTTTATAATCAAATACTATAATTAATTTTATAAATAGAAAAAATATTTAATATTCACAAAATGTCGTATCCTTTAAAAAAAAAAATTGTTTGTTTATTAAATTTTTAATGAATAAAACATTTACATTTTATGCATTTTGGCTGAATGATTTATAATGTAATATAATAAAAAAATTCTAAACTCAACCCTTCTGAATATTTTTTGATAAATATTATATTAAGTACAATTTAGAATAACAATATGTAATGCTTGAGGATATATCCATGTTTTCAGTTTGTTTCTGACGTTTCGGACTCATTGCAGAGTCCATCTTAAGAACCGTCTTCAAACCAAACACAGTTGCAGGATCACTACTCCGAAACCTGAAAGATAAACTGCCAGAGATGCAAACATCAGAAGTATATGAATTACCGTGTTCATGTGGTAAATCTTACATTGGACAAACAGGAAGAGCTATTGCGACAAGAATTAAAGAACATGAAAAAGACGTGGAGTACCAAAGAACAGAAAAATCTGCAGTAGCTGAACGTGCCAAAAACAGAGGATATGACATACAATTCGATAAAGTAAAAATACTAAACAAAGAAATTCATTTTGGAAAACGGATGTACAAGGAAGCATTAGAAATCGAAAAATGTCCGGAAAATTTCAACCGAGAAGATGGATGGAAAATCAACAAAACTTGGTTACCTATCATACACTAGACAAAAAGGAATTCAACCAACAACGCCGAAATAATTCAATATATGAAGAGGCTACAATCAGCATAACAAATAATTGCCGGTGTAGGAAAGGAAGACAGAAATGTCAAGAATGTCGTAAACAACGTTAGTCAAAAATCGAAATGTTGTCAATAACGTTAGTCAAAAACCCTGATACGGCAAACAACGTTAGTCAAAAACCAGATGTTATCAATTTTATAAAAACAGACTGTTATCAAGATAAGCCGCCAGTATAGTTGCAGCCACCGACTAGCAATCATCACTCTGAAGATGGACTCTGCAATGAGTCAGAAACCAACTGAAAACATGGATATATGCTCAAGGATTTCAAGCAACAAGACAATCCATGAAAGCTTTAACACATTCATAACAATATGTAATCTGTTATGTACTTAACAGAGGGATAATTACAGTTTATATAGCATCTATAATTAGTCTTTATATTCTTGTTAGGGTGATTTTGATGTTCCATAATATTTTTTTTTTTTCATTATCATCAGCATTACTTTTTTCCTTGACATTACCGATTTGAGTGGCAGCATCATCGTTGAGTTTATATAATTTTGTGTAAATATCTTTAGTTTTACACAGCATATCTAAAAATAAATAATAAAAATAAAATAAAATAAATTTATATTTATTTAACAAATTTTTAAACGGTAACATAAGGTATAAAAAAAATAAAATATGTATTCAAATGCACTTTTTGATGTTGAAGACGATTGTGTAAATAAATTTTGTGTACCATAATTTTTTAGCTATTAAAGTATTGCCGACGTAAATTAAAGATAAGTAGACAAAACATTCAAGATCTGATTAATTTTGAACAATTATTTATAAAAATGTTAATAATTTTTTTAAATATTACTAAACTATCTAAATAAACACCACAAGAAAAAAGAGGGATTCCAAGATTATATTGTTTTGTGTTGAAATACTACTCAAAATTTTAGTGTTATGCAACGGAAGCACATCAAAAATAATTTATTAAAATTTTTGTTTTTCGAAATTTTAATTTACTATCAACATTCTTAACCAGCTAATAATATTATTTATCACTCAATTGGTTTTTATTTTTAAGTTTTGTTGAACAATAGCAATGATGTTTATATCATTGGTTATAAAACTATCCTACGAATGAGGTTTCAGTATCAAACTATTAGAATATATATTGAATTTTTTTTTTTTTTAACTATCAAATGGCTTTATTATTCAAACGATAGAATTATCTTTATAAATATATTTTACAATAATTGTACATGAAAAAGTTTTCTAACAGTTAATAAATAATATACGTGTGTGGAGTAACACCTCCAGTGAGGTGACTCCTTAACCTAATTTAAAAACTAATTTATAAACTAAGTCATATGGTTTATGACGTTTAAGGCGTTTGATGTCTTTGGAGTTGTCCAAAAGTTGAATGGATGTTTTACTTTGCTTATATTAAAATTTTTATGTTCAAAAAATAAATTTGTCCCGATAACTTTTTTCTATAAGAAAATGACCATTGAATTGAACAAAAAAAAAGAAATCTTTATATAAACATCTCTGTTTAACATGTGAATATTTAATATTTTGATATTTCAAACTGCCACAACTTTATGAAAAATGAACAAATCAAAATAATTTTTTTTATTGAATCCTTAAGCATTTATCTTTATTTGATTTAATTTTTTGAAAATCTGTTACTTAACCGGTTCACAGGGGAGGATTTAAAATAGTAATTTTTGAATAAAAATATAACTTTTTCAACATAAATTTTGAAAATGCTCCAGAAATAATGACACTTTTATATACATCTTAAATAAAAGCTTTTTTGATTAGTCAATGACAATTTTAGAATAAGTATTCAATGAATTAATAACATTTTAATACATAGCGTGGGAATTTAGTGACGGTGAGGGTAGTTTATATTGGTTGGTAATTATATACTGCCAGATATCAATCAATACTTATCTAAAAAAAAAAATTCCTCAACTCTACTACGATGAATCCTAAATAAACTATTTAAAATTAGATATAGTCGTTTAAACTCGCATTGATGTATTGCCAATTTTATTGTTCAGTGTTTTCATAAATGTATACCGACTTCTTATAGGGAATAACANTACTTATCTAAAAAAAAAAATTCCTCAACTCTACTACGATGAATCCTAAATAAACTATTTAAAATTAGATATAGTCGTTTAAATTTGCATTGATGTATTGCCAATTTTATTGTTCAGTGTTTTCATAAATGTATACCGACTTCTTATAGGGAATAACAAGTTGATAAAATAAAAAAAAATAATGAACATTCATTTTCTATTTAATAATCTAGTTATTATAGCATGAATATCTATACAAAATCGTTTATTATACAAAGAAGTTCATGATATATTTTTTCTTATTGCTTGGTCGAAAAATTACAGGAATATTAATTAAAATTATACACTTGTGAGTATATTATCATAAGATTTTCACTGTCCCTTCCATGGTTAATAGTTTTGACGTTATTTGTTATGTAAAAGTGTACGACTATGATAAAATAATTTTTCAAAAATATCATAAAATTTTAAGTACAGTTACACATCTTTACTCGTATAGGATATTTCTTATCCAAATAAAAAAACTGTTATTTCGAATGACGTTATGATAACTATTTATAAAGTCATCTAGTTAGTATAAAGATACTATTATTTTTATTTAGATAATAATCTACATTTTCCCAATACTGCTTCTTGTATAGGTAAATGGAGACTTTAATGTAATTTGTCGAACTAAAAGCAGTCCAGCCCTATCGAATACACGTCTCACTGGACTGAACAAGTATTTGATTTGTCATTGTTTTTATGTACTCCATGTATATCGATTAATAACGTTTCAACTAACATTCCGAGAAAGAAAAATAGAAGCAATCTACGTGTAAATAATATAATTTATTAATAAAATATAAAAAATATTTAAAAAGGATGCATTGAAGAGGAAGACTCAACTAAGTAGATATATTAGGATTCAAAAAAACGTCGTTTTTAATCATATTTCTTTACCGGCGCAATATTTTTACGCGCGTCGAATAAGGTTCGTCGGTGAAGCCCCCGAGGATGTCAAAAATAATACCGTATGTATCGAATAAATAGTATTTACTGCATTACACAGTGTGTACCTTATTTATAATAAAGTCCAGCGTTGTATACACGCGCAATTGCGTGATCACTGTGCCCTTGAGGGCTTACGGGTTTCCAAAATCCCATAATATTTTCTTCATACATCAGCCGACGTCGGGTGAAATTATACGAGCGTCCATATCGGTACGAAATTTTCAAAGTGAGAAATAAATCGATTTTATGTGTTCGGCTGGACAATAAAATACTTGGGCAAACCGGTCCGCTGACACGTTAAACGTTCGGCTCCCTCCAGCCATGCACTTAGGGTTTCTTCGTTTACCTATACTTATGTTTAAACATTCAACGGTCTTCAACGTTCGACAGAGAAACATAGTACGCACTAGGCAACGGAATGAGCTGTATGGCCACGGAAATAATAATAACTACAACACATCGCATAAACCCTCATTCGATTCTTTGTTTTTATTATTATTATTTTTTCGTCGCCCGTCTTTGTCCTCAGTAAATTGATTGTCTATATACATTGTGCTATCTACAGATTTATACATTATAATGTTATGCTCTTTACATATGAATAATAGACGAGAAATACCAATTACCTTCGACGACCCCGGGGCCATGGGGCATATACCGTACCCGAAATACAAGAATCCCACACACGCCATCTGAAACAATATTCAAATTCGCCGTTAAAGGTGTTAAGGTCTGACGTTCTATCCAAATGCGTTGGATGTTTCTTAACAGATCACGCTGATAATTTATTCACTCGTTTTATTGATTTATTTTATCTTATTTAAAATTTCCCGAGTACCCTTAAATTACAATGGGTATATGGATGTGTCCGTCACACAAATTTTGGTTTAACTCTTCTAAGATTGATCTAATAGTCGATTGTAATTTTACTAGTATTTTAATCATTTTAAAATTGGTAAAATTTTTATAGCAGCCAATATTTTAAGTAATAAAATAAAAAAATACACTTCACTACAAAGAGATTCTACACAAAAATCTTTGTTACTAGATACTTAAACGAACGTTAATGGAGCTAAGTGTGTATAAGTTAAAATTGTAGAACATTGAATAATTAAAAAAATCATGAAATTAATATATGGATTTTTATTATTCTTTCTTAGAAAAAAAAGTACCTTGCAATTTAGGTAATAAACCTGCTGATTCTATAAGATAGATCGTGTAAAACGGACAGCGGCAACATAAAAATGTTGTCAAGAAGAAACGTAAGATTGAAGACTTATTATAATAAAATATTGTTTTACTACTCCCGAGAAATATTAAAAGCGAAACTAATGTTAATAGTAATATATTTTTGGAGATAATAATTTTATAGTTGTCGTTTTTGTCATATCGTGCGTTACAGACTTAAGCTGTTAAACTTTAACAGGTTATCGTTAGCCGCCATATTCATAATTTATGATTAATGATTACAATTTGTTTGACTTATGGATGTCAATGATCATAAAACTGTTCCAAGGTTACTAAGTTTGAATTATTTGTTCGACGTAAAATTAATATATTGTAGAAAATACTTCGTTATATGTATAAGTTTTTGCCTTAGGCTGTAGAGTACCATATAATATTAAACGGAAAGTGTCTTTATAAATATTCATTATCCCTTTACATTTTTTGAGTAATGATATTCTTGTCATTATTGTTTGATTTCAGAACACCAGAAATACTGTGCTAAGTGTTTTAAATAAATTATAACAGAGATATTATTGATTTTTATGAAAATAAAGATTGAATTTCCTAATTAAATGAACTACGTATTCAAAAAACTTAAAAGATATGGTATACATTGTATTGAATTTCTTTCATTGTACCTTTTACTTCTAAAAAACTCGGAATGTAATAATACAGTTCAATGTAATGGAAAAAATAGTAAAAGCCATGTAATAATTAGTACTCGAGCACACAAATTACATATTTCAAAATTTTAAACTTATTCATTCGGAAACTTCATCTCAATGGTACACATCATGTGTTCTGAGTTTGAATTATTTTAAATAATTCAAAAGCAGGTGAATAGATTAAACGATCGAAACCGTCATTCGATTTGATACAAAAACCAATTAGAACTCGACTTTGATGCTTCTAAAATGTAAATTAGAGGACTATCGGGTAACATATGCCGTACTGCCTTAAAAATCAAACTCATATTTTGATATGCTTGGACTTATACTGATCTACATTATGTATAATAATAAATTAAGGTTTGAATAGATGGTAAAATAAATAATTATAGTAACGCGTAACAAAAGGGTTCGTTTTAAACCTGTTTGTATTTTTTATAGGTGTGTTTTACTGGCACCCACATGTTAGAAATTTGAAAAAATATATATTTATTATTATGTACTTCTTTATTTAAAATTTTGTAAATCTTAAGTCTAAAATTGACAAATGCCGTTACGTTGTATCCGAGAAGGAAATACTATTTTCTTGAGGTAAGAATAAATATACTATAATTAATTCTATACGTATACAATTGTACATAATACTGATTATGTTCGAAAAGTGAAAAATTTAAGATAGCGGGTGCTGAAATAACGTTACACTAGTACACTTTTAGAAAAAACATTGTTCGGGTTTTAGAGGAATAAATAATTGAGGAATTGATAATAGAGGAATTGTATGAAAAAAAAAATTGTCTTTAAAAAATCGTACATAACACTGATTTGAAACGCCTAAGTCTATCATATCTCTGTCGATTGATGATACAACTTTGTTGTATCCCTAACAGCTTTATAAATAAATAAAATATTTGAGTACTAACTGATTCAAGAATAAACTTTTTCTCCCTTAACACTACCAAGGGTTATTTTGACAGCTATCAACCGTAACCCAAAAGAATAATAAGAGTAAGGGTACTCAACTATTATCAGCAAAAATTACTCGTTAAGTTACTATCAAGGACGTGTCGTATAGAGACCCAACAGTGTTTTTAAGGGGAAAATTCCTTTACTCATAATAACAGAAAGGGAAAATGTTTAATAATGATGCAAATGTAATAATCAAAAGATATAATTAAAACAAGATGAAACGTGTAAAACAAGAATACATTTAAATTACAATATAGATATGACTTACAAATGCATAAAGTATAGATATGTTTTAACTATATTTAACGTTATTTGACAATACTTTTATCAAAGATTACGTTCATTAAAAAATAAACAATCTATCAGAAATTAAACTGACAAATACATGTCGTTATTGTATAATGCAACCCGTTCAAAGATTAAATAAAAGTTATCGTATGAAAGCAACTTTTTTTTTTTTTATGCTGCACGTTCAGGGTTATTGTTAATTTATTTAACATAAGAGTTTTTTATTATCTGGGAGAATGACTAATCTGTCACTATAGAGAAAGATAACATTTCCAGTTCTTAGGTTGATCGGTAGCCTAAAAAACGTAACTGCCCGTGATGTAGTTCCAAATTTTTTTTATGATAATTTTTAATTTAAAGTTCGTTTAACCCATCTGTTGAATATTTAAAGAAGCAAGCATTTTTTATTGGTAAGTGCAAACAAATGGCGTACACTTCTTACGTATTGTTGTGCGTACATTATAATGTACGTATAAGTAATTTCATGTTCCTCGTGCATTAACACAAGTTTAATTATATAAATTATAATAATACATGGTAACCCCCAAAGCACGACATTGCAGTGAGGTAGTCAAGTCGTGGTGGCTTCAAGGGTAGATATCGTGTGAGAAAAGAGATCTCGCACTAATAGGATTGTCGATACGTTTTTCAACCCTCGAGGCATCCAAACTCAAGTCCAATATTGTAATGCTGTTGTGGTACTATTACAAGCACGCAACAGAGTAAGAGTAAAGAACACGTGCTATTAGACCAAAGACACGCACTCACCGTCGGCCATCTGAAGAGAATATACTCCTTTTGTTGTGGATTATTCCATCCACGCTAATCTTCAATAATCGATTTACGCCTTTGGCCATGCATCTCCATACGACTATGCAGTCTTTGACCAATGTGCTCGCATTACGACCAACATGGGATGGTTAGTACACTTATTATTATTTATTCAAATACAAGAAAACGATACACATTTTCACGTGTTCAGCATATCGATGTGGAAGTAACAATGATGAAGATAACGTGTTGCACGTCAGCTGTCACGTTGTATTATTAACATTTATGACCCGACATTCCACAAACAAGTACGTTTTTCTATGATAGCGAACAATTGTTTTGCATAATACCGCCAAAATAATGTCACATTTTGATAATTTTGATAACGATTGAAGAAATAATGTTTATTGGCACAAGCTGTTTTAACTAAAATAAAAATAATAATTATACGTGGTTGACTCCACCCAAATTTTTATTTTTTGAAATTTTAAATTTCATCGACTTGAGTAAAGTTTTTCCATTTCGTAAAATAAACGGCTAAAATTTTGAAATAAATACACCTCGAATACATGAAAAGTTAACGTGTACAAGATTCTGATTGTAATGATTAAACCAAATGGTATATAAACATTTACATAGTAGATTTAGGAATTAAATATAAATCAAACTTCCATATAGTAACAAACTGTGTTGTTTCCACTTTTATTGTTTGAAATTAATACTTTAATATTATATTTTAGTTGGTTTACGTCTCGACTTATATACAGACTGTATTACAATATAAAACTGGTAATGATTAATGTTTATACATCAAAATTAAATGCGTATAACACCAACGGTGTTTTGATGGATGCTGCAACGTTTGGTAAATAATTATTCTATTTTTTTGTTTAACTTTAGACACCTGCATTTTATGTACTTTCTTACTGGTTTTTGCCAATGGGTGATCCTCGAGGTATATTAATCAAATTTCGGTTTATATTGACGTCAGAATTATATAGTATATTAAAGCTATGAGCATTAACAAATTGGTCAAATTATGTTAATAAACACACATGTGCCATAACATAAAATTATGATAGACATGCGTACCTTTCGGGTATATACCTGTACAGCAAAAAATAAATTCTTTTAAAAAAATCATTTCCAGATTTTATTCAAGTATAATCGAGACATAATGATATAGCTATTTAATGTCTTGGTTGTGTATCCACTTGTTGCCCATTAAACGTACTAAGCTCTCATTCAGTAGCTATTACCAGACATATAATTTATGTTTAATATTTTATTTAAAACAAGACTTTTTTTTAAACCTATCTTAATTAAAAAAATTTCCGAGTTTTTCATATAAATTTATAGTGTTAAAGATTCTATGAAAGCTAATTCGTTAAACGTTTCAAAAAAAAAAAAAATCTTAGCATGAATCAGGTGCGTTAGTGTCAAATTATATTTTTAAAGTGTGAGAAATACATTTAAATAATATTATTTATTGTGTCTTGACTAGCACAAATTAATATTATTACAGGTAACATGTACTTTTAGAGTCAATATCCATAAAACATTGTAATAGGATTTCAAATAATATGTGTGTTTAAAAAGTCGAATTAGCATAACGTAATAATACTTTTTATATAAATAGATGATTTATGTTACACAGTCAATTATCGTAGTTATGTGGTAATTCTGAAAATTAAATGTGATCTATACGTTTATGTAGATATTTTTTTTAATTAAAAAACTTGTATCAAAGGTTATTTTACTCTCTCAATCAAATATATAAAACTATGAGAATAAAATTATTTTCCGTTTTATTTATTTACACGATTCATTTAATTTTCTTGAAAAATAAATGAAATATTAAATTCAAAACGGTAAAATGGAGGAAATAGTTTGTCATACTTCTTTTTCGCAATGTGAATGGAATGTGAACAATAATGTTCCAATCAATTAATTAGAGATATATATTTTTGAAACTATTACTCTTTTCGTGTTAAGAAGAGTGTACATGAAGTATACAAGAAGTATACTACCCTAACAAATACCAGAGTGAACAACAAACATTCCATTATGATCGTCATGAGAAATACAGCTTAAGAGAATTGTTTCCTGGGCACAAATTGTTTCCAGTTTAGTTGATGCGAAATTACAAACAATACAGAGAAATCAGTTTCGGCCCACAAACTGTTATTGTTGCTTATTGTTAACCGATTATCATCACTATCTCACTTTATCGGTGCAGTAAAATAACGATAAAAACAAGTATAACACTTTCACTTCAAAAACATAATGTATAAAACATATTGTATACAGACTAGTAGATTTCATTGTGTGCAAGTATAATTTGCGTGGGCGCAACATGTACTCATCGACACGTTTTTACGTCAATGTATGCGACCTACAAGTTGTGTTGCAGAATATCTGTCGGATAAAATTTATGGTTGTGGCAAGAAGTTAATATAAACTTAACAGAATATGTTCACATTTAAGATAATACAAAACAATTGTGAATCAAAATTTATTAAACGTTATATTGTACGTCATTCTCACAATATAGTTTTTAGAAGTTCACGGATCAAATATGAAAGTTATTCTTCACTAAATAAATAAATTTGATATAATTAATGGAATTATTCATTTATACATATTATATAAATATATTAATTTCCAAAATTATAATCATATATATATATATAAGTATACGAAAACATTAGAATCTTTAAATTACACATGCGATTAGCTGTATTCAAAATATATGTATTATCTCTAGTAAATTTCATGGTCGAATCCACATTTATAAATGTGTCCATTAAAGAGACACGTTTCCAGGTGGTTCGCAATTATTCGCATATAAATTACGACATTAACAGCTCGAATACACGATCGGACCCGACGTTGGCATATTGCACTCGAAGAGTTATGGCAAACGTCTCAAACGCTCTATCCGATGATACGCGTTATCTTAAAAAAAAAAAACCCCTACATTCTTAATCCATTATAGTTTTTTACATAGCTCAAAGGTCATTGAGTACATAAACGATCGTCTGGTTTTTTCCCGAGCTCGAAAGAGTTGTGAGTCACATGACATAACCAATTGCGTGTGGTTGTTGCAATTTGTTTTAAATGCAAATAATGCGTTCGATTCCTATCTGTACACAATGCGGAAAAACGTTCAAAGAACTCGCACCACCGGAGGTATTTCACACGTTGTACGCAACTCAGCTTATGATAAGTAAGCGTATGAGAAAGCTGGCATTTGAATAAAATATGTCCATCGAGTATAAATAATCGTAATAAGTCTTGTGCATCATTAAATGGTCCATCAGTACGTCACTATAATTATCAATCGATTTACATCGCTTATTTTGTAGTTAATTTTAAAAGTGGAACCAATTAAGTCAACGCTTATAATCTAATCATAATATAACAGTTCTACAAAATGAAATCAAGTTTTATCGGTTACTAATAGATGGGAAAATATTCGTCGGACTCCCACATCGAAAAAAGATTATTTAAATCGACTAATCAAACAATTAATTTCAATGTAGGACATGATGTAAGAGTTATTTTTGTTAAATTTTATTAAAAACAAAAAACAGTAGAGTAAAAAAAAAAAAAAAACAAGGTTTTCAGAAAAGTGAATTGATATTGCCTGCTGTTACACTGAGAAAAAAGGGAAAGGTAAAATATTTTAATAGAAAACTGTTCCGCTCAATTTATCCTCGTGGTATATTAATTTTATTACATCAGTCTATCTTACCAGTAAGCGTTATTGATTCATTCACACTATTCACCTAGTTTTTTTTTACTCGATTTAATAAATGAATTCCAGGCAATAATAACGTACACCAAAAATTTTTATTGAAATCGATTTCTTTATATTGAAAACCCATTTCTTAGTATAATCGTTTCAGAGGTACACACCATTAGTAATTATTATGGTGGAAAATGAGGTTACCGGGGTATTAAAAAGAGATGGGTTTTAGAGTTTTGACGGTAATACAAAATGATTATGACTAATTTTCTTCGTTGTTATAATATAATTATGATAAACATTCGGGACATCCCTCAGTATATAATTTTTATATATACAGTGTAGTACACCGTATGCGCCTGCTGTTGCTGCTGTAGACCCGGCGGGTAAAGTAATCATTATTGACTTCACCCCGTATGGGTAATGGGAGACGTTTAAGTACATTCTGTTTTTTCCTTTTTTACGTTAATGGATTACTCTTGGGGTCGAAAATTAGGCGACGTCCTAAAAAAAAAACCATTGAAAATTATGCAGTCGTTAGGCATTAAGTAGTTAAAAATTATGTACCGGTAGACGGACGTTGTTTTATTATACGATTATTATGTATAATAATAATAACAATAATAATATATGAATATAAACGCTGCTGTATGTCGTATAATAGAGAATCTACGATTAGGATGAAAATTATACCATTATTAATGGCTCCAGCGACTTCTTTACACATTTAATAACTTACCTAAGTCATGCCTACGTTGTGTGAAGAATTGACAAATGATTATCTCAGTTCTCGAAATTTCTTCGCTTCACTAACTTACTAAAATTATTATTTATGATAACTTATGTCATATAAAATGTAATCAAATTTTAGAATAGTTCTATAAATTTTAAACTAGGATTCTAGTAAAACATGAAATTGTTAATGAAAATATAAACTATTTCTATAGATACGTACCTAAATCATTTAGGTTAAAAAAGGTAAATAATATTTAATTTATGTTCTTATTTGCAAGAGTGTAAAATAATGTCATAAGTTTTCATTGGGAAATATTATCGAAATTTCCTTTAAGTTGTTTAAATTCTGTTGCTTTGATACTCGATTATGATCGGTATCTGTTGTAACACAATGTAACTATATTTTTTTTTAAGAATGAAGAAACGACATTTTTTTATAACGCTTTTATCACACCGTAAATTTTTAAGTGAAATGGCTTTACCAAAATCACCATTTGACGACAACGTGATAGTCAAGCGCATAACGCTTAATTTTTTTGAGTTAACAAACCATTGTTATTCGAACACGTACTTCATTGTTAACACTGTAATTATTATCGAATTAGCTACATCGTTTTCCAACAGTAGCCGGACAATTTAAATTAATATCTATATATATTTAATATGTATATATATACACCAAACTTTATATTATGTTTACTGTAGGAAATTGGCATTCACAATTAATTGTATGTGAACACAATAGAATAATTTGTTAATAGTTACAGCAAATCTAATCTAACCCAGTACTCATACTTTTGAATTCAAAGAAAGTTAATAAGATTTTCCGTCTTTTTTTCTACGTTAATTTTAAGTCTAGAATTGGAACGTCATTTTAATAGTTCAGTTTCAATGGCACTTATGTGAAAGCATAAAAATAAATTGAATTTTTTACATTAGGCGTAGAAAGCACCTGCGAAATAAAGTTAATGTTTTCGGTGTTCGGATATAATTACTATGTTGTGAGTATTGTAATTGTAATCTTGTCATCTTTGTATTTTGCTGTTCAATGTAAAAAGTTACCTGCGTTAAAAGAAAAAATAAGTGTACATACTGATTACTGCTCAAGATAATTTTTCTGTTAAAACATAACCGTTTTTACGGTTCAGCTATTAATTTGCGTAAAAAAATACAAATAGTATGAATTTTATTACACTAAGTCGGTCTAATCGAAAATAAATACTGCGAAAGGTGATGCAACCGAATCAAAGGTGCTGCTTATTTAGGACAAATGATACAAATGGTTGGTTTGTTCAATTAGAGTTAGTAAATTGCACGCGCAACTGGTTCCTCGCGTACAATTACTGGGCGCACTTGGCATGCATATTATTACATTCTTTTTTAAACAGTTATTACGAAATCTAATCTCGTTAACTGTGGAAGTGATTAACTGTNCTGGGCGCACTTGGCATGCATATTATTACATTCTTTTTTAAACAGTTATTACGAAATCTAATCTCGTTAACTGTGGAAGTGATCAATAAGCNTTTTAAACAGTTATTACGAAATCTAATCTCGTTAACTGTGGAAGTGATTAACTGTGGTGTGTGCATCATTTGGCTTGGTAACTAAACAACCAAAGACCATCGCCAATCATTTCAAATATGTAATGTTATACGATTATAGCCCTCTTTTTAGGTTTACTGTTATAAAATTAAACAAGACACATACAAACATCGGCTCATTCAAATCTTTAATCTGTATATATACAAATATTGGCACTTTTTATATATTGACATTATTTTATAGTGTTAATAGTTCTCAATACCGATCGAATATTTTACAAATGGTACACCTAATTAGTTTTCTCTACTTGCTCAATATTTTTTTTAAAACAATTCATAACCAGTGATTATTGAAAACACTGATTAGTTTAACGTATTCTCGGTTTAATAAAGATAACACATGAGCAAAACTACAACTTTCCGTTTTAGAATAAATATATGTTTTGTCACTAACGGTAATTATTATTAAAACTTATTAACATTGTTATGTTGAAATTACAGTCAATTGTCAACGTTTAAAACACAATTGTGAAATCCAAATTTTTAAGTAATTGAATATTTTCCAATTATTAAAAATTGTTATCATTAAAAATGGTATGTGAGCAGTTGAATGTTTTAATTAATTATAACCAAAAGCCAAAATTAAAATTCACAACAATATGAATGTTGAATTTTAAACTATGATTATATTCAATTAAGAGCAATAAGATGTCATATGTGTAAAATGTACACTCAATATGTACATATATAAGGTTATAAAAGAAAATTTATAGACAGTTATTTAGAATTTTTTCAAACATCTGCGTAATTAATACAGTTATTATTCTAAATTTAGAGCAACCAAACATGACAACTAATGATTATTTGCATATTTAATACCCTTCTTTATAATTAAGAGTATTAGCTAGTCATTGAAATCAATGGCCTAAAATATCACTGAACCGATATAACCGGAATTGTTAAATAGATCAGTATTGAATATTTTTTATCGTCTACTAGTTTAAATAATAGCTATGTCTTTGAACTTTGATCAATAAATTTTAACTTTTTTCAAATCAGTTAAACCACTTTTCCAAGTTATGATGGATGATTGCTATAATATTTTATTTTTTAAATAAAGTTAAATTTTTTTGTTGACTAAATTAAATTTCAATAAATTTGAAATTAAAACCTTTACAAACAAATATAATTTTATTTAGTTAATAGTTTAAATAAGTTATTATATAATATTTATAACAATTATATTTTTTCTACAAATAGAAAAGTTAGGTTTAAATTTCAAAGTTTTCTTAATATTGTAGTTTCTGTAAAACAAAATTATGCACCATTCAATTCTTAAAGACATTAATTTATTAGTCTACAATTTTACTCAAATCAAAATTCGTAAAACTATAATTTAAAGTCAATTTTTTGGTTATTTATTATTATTATATGATTTCTTTATTTTATTAATTAGTAATTATCTGAACGGTTTTAAATGCTAAAACATAGTCCACGTGTAGAATTTGATTCAGTATTAAATTTATTGAAATTTTTATACTTTTATAAGAACAACTAATTTCATGACAACTAGTATAACCATTTAACTATTTAACTCACTAATGCAATTATTATGAAAAATGTACTTAATTAATCTATTTAATTTTACTGCTGCACTGGTAATAATAATATTTATGGCGCCACGATCATTATTTTGAATAAAAAATAATGTGTAGAATTAGATTTCATTTTATCACTAATTTTATATAACACCTATAAATGTTATTTTTTAGTGATTTAATGGAGATTTATGCATAAAAAAATTAATATATATTTTATACTTGACCAAATATTAGATAATAAATTAAAAAAATATAATGGGATCAAACTTGTGCTAGTTGCTGAATTTCAGATTATTTAATGATAGGTTTTTAATTTTCCCTATGGAATTAAAATTAAAACAAGTATAATTATCGTAGTGGAAATAAAAAAATATTGTTTTAAAAAAAATACAATTTTTTGTTAACTATTTAACTCTATATATGTCACTACCATTTAAATTATTTAATTTGGTTTGTTACTAAAAACCATCACGTGTGTCATTATTCAAATAAATTTTTTTAAGAAAATAAAATATTGCAGCGTGAAGTCGTCTCAGTCGTGTTATACTCATATTTTACCTATTTGAATATTTTATATTTTGTGAGAAACGTCTAACTACATGTAAGAATGGTCATTACATATTAATGTGTTCGTACATATTAACTTCTGACTCCCCTTGGACTTAAAACAACAGGTCTTAATACCTGTATAATAAATCGTCATAACTTATTGGTAAATTTATCACGTTACAAGAATGTATACAAGTCCTTTAATTTTATTTTTATTATTTATTTCAATCAGAATATGTAAATGAAAATGAAAATCAATGGGGATTATTACAACTCTAAAGGTGGTTTAATCAAAAAATGCATTATAGATATAAAAAAAAAAAAAATAGTAATCGTTATTATAACTCGGGTCGAAATTGTTTTCCGAAAAATCTATTTTCCTGCATTTCCTCAAAAAAAAGTAATGCACAACAATATTATAATCAATAATAACCGATTGTAATTTTTAAAATATCATGATTTATATTTTTTAGGCTAAATACTCTTGGTTGAGATTTATATCACAAAAATTGAACATTTATTTCGAACCGTTGAGTTGAATCGTGCTATAATTGTAATTTTTTATTCCTCAACAACCGGTAAAAAAACGGAAACGAGCTATTTAAATAAAAACGATGTGTATAAAAACCAACACAAGATTACATTTATTACATTAAAAACGTCTCATAACATAGATACGATCACGCGTTTAATTCCATCTAGCAAGAGCATCTACATATTCGTTTTTCAACGTGTTGGACAACAGGTTTAATACTAATAATTGTCGGCTAAGCTATACCTTATTTGAATGGCTTTTATTTGGTGTAGGCCGAGACAGTCTTTGCAGTCTTATGTTTTTGGTGAATTAACTATAAGAGGACAGCGGTTGCGCCAACGCAATTTTCTTAATACTCCTATAACAAGTCATACGTTAGGCGTTTAATTGGTTGTCTTATAAAATATATTAGTTTACGGAAAACTACACTCGGATTAGGCGATTTAAAATTAGTTAATAATTAAAAACATACATCCATGTTACATATTTTATTTGGAGACAATTTTTATAGCCCATAAGTAACTTGAATTTGTCATTAATACTATTTACGGAAATTTAAATCTTTTGAACTTTAATAAAAGTTAATTAATTTAATTAGAAAAAAAATATATTATTTCTAACAGAGTATTTGAAAAATTTCTAATTGAATAAAATAATATTATACTTTTAATTCTTAAGAGATTTAATAGTAATTAATAGTAAGCATGGTACGTTTGCATGACACAATTTACATTTAATAAAAAATATCATTTTGTCCATTTTTAGAACCAATTTAAACAAATTAAATATTTTTTTCATGTAATTTAGGTAGTGCAATTAATACTTTATTTGTTTTTTAAGAATTATCTATATGATCTTTAAAAAATTTAATCAAAGAGATTATCAATGACTAATGTCATTGAAGATCTGTTTGTAAAAGCAAATATAAATATAAATAAAACTTTTTACATTTATTATAAGTAATATATCTGAATTAAAATATTTGAGCAATTCTGGTAATAATTAATGAAGAATTTACAAAAACTATTATGAAGGGGTTCAACACATACTATAATGTATTCATACACAGATCATGTTAAACGTTTAGTAAAAATTAAATCATCGATCCATTAAAACATCTTTTGATGAACCCATGAGAAAAAAATCGATTCTGTCTTAATGTCAATCAAATTAATGCATGCTAGTCTTAAAAATATGGTACCAATATGAAAACTAATTGCTGGATGATATTTTTAACCGTTCTAATTTGTAAGTCATTCGACTGTTAATTTTAAAAGTAAGTTAAGTAGTGGGTGATTACATTCATCTTATAAATGTTATAATGACAATTGAATGTACAGTTGTAGTAAATACATTCAATAGTATGTAGTTAAAATTATTTCATCTGACTTGAATTTTAAATCATAGCAAACTATGTTATATACAAATATTGGAAGATTTTTTTATATGAATTATACCACTACAATGTTTGTATAAATATATATATTTTGTACTGTATGATATACATTAATAATATAATTATGTAGTATTTATACATGTATTAAATATATTTTAAATACCCCTCCCTCCGGTAAATTGATCCTGAATACGTGTATGCTCGGTTACACTTTACATTCTTCATGTTACTTATTAGTTTGGTAGCAGAAAAAAACGTTTTACAAAGATTTTGGACGCATGTTTATATGATATTGCAAACCCGCCAATTAGATTGAATCAACACAATTCCTCCTCTCGTGTGAGGAATGAAAACGAAAAGCTAAATTTCGTCATACAAATTTTGTGTTTGTGGGAGTTTTAGATAGAGCAACAGGTTTTGTATAATTTGTGCGAGTGTATTTGACTCTACAATTATATGGAGAATGGAACACAATTAACCGATAATTCTTATGACTTGTGATCCAATAATCAATATTCTGAAATTCAATTTTTAACTATTTTTGCATTTAGAGACTAGGTGAAAATTATATTTTGTATTATTGATTACTATTAATAAATATAATTTTTTTTTTAATTAGAATTTTGTTCAAATTTATACCTACATGCGTTACATACACACTCTATGTATTTAAATGATTGTAACTCAATAATTACTCATCCTTAAATTGTTATCGACCAATTAATTATTTTTGTATTAACAGTACTTTAAACGGATTATTTTGAAAAAAATTTAAATACTTGAATTATTTAATTTTAAGAAATTACTTAAAAATATTCTCTTTAAATCATAATTTTACATGAATGTTATCCACAACTGGATCAATTGTTTAAAAGACTTAATAATACATAGATTTTAAAATATATTTCATTTTATGTAACAATCAATTAAAACGTTTGTGTTTATTTAGCACAATTTTATTTTTAATTATAAATTTAACTTAAAAAAAAATTAAATTTATTTGCAATAAATATATTTAGTCAAGTGATGTACGAGGACAACATTGATAAGAACAACGTTTAAACGTATATAAATGTCTTTACTAATTGATTTATTTATTAGTATTTTATCAAATTACAAAAAAATAATAAACTGATATTGTAGAAGACATATAAAATAAACATTCATTATATATTTAAGAACATTTCTGTTCTTTTTAAAATTAAACTGAATTTTTATATAACACTCTAACATTAATTCATTGATAACATACTTAATTTAACAGTTAAAAAACATCTTTGTCTAAATACATCGTCACGGATCATGAGAAAAATTGGGCCGACAGTATAATAACTCAAATCGAAACGGTAGAAATGAATGCACATGAGTAAGACTTTGATTTGATATAAGTTATTAAAATAAAAAGGACATTTGGTACGCGCTGGCATGCGTTTCGTTTGGAAAATGTCTTTTGATACGGGCCAAGCAGTATATGGTGGTAAAAAACGGACAGGAGGAGGATAGATTGATGTAACGGAGAAAAGCGACGATGGAGTTTGATGGTTCGTATTTTTCTTTTCTGTTTCGATACATAGAACATAATTTCTTTTACCATTCAATAGCGACAGCGGTGTGCACGTGCCGATATGGCGTGTTTGGACACTACAATAGCAACGTGAAAAAATAAAAAAAATAATAAAAAAATTCGAATAGTGTAACAACACACAGTGACCGTAGCGCTTGGCTCGTGTGTAATATGTGTTGCATCGCGCAATTGAAAAATTATCGAAGGTAAATTACACCGAGCCCGAGATAACAATATAAAAACACAATAATCGGAACACCGAACAGTGGCATTCGATACTCAGCGGGTGTTCGAAAGTCACGAGGACCGTTTTTTCAGCGACGACAGACAAATTCTCTTCAGTTGTCCACCTGATGATCTGTCAGCACGTACCACAGGGCACTTACATTGGTTTTTTGTGCATGGGTATCGTTAAACTGCACTTATTATTTTTGTATTATAACTCCATTACATTTCCGGAGTTGCGTTGTTTTTTGATCACAGTTATTGTTCTGTGTCATTAGAAATACTCTACAAGTGACAACCATACATAACGCCGTGCATAAAAAACAGTATTATGGATTACGGTTCATGCAGATGTAATGTTCAGATAACAGAACTCTGGTGATACGGCCACTGAGGTCAAGAACACATTCGATGGTTTTAGAGAGCATCAGTGTTTTTTATCTATACGCTATAAAAACAGACGTTTTGAGAATAAAACTTGATGTTCATATTGTTCAGTTACGTGCATTACAAATGTGAACAATTGAACTCTTTGAATATGTGTTTTTCCTAACCATAAACAACGCTGCTTAGAAATTTTCATATATTATTCCATGAACAGTATTTGTGTTATCTACTGAATCTTTCATGCAACACAATGAATAATAAAATATAAAACAAACAGATAACGCAATAATATTTTGTTTGGTAAAGAATTTATAAGAAACTACAGAAAAATAACTTTTTAAGTTTTTTTTAAATATCAAAACATTAAAATAGTAAAAGGATACAGTTGATTGTTTTGATCTGATAGTGAATATTTACTTTTACTCGATTTTTGAGTCATTTCACTTTAAATATGTCCATATTAATTTTGGAATATTTTTTTATTAATTTGGTTGCACGTCATCGAACAAGGAGTCCGAGTACTGTGCATAATTTGTTATGGTTAAAAGCGTTTAAAATAAACATAACAATCACAATAAAAATAATAATAATAACATAAAATCGATCCCGATAATACAATATGTGTTGGAGAATTTCGAATGTCAACGCGTGTTGTGTTTTAGTCGATTATATGAACACAAGAGTATGTCACAACGGAAGGTGGCGTCGTCATAAGGTCCACATACATGTACATTAATAAAGAAGTGCAGCTGGGGTTGAACCTTCAAATCCATAGGGTCTTTACTTGGACACACCTCTTGACTGACAGTTTCCTGTTAGGCTTCTCCGATTCGCAGGGGAAACAACCGTTTTGTCAGTACTTGTTGCACGTCCGACAAACGTCTCGAACATTAATGCACGTTGGTTAAATACCTAACGACTATTAGTACTTTTGTGAATCTACTCAAGCCGGTCAACACGAACAACGTGAACTGGACGGACAGTACAAATATATACATTTACATTAGGTTATCGTTATTATTATTTTTTACAACAATATTATTGTATGCTAGAGAGCGGACCCGAAAAACTTTACTCACAAACCCACTATTACAATTATATTATTCTATACAATACAGTCACTATATGTATCAGAAAATATCAAGTGCTATCAAAATTAGGCATTGTACATAAAAACGGTTGTTGACTTTACATGTTCCTTTGTTGTTAAAACTTTTTTTTAGTCAGTCTTGTCTGTATTGTAATTATTAGGTTTACCCATCTAAGTCAGTTTATCTTTTAAACATTTCAAACTATATTTATTGCAAAATTTTATCGAGAAATATAATAAAATATCAATTTGAATCATAATGTATTAACATAAATTATACAAAATAAAATATTTTATGATTTCCAAATATTTGAAATTGAATAACTTTTATAAAATTAAGTGTAGCACTTGTTTTTAATTTGTATAAATTGCATGAAAAAAAAACATGAAAATTTATTAATAAATGTGATATAGTAGCAATAAGTTAATAATGAACAAAAAAATATTGGGTACATTATAATAAAAAAGAATATGTAATTTATTAAAATGAAACCCGAGGTTAATATTCAAAAAGTGTAATAACTCTGAGAGGTATTTCTTTAGTATACCGTAGGTCTACGCGGTGTAGTGTTATTAATCGATATTTTGATTGATTACTACTATATTAGATGAAACTAATATAAGTCAATATTCGATCAAAACATTGTAATTTATTTTTAAATTATTTTAACAAAATATTTTGAACACCCTCAAGTGTTCATCATTATTTAAAAAATATAACCATCAAGGTAAAACTTGATGAACATATTAAATATACTGTAATTAATTTCAACGATTATACTCTCATAATGGTATATCCAGAAAACAATGACTATAAATGAATGTTACAATCAATAAAATTTCAGTATTAATCTAAAACAAAAAAAAAAAATAATAATAATAATGGTAAAAAAAACCCAGCACAGTGGTGACGTAGCATAGTTGGATCAAGTAAAGACAAAATTAAGTCCGAAATTTTTTTTTCCATAATAAAGTATTAGCTTTAATTTAAGATATATATAAAAGTGTCAGAATTTCTGGAACACTTTCAGAAGTTAACTTGAAAAAGTAAATTTTTTGTAATAAAGTTGTCATTTTAAATGCCTCCTGTGGGCAGGTAGAGAGTCAAATTTATAAAAAAAATATACCAAATGATAGGTAAAGACATTAAGCATCTATAAAAAAAAATTATATTGATTTGTTCATTTTTGAAAAAGTTATGGCAGTTTTAATTTAAAAAAATGGAAATATTTCGAAATTAAGCGATTTTAAAATTGTAATTTTTTTGGAGGTTTCCCTCATTTACGGGGAATNAAATGATAGGTAAAGACATCAAGCATCTATAAAAAAAAATTATATTGATTTGTTCATTTTTGAAAAAGTTATGGCAGTTTTAATTTAAAAAAAATGGAAAAAATTTCGAAATTAAGCGATTTTAAAATTGTAATTTTTTTGGAGGTTTCCCTCATTTACGGGGAACGAGGGAAATTTTTTCAATTTTTGTGGGTAATGTCTTCGACTAGATACGATTTGTGATCTTTTGACTTATCGTTGAAAGATATCCGTTCGGTGAGAGCTGAGAAAAAGTGGTACAGACACAAAAAAAAAAAAAAAAATACATAATAGTAAAACCAATACCTTCTCAGCTTCGCATCGAAGCTAAAATATTTATGGTTTAAGACTATTCTAATTAAATAACTTCTTCATAAAATTTTGTTTGTTTAAAAGTAACATAAAATATTCTTAAACATAGATATTTTTAAATTATTACTATATGATTATATAAAACGATGGCAAAAGTAATTTTTATTTGAGATTTACTGTCTCCAGTTAAATTTCATCTCCAATTAAATTTATTAATGATAAACTGAAATTATACTTAATATAATTCAGTTTTATGACATATAAATATAATTTATGATATGAATTATAAATATACATTATTGGATATCATCTTAAAATTTAATATGAAAATTTAATTTTGTTCGTATTGCATATGTTTTGTGTTGCTAATATTTGCAATACATGATTTTGTATGGTCATTATTTCTTTTCTATTTATATTCACATTGGCATTATGTTAAATTTTATTGTGTTATTTAGTAGTTATATTATGATATACTTTAAAAATTAAATCAATTTTAATTAGTAAATTACTGTTTTTCCTGAGTATACAGTCGAAACAATGTTAATACTATTTTTATTCTTGTCGATGTTGCTGAATTTAAAAACATTTTATAATGATTTAAAAACAAACTAAAATGTTAAATGGTTGCATTTAAACATCATATAATAGTGTTATTTGCGTTGTTATAAAATATGTAAAAAATAAAAAATTACCAATATAATGACTGTAGTCATTTTAACAAATTGCTATAATAAGTAATACTTATTATTATTAAGAATAATTAATGTAGCTATTAATTTTATCATATAAAAATTCTAAAACCAGTTGTTTAAATGCAACTAAGCTAATAAATTAGATTGTTATAAATAATGATATTATTTTCAATTTAAAATACTATTTTGAAAAATTTCAGACACTTAATTTTTAATTACTTAATGATAAACTAGAATTTAGATTTATATTATTTGCTAAATCAATGACTATAAAATTGTGTTTTTTTTAATAATTAATTATTGTGTTTTTATACATTTCATGTTTTGTAAAATAAAATATTGTATTTTTACAGTGTATTCATTATATTAAAAATAAAAATAAGTAAAGAAACTCTTCAGAAAAACATATTTTTATAAGTAAAAAAAATTATAATAATAAGATCATCACGTATTATTTATATTAAAAAATAAAAAAACTTCCATTATTGGGCGCTGCTAATTCATAATTTAACATAAAACACCAGTGAACGATAGAAATATTATTTACGGATGTGACAAATTTAAATATCCAACGCCTAATGGTATAATATTAAAAAATAATAACTTTTTATATAATTTTAAACAAAATTACAATGAAAATGAAAAATCAGCTAACATATCTCACACGCACATGGATAAAAAAGTTGACCACCTGTGTCCTATGTGCATGCAAAGTGTGCACAGTTCAGTGGACACTGCACGTGACTTGGGAGCATTACATGCTGCGTACCTTATGCTCACATTATGCTTTACGTTGAAAAGGGTGGGAGATAGGCTAACGTTTGTTGTATGATATATTCATAAACGAAAAAAAATGTTTTTCAAAATTCTCCAGAACGTTTAATGATATACTTATACATATATTCTATGATTTTTTACAACGTGGTCACTGCTAGAACCGGTACAGGACGTGCAGACTCTTCTTACATCACGTACTCATAGAGTATATGATTTGATTATGACGTGTGTGCGGTTTGAAAGCGTTTACCACCTTATTACATACGCGTATACATGTTTCCGTGGTACAAATTGGTCGGGCAGGTACATAAAACATTTAAAATTTATGGAAGTGAAGAAAGAAAAAAACGATAAATGTGTGGATGATAGACGAATCTTCGCACGTTTCGTCACGTACCAACAGTTTGTGTAAAGTACATTAGCCCGTTATAGCAAACACCTCGGATCAAGTGTATAAAGGTATCTCAAATCTGTATCAGTTTTTCTAGTTTTCCACTGAAGTGATATATTATGCTGTGTGTTTATGCAAGATGGCGGCAATACGATTTTGGGTGGAAGAGAGTACCGTGGCGAGGACAGGGCACGTTATATCATCGGGGTCCGTAACACGATCTAGGCGTTCAAGGTCCGGCAGATGACGCTGTCAGATAACTGGCATGGTGTTAAAAATATAGTGGTCGCAAAGACAAAAGGGAATATAAATGTGTACCAGGTTTACATGCCCATAGAAGTCGTGATGTACCACGGAAACGTGACCCCTACTTTCGTGATTCGCTTTTTGTTATACTGAACAAATATGATTTGAATAAAATAAATAATTACATTTGCTAATGACCAGATTGTCTTATATTGACGCCGAAAACTTGTAAATGGGATTGATATCACAAAAAATTTACATGCATTTTTTGACGAATTTACTGTGAATTATTTTAAGTATACATTTTCGGAATATTTTCATAAATAATAATATTTGTGGTCAGCTAGTTCGTGCATCATGCAATAATGGGTTTGGAATAATTGTTATTGTGAACAATATAGAAAAAACACAATTATAGTGTTCACTGTAGTGTGTGTTCAATACCGGATCTAGGCTTCCTGTCCCTCACGGGTGTGTAACGAGTTTCCTGTGTGTAACATTGCACAGAACATATTACAGATGTATTCTCTACCCTATTACTAGGGTCAATTTGTTAGTATTACCATTAGATAGCGCGAGGACAATGACCATCCTTGACGGCATTTCTAAATTTTGTAAATATCCAATAAGTTTCAGATGTTTAAAATCGAAAATAATCTTTAAAAAATTTATCTGGAGAAACGTAGATTTTTTTAATAGATGATGGAAATGCGGCAAAAGATCAGTGTTCCATTTTGTTATTAAATATGTCATTTTCTAATAGTTCACACTTGATATACAGTTTTTATAGTCAACGAGAAGATGTTTAAAATGAAAATGCATACCATGTAGTTCAAAACTGCAGCCTAAATTACATAAAATAAAGATAAAATCTACATCAACTTTGGTCACTAAAAGTGTTTTTATCAAATTTAGCAATCTAATAGTACCGCGGTGTACTTTAAAACAGATACCCACCAGTGGTTTAATCATAGAATCATCATTAAACCTACTATTATAGGCATAATTAAATGTTTCATAAAAAAAAAAAATACAATATTTCAAAACCGTTTAATTTTAATAGTTCAAGTTTTTGACTAAAACAAATTTGACAAATTAAACAGTGATAACTTTATAATATGAAATTTTTGTCATGTAAATTTATTGTAATCGCAGGATCTATTTTATTATACTAAATTTTGGCATATAAATCTAACCACGCTTTATAAGTCTACTTGTAGTCTGCTTGAGTAATAAATATCTAGTTGTGATTTACCGACTCTCTCTATCATAATCCTTTAGGCGTAATAACACATGCGTTATAATTTGACCCCGATTTACAAAAATTTAGTGGAACCACTTGTGTGAACCTATGAAAATAATATATAATAATTATTAGTATTTAAGTTGTCAAAGGTGTTTAAACAATTGTTTTGGTAGTTCAACGTTTAAGATCGGTATTGAATTTATTACTACACACTCGTTGACCTTTTGTGCACTTCTTCGTTTACACAAAGTTTATACCTAATTTTGACTTGCACCTGTTTCAAAGTAATGATCATATGTTTTATACAATTCATTTATGGTGATCATTACATAATGTACTATTTGTAAGTATACATCAAAATATCTCACTCGGTACAATTGCAATGCGCATTTTGCGATTATTAGAAAGTAAGCCGAGTGTGTTTGATAATACTCATTATCAAGCTTACGACGAACCGTTTGATAACAATAATTATGAAATTTAAACATTTGATTGATGTGCAATTTAAAAATCGTATTTAGTTATTGTAATATATATTGTATTATAATTATTCTTGCTCAACTCGCTACAAATGTAAGAAATGAGAGCGAGCTAAAAAAACATTGGCTAAATAAATAAATAAGCACTTAATTAAATACTTATACAGTAGCGTTTAAAGTAATTTATTACTAATTATATGAATATAATTAAAATAATTCATGATTCAATGCAGTACAAAGGATATTTCATTAATCATATGAATAAAGAAATAACATTTTTTTTTAAAATATATTTGTTAAAAATTGTTGAACCGGAATCACTGATTATTGTACAATACGTTATGTACTCAATTACATTAAAAGTATTGTATAAAACATAGTTCTCAGAGTATTTTGTGTGATACGTTCATAAATATAAAACTAAAAACTAAACCAAAAAAAGTTTAGAATGTTTTGATAGAAATTAGTTTTAGTGTATTTTTACTATTTGTATTAATCAAAAGTTTAAAAATCTATTTTATCTGGAAATTATTTTTTTGTATTTCAAAAAAATTAATTTTCATTTAATATCAAGCAATTTAATTTAATTGGTCATTTATAAAATTGTTAATGTTGATATAATAGGTTTTTGAAAATAGTTGTAGTCATATATACAGCATTATATTATACGTATACATTATTTAAAAAAACAGTTATAAATTGAAATGAAGTAAACAATACAAATGAAATATAAATCAATGCACCTACAATATTTTAATCTGTAATAAATACACTTCTATGCTTTATTATATAAAATACCTCTCTGTTAAATGTTTGCACATCGCAGTATTTTAAATTAAAGTTTTTCAAAAAAAAAAAAGCGACATGGATAAAAAATAATTGATTTCACCTCGGACAACTTGACACTAAAATATTGCCCATGTACTCTATGTTAGTAGATCTTGGTCTTTTTGCCAATGAATGAAAGAAATGAGTTATTCTCCTCTGGTTGTCTTTGGATTAACTTAATAACGTAACCAGTACAATAGGAGTGTAAAAAATACTTTTCTATATTAAAAGTGTTACAATTTTTTTGTTGAAATATTCACTTTTCTTTAAAACATTATTCTGGCAAATATTTGAATTGCTTTACTTAGAAAAAATCCCGTTTTAATATTTCTTACCCAGGCAAATGACAATAGAGCTGTTATTCATGTCCAGTTTTTTTTATTGTATTGTGTCGTATAACTCATATATATAAATGTACAAGACGGCAAAATGCGTTCGTAAAAAAAAAAGAAATAAGATAACAAAGGGTTCATACACAAAATTTCAAAATCGCGCTGTACTCTCAACAATTGATGAATGAATTAAATAAAAAATCACACAAAAAATTGCTTTTATAAGGGTGAAAAAACTATTACTTATATTCAGGGTCACGATTGTATTTCATATATTTTAATTTAAATTGTCGTAAAAAGTACTAAGAATTGAAAATAAAAATAATATTTAACATTTTGATTTAGTTTTTCTTAGTTACTTCTCAATTTATCAATGAATCATTTAATGAGAATTTTGATTTAAAAAGAAATCAAGTTTCATGCAAACTTTCATTTCAATTTTTAAGAACATCATGTATACTTCCATAAGTAATTTTAGTTTATTAAGATGAGTTTTTGCTTAAAAATATCATTCCAATTGAAAAATAACAGATAAGTATTATATTAATTTGATACCATATCAAAGATCAGGACTAGGAAAATGTAACCTAAAAATTTGTTTTGAAACCAAAACTCATAAAAATCTAAAAAATAAAAACTTTAATATCCGTAACCTTAACCAAAACCGAATTTTCAGCATCATTTTTATTAGGATCAATTTGATTTTATAGTGTTTAAAATACGTATCATTTAATAAAGCTCCATTTTATCCGAATTTAGCACGGATTAAAAGTTATGTTGAGGAATAATAATGATTTCATGTTTTGGTCAAGATCTAGTCGGGCCATAATATAAATTTCATATTTCGGACTAGGCTGAGTCGGACCTTAATTTAAAAGTAATCGAATCAACTTATATCGGACTAGAACAGACATTAATATTGAATAAAAGTATGAATGCGAAAAATAAAATCACACAAACGATTATTTTCTTTGAAAATAAAATTTAATGAATAGAAACTTAAAATATATAATTATTTTAATTAAAATTATAGTATTTATTGAATGGACAAAATCGGACTCATTTTTTTTAACTAGGTCTAAAATTTTACATATAAATTTAGATTGGGTTAGACCGAGATCTGAAAAAATAAATTTCAGACTACATTTAAATTTTACATATTAGAGTTAAATAGCTATAATGACAACTCTTTAACTTTAATACAATTAAATGTCTACTGTAACTTGTTTTTAACAATTTTTGCATTCTTAGACTACACTAAAAGCATAATGTTTATTTATTTTAATAATAAAAAAAAAATTTTTTTTCAAAGATTTAAAGTAGCCTTTTTTTAGAGGTTTTAAAACAAAAAAATTTGTTTATTATTACAAATAAATATAATATGTTCTTTTGAAATAGTATGAAAAGAAAAATTGTCAAAAAAAGGAAATTACAACGAAATGATTATTGAATACACATATAATATTTCGTTTGTGATTCGTGTCCACAGTATATGCTTCGGAATCACGCAGTCTCCATTTATGCATCGTATGACCACTTCTAGCATGTTCTAATACGGTTTAGCGTTGTCCAAATTTTTCTCATTAGCTCAAATCTTGATTGTTTAGAAGTTGGGTGTGTTACGAGTTTATGCACATCAGAGTTTTCTGATATCTCCTTTCCATCTATAGTTTATGTCAAATTTTTCTTGAATGAGCTTACTTGCGGTTTTCCACGGTGTTTTCTGTATCAATTAATTATCAATATCAATTGTTAATAGCTTTTTAGTTTCATCCCTTATAACGTAAGGACTGACAACTTAATTTTTTTGAATAGCAACATATATATTTTACTTGATTAAATAGTAGAAAATAATATAATTAAGAAATATTTGGTCAATAACAAAATTTGTCCCATTATTTTAAAAGTTTTTACCATTTTAAAATATAGACAGGAACTATTAATTCTCTTCCCGTCTAGGAACAAAGCTGATTACTTACAGAGAACAAGTTGTAGAAACGTTTTTCTTTTTTAATCATAAATTACATTAAACAAGCTTTAATTAAAAATAATTTAGAATAAAGCAAGTATTATGGCTGCTAAATTTTGACATATTTTTTTACATAACTAAAATTAATGGTTATTTTGTTCAATTGTTGATGTAGATATCATTAACTAGATTAAATTCAGATTATATTAAAGTATTGATCAACAAAATTGGTCCCGTGAAAGATTAGAATTTCGGTTCCTAGACCTGTTTCTCCTGTTTATCATTGGATTAAAAACATGTTACCTCTCTATACATATAGGATTGTGTCAGTCATTCATCAATTAACACAAGAAGCAATTTGTAGGAAATTTGGTCAGTTTTTTTCATTGGATTTCACAAGAAATTTGTAAATATTTCTATAGACTTTTTTCTCCGAGTCCTGTTTTTAAAACCGTATTTTGGCCCCATTTGAATCTAGATACATGTTATGATCTTTTAACGTATCATTTTGCAAAATTGTCTAGCAAAAATTGATCAATTTGCATGTCTGGTACAAAATATATACCAAAGTAAAACCTCATCAGAATAAAATAAATACCGCCTCAGCGTTCAGGATAAAAAACTTGAATAAATGTTTAAAAAGACCTTATTAAGCTTTTGCAAAATTATATAGTATATTTTTGTTTTTCATTTTTATTTTCCATAGCATTACTCTAAATGTAATAAAAAAAACATTTATTTTATTTTATTCATTCAACTCATATACGACATATACTGTTGTCTATGAGTTGGCAAAATAATACTCATTATAAACTTTATTTTTGGTGGTTAAGCTAAATCTAGAATAAATCAATAAAATAATCAATCCAAAACCATTAATCTTTAAAGATTAAACCAAAAAGTAGGAGAGTTACTTAAAAAAACTACATAAATATTAAATATATATAAATCAATGTAAAATCAATAAATTTATTATAAGTATTACAACATTTTTTTTGCCCATAAAACAAAAATGTCAATAAAGTAACAAAAATATTTATTAATTTAACAAAAAAAAACAAAATTTTATAATGCCAAATATGATGATTCGGATGCCAAACATTTCTGGGCATCACTCGGGGCTTACATATTTTTTATACTGTAGCAAAAATAATTGGATTTATTTATAAAAAAATGATAATTGAATAAGTGATTTAAATGGGAAACTTAAATTTTCTATTTACTCAACTAGTTTTCGTACATTATTTTAAATATAATCAGGAACTAAAAGTGGAAACAGTAGAGCGTTTACTCTTTGGACATTTATAGTGCAATAAAAAAAATAAAATTTATATAAATATAACGCAATGAAATAATTAGTTATTAATAACTATTCAAATTTATTATTCTTTTAAACTTTAATTTTTGATGATTTTTGGAAATACTTGATTTTGAAAATAAGTAATTTGACTTTCATAAAGGAACTCGTGAATTTTATGATCAATAAACCTATAAAAAAATTGTGGTTTTATTTTGGTGTCCATTTTTTTATATTCATATAACAAATCTGTATACGTCGGTGTTTGAGTTTTCTTACAAAATTGTTGTAACACATTATCCAATTCTTCGTTTAATGTAGTAAATGGTTGAAAAACTTTGAAAAAATCGATTGTTGATGTATAGTTTTCTGATAAATTATCTACTTCTTGTTTAATATTTAAGAACTTTTTCTTCAATTCATCGGACTTTAAGTTATTATAGAATTGGTCCAATGGTGACATTAAGAATGATGAATTTGATTCGTCGAAAGTGCCTAAGAATTTTATTGTTTTGTATATAAAGTTTGTTTTGTCAAAAGAAACCCCCGTTCTCCAATTTATTTTTGTAAAACAATCAGATATGACTTTTTTACTATGATTGTATGCACTGCATTCTTGAAAAATGTGATACATTAAAGTTATATAGTAAAGCAATATATTTGCATATTTGCACGAGATAATATTTTTAACATATTGTAGGGTAAGTGTAAAACGTTGTAGCTTGAATTTATTTAAATAACTCTTAAACTTGAATGTACCTTTATTTACATTTATTTCGTCATCCGTAAAAGATTTCCATCCTGGACTCTTAACAATCTTATGAAGTATTTCTTGTTCACTATTTTCTGTCATAACATAAGGTGTGAGCACCATTAATAACAAGCAGAAAAATATAATTTTAAACATAATTTTCTTACAAAAATAAAAAAAAGTTCTTAATAGTGAATAATAAACAAAATAAATAATTTTTTTTACACGATTTCATGTTTTAGACAATTTGTATAAAACTTTATAGGAAACTAAATGTAATTATTACATTATTGCAAATAAAAAACAATGATACTTTTTACAAAAATAAGTAAACAATAATTCAAGTACCAATTATGATCATTTATAAATTTAGAATACATTTTAAATTACATTTTTTATCAAGATAATTTTTTTTTAAACAAAAAGTAACCTACTTTATATATTTTTTAGTTTAACAATTGTTCATATTAAAAATTATTTATTACAATTTTTATTTTTCTATATTTTAATTTATCATAATAACTTTTTTTCTCAAAACTCTAAAAAAATATTTAATTTGGGACAAGGATGACGAAATTTTAACTTTATGTCAAAAACAAAAATGTGCATTGTTATTTCGTCATTTTATTCACTGACGGGGAATAATAAGTGAAATATTATCATAAAATTATATTTCTAATAAGAGTATAACTAGTTTTACTATATACATTTTCTATAATATTATTTTTAAAGTTTTCATGTTACTCTGTTTTATGTTAAATTTTGATACATAGTTTGTTGATATACATTTTATAATTGTAAAATCCTTTAATAATTTATTTACTATTTTAAAGTATAAAATACCTAAAACTTTAATTTTAATACTAAAAAATTTAAATGTCATTATTCGTTTTGTAAAGAAATAAGCGTTTTGAGTTCATTAAAATTTAAACCGTTATCGCATTTGTATAATATTAGGTCTCTATTAAATCAAGTTTTGCATACAACCAGATATTTAATTATTTTAGAATTCATGATTAAATAATATGCTACTATTTTTCAGTTTTTTCGTAATTTTTTTTAAGCTGTCATAATATGACTAACTATGATTATTTACAAAATACAATGATAGTGGTATTTTAATATCGTAATTAAATGATGTTAAGTTTATATGTTTCTATAAAATTTTAAGAATATGTTTTTATAATATATAGATTTTGAAACAACTATAAAAATAAAAAGAACAAGTTTAAAACAAGCCAATCTGTCAGTATAGACTAAGTTTGGACCTGTATCTGTTGATCAAAAGATGAACTCTATAATCGAATTGTTTATATACTGGTGTTTCAGATCTAATTGACAAAACTTATAATTTTTAATTAACTATCGTATAATTGAATTTTTTTATAATTATAATGTACTTAAACTACGCTTAAAACATATATTTTTTTTAATAAAAATAATAATAATAATAATTACATTTTCAGTTTTTTTCATAATTTCAAAATAGAAATTTTTAGACGTTTCTTAAAAAAATTTTGATTGAACAACGACAATTTTAGAATAATTATTCATTAAATTAAAAAAATTTTTAATATATACAGTGGGTATTAATGAGAGTGAGCGTAATTTGTGCTGGTTAATAATTATATATTGTAAAATATCAATCAATACTAATCTAACAATTTCCACAACTCTACTACGATGAATTCCACATATACTTAGATTCCAATTTAACTTAGATAATGTCGTTTAAGTACGTATTGATGTAATGCCAATTTTACTGTTCAGTTTTTACATAGAAGTACACTACTTACTTATAGGAACCACAGGTTGACAAAATAAAAAACGGTAGTACAATAGGGTTGTGGTACAGTGTGGACGTAGTATAGTTCATACAAGTATAAATGATATCTAACAGTGATTAAAATCACTAAAATAAGTAACGCTTTGATGAAAATTTGTAGATAGTGTTTAATTTTAAGAAATTTATGGATTATACTAAAAGCAAAATGAATTCCTATTTTCTTCATTATTCCTGATTAGTAGTTCTTTGATTTAGAAGTACAATGTATGAATAAATATTTATTAGAACAATTAAATGTAATGTGAAATTGATATTTAATAATTTAGTACTGTAAATTTTTCGTAGAATTTAAAAAAGTATGAAATAGTTATTACTTTTATAGCAACGTGTATAAAAATTAAATGGCTTGATACAAAACTTTTCAGATAATTATTTGTTGTTAATTATGATTAAATGGTCTACAAGGAAATTTTATCAAAGTCAAAAATATACTTTTTTTTTATCAATTTTTTGCACTTATTTCTAATCCGCAAATTGTTTTTTCTATCACCAATAATATTTGTTATTATTACTAATTATTTAAAATCTATACGGAAACTAATTTCAGAAATATAACTTTTATATAATTTAAATATTTTAATAAATATTATTGTTCATGGTTGACAATATGTACATATATTTAATATATGGATAAATAAATCTATATATAATATTTATAAAAATATATATTATATATTTTAAATATATAAAGCGAAATGGTGTTATTTAAAATAAAAGTATCTTAAATGAAAGAGGTATATAAATAATATTTCTCATAAAAAAATTATATTGATCCATATATTTTTAAAAATTTATTGCATTATAAAATTAAAAATATAAAAAAGAATGTTTTTACAAAAATCTTATTTCTTATTAACTTTGATGTTAGTATTCACCATAGAAACCAACTAAAGTACGAAATTTTTTTCTTCCAAAATAATGTATATTACATAAGCTTTAATTTAAAGTATATATAAAAGTGTCAGTATCTCGGAAACACTTTCAAAAGTTAATTTTCTGTGAAAAAGTTGTCATTTTGAATCCGCCCCTGTGGGCAGGTGAAGTGTAAAATTTATAAAAAAAACTTACATTTTTGTATGCATAGAATGGAGTAATTTTATCTTTTTACGTTATTTACTGTCAACAGTATATGATTTATTTTCCATGGAAAATAGTGACATTTGAACGAGCTTTTTACAGAAATCATTATCTAAAATCAGTTAGCAGAGGAAATTTCACTTGCAATAAATCAACTAAACAAATAAAATGCAGAAATATATTTTATTTTTACGTTCAAATTATAACTTCTATATACAACGCAAATTTAAATATTTGCTAAATATTGTTGTTCAAGACTAACAATTTAGATATAAAAACACTATTTTTAAGTGTTAAAAATAATAACATTAAGTTGGACTTATTAAATGGAACACTGATTACAGATACATTGAAATATTATTTAGACACATTTAGTGTTTTAAAAACTTCTTTACTCACATTTCTTCAAATGTTCGTCGTTTTATAATCGTGTATGATATTTTAAAACTTTATAGCCCTACTTTATTATTATTTTCAATTTCCACATTTATAGAATTAAAACTAATGTACATGATATTAAATATGAAGATTTCTCCAATATATGTAACTCACAAGTCTGAGTCTGAATTATTTGAATTATATTATATCAGCAAGGCTTGGCTTAAATACGACTCAATAAAAAATTCTAGTTATGATATATTTACAGTTTTTTATACTAGTTATATCCCTGATATCAAATAATGACATCGTCTTCAATTTACTACATTGTTAAACATTCAAAAAACGATTAAAAAACAATATCCATTATAATTAATAGTATAAATATATTGTATTTTTTAAATACATAACTTTTAACCTCCAGTCTATATTTTATGGTGATGGCTTTCGAAATAATGGACCAAAAGTTGTTATCGACCAGTTATTTTTTTTAGTTATCATTTTATATCTTATAATCTAGTTAAATGTGTATGTTGTCATTTAAAAACAAAGTTGAATTAAAAAGTAATTATTAACTGATAAATTGATAATTATATGAAGCTAAAAAATACCAAAAATAACTTTCTTAACATTATAATTATATTAAAATAAATTGAGATTTTAAATTTTAAATTAAATAAACATTAAAAGAATTAGGCTGTGTAGTAATATAAAATTATATTAGAAATCCATAAAATAGGCTATAAAGTTATATATTAACATTAATTAACTTATTTCAAATCACATAATTTTTTTTTGTTTTGTTTTAAGAGCTAAGATCTTAATTAATATTATATCCAAATAATAATATTAAATAAAAACTAACCTAAAACAATGCAAAAAATACTTTATGAAATTTATAAATATATTAAAAAAAAGTTGTATAAATCTTTTCACGTGTTTTAACAAATCTTAATAACTTTTGATTTACTGAATTTTTTGTGCTACTTTTTTTAAAGTTATTATTATATCTTATAACTAGGAAAATATCATCGTAAATAATTTTTTTTTAATTAATTGATTTTGAGATGTATTAGAACCAAAATTTTAGGATTTGATTGCCTAATTATTCCAATAGATCTTTTTTCTAATTTAAAAGTATATATTTTACAAATCACTAAAGTGTAATCAAGATCCCAGATTCTTGTTTTTGTTTTATCTTTAATAGTTTAAAAAACTGTATTAATGCACTCTAGCCAGGCTCGACATTTTTAATATCATAAATAAAAATATGCAATCTTGTGTTATAAAAATTTCATAATACCATAAAAACAATGACAATTATTTTTTTATATAAATTCAATACAAATGTAGTAGTATACTAAATGTCAAAAAAGGAGTACATTGAATGAATATTGCACTGAAGTACAAATGAATAAAATAAAATGTCTGCCATCATAGCACAACCCACAGCTGATACTTGTCCGACTGACTATAACCTGCTACCGTGTACATCAGTGTATTATTTGCAGGTGATTGAAAATCACACACAAAAAAATTTTGATAGAACGAATACAGAAATAACGCCTCTTTCCTGTCGATCATTGAGATATTTCAATCGACTCGGATGTTACACTAAAAAAGACTATCTCGAGTTTCCGAACGCCCACTATATCCGATATCTCACAATATTAAAGGATGTTTTTACAAAACGTATACGTGATCTACTTCAACGATGGGGTACATCACAATCGAACAGTTGTGTACGCATTTTTTTTTTGGTATTTTGTAGTCCAAAGAATAGCTAATCATTAAGTTTCAAATTACATATCTGTCAAGTTTGTATACGTATATAGGATTTAATTAACTATGATAATAATTTAAGAAATTACGCATTATTTAAAATTAAGAGAAATAAAGTATAGGAATACAGTTCAAAACCGTTAAAAAAAAATATACAGAAAAGAAGACGCTTATTAATAATCAAACTTCAAAACTAACTATGATTCGTAAATTTATACATGAAAATCTCAGAAAATTTTTTAATTATAAAAATTCAGGTTAATTAAAGTAGATTTTCATATAGGTTAACTATAATTATAATAAATTTTAATCCATACAAAAACTTACTTGCAACAATAATATTAACAATTAATTATATATTGAAAAGAATAAAAATAGATAAAACAATAAATTTTATATTTTTACAATTAAATTATATAATTGAATTTAACTTGATTAAAATTTTCAAAAATTATACGAACATTTAATGTTCATATTTGAATCAAAGACTTATTAACAATTCACTGTCCTTTAACTTCTTAGTTAAATGAGGTTCTTACTGTAAACTCGTAGTAAATTTCAATGGAAAAATAAATACATTTTAATAAAAAGATATAAACTTTTCTTTGAATTCTCAATGGTAATAGTTAAGATTGGTATGATATCAATTGATTGATCAAAATTTGGTTAATTGACCACAGAGGATTTTTTCCATCATAATCTGGTCAAAAAAAAAATTTGAATCTGTATTTAAATTTTATTACATAACATGACCTTTTTGAACATTTAGTCATTAATTTATGAAAGTATTTGTTTTAATTTTTTCTAACGCTGAAGATTTACGCGTTAAAAAGTTGGCAGTTAAGTTAGTTTAATGTTTTCACTTGTCTAAATAACTTCTTAAATAAATTTGGATATATTTTATTATAAGTTAAATTAGTATTCTGTAATTGTGGTTAATAGACTATTTAGTATAGAACTGAAAAAATTCAGGGATGTCTTCAGGTCAACTTTATGAGGGGGGGTATTAAAAATATTTTTATTAACTAGTTTGGAAATAATTTGCGAACTTAGTGTTTTAAACTTAGGTGTGTTCAATATCCAAATTAAAAAAAAATGTATTTCAACTTAATTTTTTGTATATTAATTGATGTTACCTACTTGTATAGAATTAGAAATAAATTGTTTTAATTTTAATAATATGATTAACAATATAATATAATAAATCTCATAGTATTAGACGAAAAATCATATTTCATTAAGAAACAATTTTTAACAATGTCAATTTGTGATGTGTTTTTTAGCGTTTTAACTTTAAATTGGACCATTTCCCTTTATACATAGGGTTTCAAACTTTAGAACATGTGTATAGAAAGTAGAACCTTCTGAACTTGACTTTTGAAAATGTTCCGAAAATACTGACACTTTTACATATACCTTAATTAGAGTTTATTTAATATACATTCATTTGAAAAAAAAAAAATTGAGCATTGTATTTGTCTTCGTGGTGAAAATGACTACCGTATTCAAAAGTATGCTATTTTTATGTTAAAATTTTGGGTCTTGTATTTTATTTTATTTTAAAATACTCTTTTCATTTACATTTTTATCATTACAACATACCCATTTGAACTTTTCTTTTAAACATACGGTATAATGTCCAGATTTAGTATCATCGCCAAGATAAAATATTGTAGCCAAAGGCGTGTAAAAAAAATTTTCGATTGTAAATTGAGCCTTAGAAATATTTTTCAACTTCATATCTGTAATTACATTTTGACCATTTATCCAAGCAGAATTGAATAATGACAATTGTAATACTAAGTAATCAATTGCCTTTATTATTTCGTGTTGTCTTTTGAAACCTCTTTTTTGATTGCAGTTTTGGCAAGAATAATCAGCAATGGATATCCATTTATTTTTATTCAATTCAAGTAAACTTTGTAGCTCTATACTATGTTCACAATTAGAAGGCAATTCTAAATGTTTCACGAGATTTCGTCCCTCTTGACTGCAAATTTATTTTTTGCAGTAATCACAGTAGATTATACAACTTTCGGTAAAACTGAATAAGATATCATATATACTACGGTTACAATTCATTAAAGCTTCCATAAATTCTACACAATCTTGTTGCTCATTTTAGTAAAAATTATGTTGTTTAAAGTGTCATCAACATATTTTCTTATTTCAAACGTATTAGTCACTTTATTAACTTCATAGCCAATAAGCTGTTGTTTCAATATTTCTCCAACTTGACATTGATGAATCGCACTTACTAACTTATCACATTATTTTACTTATATTTATTTTATTTTTCACAATATTTTTTTTTGCAATTAATACATATGAATGCTCATTGTCATCGGTAATGCTCATTGAACGATTAAACATATCTTTCATAATCTCCATATATTCAGTTTCAATAAGAGCGTTATCATCTTTACCGTGTACAACTGTTTCCAATGCATTTTCAATATGTTTATTTAAATCTTCTGAGGATTGTAGTTTTTCTTTCAGTGGTGGTGTGGAGTAGTTATCAATCCTTTCCTGGTTGTTAGATGGAAAAAGATATTTGGTTCCTTTGTCCACTAAAATCAAAGGTCTATGGTCACTCATCAGATTTTCTAAAACAATTACAGTGGATTCCGCCTAATGTGGGCACCGGTTAATATGGGCATCCGCTAAATATGGGCATAATGGTCTGGTTCAATCCCAATGTATAACAACATGGGTAAAAAAAATCGCATAATATGAGCATTTGGTTCGGTTTATGTGGGCAATTTTTATTTTATTATAGGGTTAGAATATACATATATGTATGTTAAAACGACTAATTTAATAGGGTTTCGTCATATCTATGACATTATGTTTATCGAAAGTAATAACCTTAGATATGGGTATTATAAAAAACCTCAAGGTGAAGTATAGAATAAAGCTGGTTAATTTTATTCTTGAAAAGATCGAGGAAAAACTTTTTGATTAACTGATAATCAAATAAGTGGTAAAATAAACATATTGCAAGCCATACAGTTTGTATCCGAGAGTTGGCGAGAAGTCAGCTGCACAACCATTATGAATTGTTTCGCTCATTGTGGGTTTTTTAATTTTGTTGGTCAACAATCTGAGTTGACTGAATTGAATGAACAATTTTTACTTATTCAAAACCACAGCGAGTTTCAAAACATTGATGAAAATGTTCCTTGTTTTGATAATAATGAAGACATTTGTGATTCAATAGTACAAAATGTTCTTAAAAAAAGAAAGTTTGAAGAAGAAGAAGAAGACGACGACGACGACGAAGAAAAAGAACACGATACTGAACCACCAGTTACAACTAGAGAGGCTAAAAAATGCATTGATTTGTTGCAAAAGTTCTTTATTCAAGAGGGTAACGAGGGTAGTCCATCTGATAAGCTTGAAGCGTGCACCCATTTTGTAAACCAGATCCACACAAAACAGCTTAGACAACAAGCAATTACAACGTTTTGTATACCTTACACACCCAAAAAGTAATTTTATTTCGTATGATGTATGTATGTATTAAGTTTTTAAAAATAATGTACTTTATATTTAATTTAATTAATATACGTGGTAATTTAACATTTTTTTCAATTGTATGATTAACGTGTGTAAAATAAATTTTTTTTGATATCATTAAAATTTTTTAAACTAATTTCGGTTTTTATGGGCAACCGCTTAATGTGGGCAAACAATTCTGGTCCCAACGTGCCCATATTAAGCGGAATCCACTGTACATTAAAATCAGTGTTGGTAATGACATGTCAATACAAATTCCATAGTCTGTTGTAATTTTATTGACAAGTATTTTATACTTCATCTCTTCTATAGTTTTATTAAGAAAATTGGGGATTTTATAGAAATTTATATTGAAATTCTCAATAAAAATGACGTTTTCTTCTTTAATACCAATAATATTTTTTAAGCATTCACACATTTTGTTTGTAGGAAATTTAGACTTAACATATAATCCGACATATGTGTAATTATCAAGGATAACACAAATAATTTCCAGGTGTTCTTTGTTATAAGTAATAAATGAGTGTTCACTTGACTTGAGAATATAACGTATATTATTATTTATGAAACATATTGAGCCACTTTTGCCATTGTCATGAACTTTATTGATCCTACATACCTCTGGGAATCCTTTGATATTATAAAAATCAGAATCTGTAGTTCCAGTTTCTTGGAAAATTAGTAAATTTGATTTTAATAATATTTTGTCAGCAAGAATGTGTTCAACTTATTTGTTTAATGATCTTATTTTGTGAGAAACACAATATATTCAGTGATTGTCTAATGCTAAAAATTCAAATTTAGGTTTAATAGTACAAGAGTCTAGTCATTTCAACATTAACTTTAACAGTCGGTTTTGGCGGATTAGATGGAAAATAGTGTACACTCAAGCCCTTAGCCGATGTTGCTCTACTGCATCCAATATAAAGCATGTTGCACAGTAAATTCTTTTTAGGCACATGATATGCAACATTTTCGTAAGTTGCCCATTGTGACTTATGTACAGCCAAGCCTAATGCCTTAACCAAAGGTAATTGTGTTCGAGTAATTTTCCAGTTTTCCGAGTTATCAATTTGAAATTCTAAGTGCGTAAAAATGTTTCCACAAAAACTATCACAAAAATCATAGCCAGTAGTCTGTCCGCGTCAAAATCGATAAAGCATCCTCTTCCTTATTCACCTTGATTATCAAATGAAGACTAAAAATTATTCAGAGTTCAAATTTATTGAACTTCAATTACCTTCACATTATAAAATCTTGAATTACACATGAAACCTCAAATGAGTTATTTAAAGGTTTATAAAATAGTTATTGTTGAACTTGCTTCAATTATTATACGATTAGAAATGTAAAGTCTATATTTTTGTTGCATTCACTTATACAAGTATTATGAAAAAATTAAAGCATTCACTCAAGTGCTAATAGCTTCATATGCAATAATTATTTAAATTATCTTGTCCTTTCTCAGAATATTTGTTTCGTTGATGATATTTTAATTAATAAAATAAATACAACATTTATTAAAAACAGAAACAATATTTATTATATGTATTTCCACAACTATATATTAATAATGTATGGTGTGCTACTTGCTGTGTACATGTATATATATGATAACCTTATCAAACAATATTATTATACATTTTGACAAAATCTAATTTCACAATCGTATTTTACTTCAAATAACATGCAAATAAGTAATTTTTTTACGATAAATTTCAATTGTGTAAATTTATTTTAAGTTATGAAAATATAGATGACATGGTTTTAAATTTACATTAATCGTTGATTTAATGTTGAACATAGATATAGGAAATATTGCAAAACTATATCATTTTTTTAAAATCTACTTGAATAATTTTCTAAAAACACAAATTGTATTATATTAATTGTAGTGCAAAACCAATATACAGGATGATTCCCTTAACTACGCTTCATGAAACATCTTTTATAATATTATAGCTATTTATTATTATTTTTTTAAAGCTAATGGTTTTTTATTGAGCTTATTTAAAGATAAAATCTATATTTAACTACCTTCCCTAGTATACAAAATTTGTATCAAATTTAAATTTTCAAATAGTAATCACAATTTTATTATTAAATCAGATTTATTCAATTGAAAAAAAAAGTTGGTTTAAAAAATGTTTTTATATTATTTGATTTGTAACGAATTACAACTATTTAAATTTTACAGGCTATAAGAAAAATAGCGTACCTATTTTTAAAAGACGGCAACTTAAAGAGCCGTAAAATTATTAGTATTTATCGTATATCTATGAACTAGTAGTGTTTATTGATATAAAACATGATAATGCTATGGTTTTTAACATAAGTACGCTTTTGTCTGGTTGTTCCTAAAATTTAAACAGCTGTAATTCGTTAAAAATCAAATAATTTAAAATATTTTTTATTTTATGAGCCTGGGGACTCCTCTTGTGCGCCGTCATACATTAAAATTCATAAAAATAATATTTTGAATTATGATAATTTTATATTACTATATAGAGTGATTCTTTTTTTTGGAAATTATCACCATTTTAAAATATAGACTGGAGGTTTAAATTTATGTTTTTAAAAAAAATAATAATTATATTATTAATTATAATGGATATTCTTCTTTAATCGTTTTTTGAATTTTTAACAACGTGGTATATTGTAGACAATGCCATGTTTCTATATCTGTTACATAATTTCCATCTAATGCCATAAATATACCATACTTAGAATTTTTAATTGAGTCGTACATAAACATTATCTTTCCGAGATAGGATAATTTAGAAAATTCAGAATCGGACATGTCTGTTCCATATATTAGAGTAATCTTCTTATTTAATTCCGCGTACATTATTTCTAATTCTTGATTTATGGATAATTGACAATTAGACAGTCGGTTTTTATATTTTATAATATCATCCATGTCAGTGAAATCCAAATTATGAACATTTGTAGAAATATGAAGAAGGCAATTTTGTACAATACTAAATGTATCTTTTTTATCATATTCCTTATTAAATAGCAAACAAAGTTATTATTGAAATATATTTATACGTGCGATTTTTATAAGCTAATGGATATGCATATTTGTAAACGTATTTGTAGTCGTGTGTCACATTTAATGTATTTTCAAATAAATCTTCTAAGTTTGTCTTTGTACGATCCACTCCATAAACAGGTTCATTCATAATATATTTCCAGAATGGTTTTTCTTTCAAACTCACCATTAACTGTTTCATTGTATTACCGGATGAAAAATCTGCTATCAATGATCCAATGATTAAGCCTAACATAAAATTTATTTTTTTAACCATTTTTAACACTTAAAAAATAATATCAAGAAGTTTAAAAAATCACTCTTTTTATATTTAAATTGTTAACCACGAACAACAATATTAAGCAAATATTTAAATTTGCGTTGTATATAAAAGTTATGTTTTTAACGTAAAAATGACTTGTATTTCTGCATTTTATTTACTTCAGCGTAGTTATCTCTGCTAACTATAAATTACTAGAATATTTTCTTTATATATAAATAGTTTTTTAACAATTTATATTTTAATGTCACTCTTTGTTAACAAAGTTAAAGTTAGAATAGTTTCTGGATGTATAAAAAAACGTATCTTTGGAAGATATTAGTCGACCGAGCGTAAGATGACGAAAATATTTCAAAGAAAACTGAAATAAGCTAAATATTAGTCATTAAAATTATTAACAACAGAACAATGAGAGTACACAGAGTATAGACGATGTGTACGCTTAACGTCAAGTCTATTCTTGGTAAAGTAGTGACTGGATAATTTCGTAATGGGTTCATATATGAGAAAAAACGTGATGTCGTTCGACGTTTGAACAGCCGCACAAGAAGGTGCGACGATGGATTATTACTATTTTTATTTTATTATAATAAATCGTAAAACATTTGTCGTTCACATTTTTTCCTTAATAACGAGAAAAATTATCGGATTTAAAGTGATATTACTATAATATAGCCGTTCGCTGTCGATTTCTTCCAGAAGTCATGGGAACCAGAGCACGTTAAATACCGGGGTGGTGTTAGAGTGGTGGTCGCGGGTTAATCGGTGCTCAATGACGCGTGCCCGGACTGTATCCGCTGGGTCTTTTGATGAACGTACGCGCGCCATAATGAACGAAGAAATAGACCAGCAAACGTTGTGGACCAGCGCGACGAATGTAAAACATGTAATATCAAAGATAAAACGACAAGTGGGATAGATAAAAAAAACAACAAATTTATTCACAATCTATAATCGTACAAATTGAATATTTTAAAACAAGTTTTTCGACTGATCAATCGCATTTGATTAGTTGTCGTTAATTATTTGTGTAGTATTAATGATTTGGAATAGTTAATTATTTATTTATTTTTTTTTTTTGGTCGACGCTAATGAACGGTTCAGCAATAATTGTTAGCACTTTGTGAATATAATTTATTTTGTCCTATAACACATGTTAGCATCGGGAACCAGTTTTCGTCACCCATGTAATCCGAATAGTTCTCTCGAATGGTAAAAATATTCATAAAATAATATCTCGCACGAGGCAATTCCTATTAGTTTATAAATGGAATAGCTTTTCGTAGCACGACGTTCATAGACCGACGATACCAACCACAGTAAATTAGTTGAATGTCACAAGAGCATCAAGCACTCTTTGGGTGTATTTCTAGAAATCGAAGTACTGATGGTTTTTTTTAATCGTTTTTGATTCTTAATTAGACGGTCGATTAAGGTTAATAACAACGCGTGAGAGTGTATGGCCCACAATTTCCACTAATACACTTCCGATTCCATTCGATTAGTTGTTTTTACTACATAACTATTAAGTGTTAAAGTGATTTACTATACATATATGCTTGACTTTAGGTCACGATTGTTCGCTTCTATTGTATCGAGCAGCTCATTACGTAGTTCTGTCGTATAGTCCAATGACACTGTAATTCGACCATACGTTGGATTGTCCTCACGAATTTATCGGTCAAACAACTGTCTATGATACATTTTTGACATTTTTACTACGCTTTTGGACCATAACCCGACCGGCTTTAATAAAATGAAATGTCACGGGAACCGTGACTGCGTGAATAGACAAGATAATTCAGCACTCTTAAAGTACCTAGAGGCTTGAAACAATGCTAATCACAAATATTTGTAAATTTTAGTTTTTGGAACGCGAATACAGTTACTTTAACCTCCGCGCAAACAATATAATAATAGCGTATTTCGGGCAAATTAAAAGAGGCGTAAAGTGCACTTAAAAATAAAAACACTTTAGTATAAATTATCATATTAAATGAAACGTATAATATTGCCCTTAAGACAAATATTTGACGGAGCAGCACCTAGACGCTCCGTTCAATCAAAACAACAACACCACTCTTTGATTTTGATCCGACATATTGAAACTCTTCAATATATATTAGAATAACATGATAATTACTTTTTTATTTTTATTTTTACCCGTAAAAGAAGAATTAGATTAATGCTAAAATTAGCATTATTGCAGCCTTGAATACATGTGAAAATTTTATATAAAAGCTTACACACTTATTACGGTATTGTGTTGTATGATTTGTTATAGGACACTATTAAAATGTCTTATACAAATGTATTGTTAATAGGTAAAGCAGTGGTGTAAAATAAATTATATTGTTAAGATTTACTGGATTTTCACCCCCAATTTTTTGTCCAACTATTCATAAAAAAGAATATTCTCATAGTCGGCAAGTACCGATGTACTCTCCATGCTCTCCGTAAAAAAATGTATATATAAATGTGAGACGTCAACACTAATACTCGTTTTTGTATATTTTTTATTGTGTACAACCGTCAACGCCCATATCATATTCGGCTCTTTCATTACTGTCGCGTCAGACGGTCATCTCCTCAGTTTTTCATACACAAACTATGTAATATCCAAATGATTAGCCCAAGAATGATAATAATGTAAAAAAAAAAGAGGGGCAAAATGAAAAGAAAAGAATGATAGCACCACATAAGTCTTCATTAAACCTTTTGCGTCGTATTCGAATTCCCCCAGCGATTTTAATGGAAAACCGCACCTGCTGCAACCAATGCAATATACCGTACATGTTTTGTCAACAACCAGTGCACCGCTTAATTCCACCACCCTCTCCGTGAGAACTATTTCCAACTCTACCAACTTTTTATTACGTTCATGTGCATTGGACAGTAATAATATCGCTTAAGATTTATTTTTTCCTAGCCGCTCACTTGAATATCACGTTATACTGTATCGATCTCTTTATTTGATTAACAACCCCGACGATATCACATTACTAGCTCTTGTTATTATCGTCGAACACAGTCAAACTTTAAATAAGTTAATACAGTCAATTTTGATACTTAGATTTATAAACTAAGAATAACCGTGTCATAATAAATCATTTAGATTTTATACAATTGTCATCTGCTGAGGAACCATATTATTATCCCGAACGGAAACTCCTCCTTAGATGATCTCATCGAACTCTTTCGTCATTTTTGTGGTTTTTATTGAGTTTGTAATTTTAAAAATCGTGTCGAAACGTCAGAAAATATGCCGAAATAGACAGACAACATTTAATATTTTTTAATAACGAACACACACACACAAAAAAAAAACGATTTCATTTCAAATTTTTTTTGTTAGTGAAACAGTTGCGTGCAAATCACATTGGACCACCATCATCATAAAGCAATAATAATTCTATTTAATAACTATAATAACATCAACAGGATTTGGAAGATACGATTTGTGATAATAACTAGACGACAAACAGCAACGAAACGCATGCACGATCATGGCGAATACACAATCGAACGTTAACAATTACAGACCATTGCGTGTAGTCCAATTAAAGGTATGTAGGTATAGACCAGTTTTTGTCACCGACGAATCCTCCGAAAATTGCCGTAAGCACACGTGACGCTCTAGGCGGACATTATACACACACACAGCGAAGAGCTTATGGGTCTTACGGACACAATTAACGATTGAGTTCATGCACAAAAACAGGGCAATAATAATGGTTTTCAGGTCCAGCTCTATGTGTAGAAGAGTTTCTAAGCACGACCACAGTATATGGTTCACGGTCGGCTCGGTAACAAGCGCAGCGTCCGTCCGGGTTTACGGTTCGATAGTGACCGCCGTTTTACGGCTCAAAGCTACTACGCTGCGCTCTTCATGACCTCCACGTGAACATTTGATGCATGAACATTAAGTACTCACTGTACTATGAACACTACCAAATTGTTGAATTGGTGTGCCGATACGCTGGTCAACGACGACCTACAGGTGCGCATTTATTGTTCCCCGCGGGACACCTCCTTAAATAAACAAATCCTCCCAAAACCGCTGGTGGTTTTCGCAGTATTGAACGTTCGGATACGGTCGGACACAATGTCCATCGGCGAAACAGTGGGTCGGGTCACCGCCATGTGTACACATGCATTCGCGACAGGCGGCACGATCCAAAATAAGAACGGTTAACCCAAAAACCGGCTACCGAAGACATTTGTGCGTTGTAAGATGTCAGGGAAAATAATAGGTGATCATAAGTTTGTTTCGCTAGTCACATATTACTGCCGAAAGAATCCGGTTTTAATGTCACACGTGCGTTTTCCTTATTACTGCCGCGTTAGGAACGCAAAAAACGTGATTCGGGTTATGCCAATAACAACATTGATAATTGATAGGATTTCTTTTGTTAAACACGTTTAACAATGCAACGTTACTCATTTTGACAGTGGACGCGTCCGGAATCTGCAACGCATTTACAAGGATTACTTTTGAACAAAGGCGTGCCCCCAGACATATTCTTCATAGTGAATGACAACGTGCAAAGTTGTCCGTCGCGTACACGTGATTGTACGGCTAAGTAGATAAGTTCGAATTGAGATTGGCGCGTTTACCGGCACTTGTCATGGGTGTTAATGAATCCGTTGGCCCAAAAGTAGGAAAACTGAATAGACTTTAACGTACCACTTTGACTTAACAAACAGCTCCCGAAGGCGTTACTCTGCGTGAGGTCTTGGGAGGAAACGCCATTACATGTGTCACGCATTCGTCAGTCATCGCCGTCTTTCGTGCGCTTGGCGTTTTTAATTACACGGCGCAGATGAATAATAGGCGGTAGCGGATGTTATTTAGTGTGTGAGCACAATTACAGTTATTAGGCGCGAAAAACAAATTGGCTGACTTATTGAAGTTTAGCTTAACCCGTCGTTCGTTTTTTTACCCAGCGGCGTACGACAACAATTAATGTTACTCATTTGTCTTGGGTCTTTATTGTTTGCTTTCGCAACGTATTACTCATGTACTTTTTTATTATTAACGTGATGGTATACACGTCACACGATTTCCTCAAGACAATCACGGTACAACTATTTGGTGCCCGTCAAAATGACAAAATGCAGGTACACTTTGAGATATGAGTAACGACTCGACATGCCGTCTTATAATTATCCGGTAGTAATTGTACATTCTGGACGTCAAAGTCATTAGGGGTAGCTCGGAAATTGAGGCAAAACATGTACGCCCTGCCCTTAAGTAATTATGTTTTTTGAAGTAGATGGATACCTTAAAAACATAATGCACGAAACAATAAAAATTGAATCCCTTCCGTAGGTATATATTTTTTTAATTTTAATAACAGTCAAAAATGTAATAGATATTTTTTTCTTTATCTGTATAATCATACGAACGCTTGGATATAAATAATCTGCTAAGGGTACCCGCTCATATGTTACACATAAAACGATTATCCCGTTTCGATAGTCTCACGGCAGTTGCTACGGCCGCCGGATGTAGAGCCTCAAGTGTCTTAACAATAGAACGGTTTTTTCTACACTTAAATTCACACACCCAGCAAACTACTCACAAGGGGTTACTTTCAGGGCTTAGGATTATTACTGTGAACGGATTTATATACTCTTATGGAGTGTATTGCAGATGCGTTATTTACGTTTCGATAGCCAATAGAAGAGAAACAAGTGCAACCGAGTAACGAAAATCTTTTAATCGTTAAAAAAAACGAAACACTTGTTCAATGTCCCACTGTTTAAGCGTGAAATGCATTTACAGTATACCGGCAAGAAGCATTTTCCATACAAAAATGGAATCGTTTTACAACAAATAATTCTCTTTAGATGCTTTAGTGAAATTGCAGTTGAGGCAAGTTTATAATAACAGCAGTAGACTGCATTTCTTTGTAGTCATTGAGTTATTTTATTACTGATATATATAAAGAAAAAATAAAGGTCGGTATGTGTTGCATAGTAATTTAAGTAAAAGTATTGGACCTTCACTTTCTTCAAGCGTTACCCATAAAGATTAAAAGACGCATTAAACTTACTAATCCTTTATGGAACGAACATAGTCACAATAAAATAGTACTGTTTTAATTATTGGTGTATCTAAAGCGCTGTAATAAATAAAATAAATCTCAGCCTTGGGTTTTATAATAATACACTTTTTACGTCTTGGTCATTTAAAAATACTGAAATACTAATCCGTAATATTTGATTATAGTATTATGAAATATTTTATTTTAAGTTTTGACATAATAACAATACACCAATCAATTCAATAAACAATATGTAATAAGTTAAAAGAAAAAGTTGTACAGTTTTCAATCCATTGACCTAAAAACTTAATATTTTTTATATAATTTGTATTATTTACGCTGCTATGGATTGATTAAAAACATTTAATTTTTGGACATTTACTATTAAAAAAACTATAGAAACACTTAGAGATTATCTCTGAGAAAAGAATTAATAAGACTTCCATAACCGACAGTGAATTTATTTAACAGCCGTATCCTATTGTGGTTCTAATAATAATGATTGGACCTATCTTTTTACGTTGTTTATCTCCCCAAAAAAGGTATACATCATTTTTTTTCTAGCTAATACACAGTTCTTTCAGCAAGCTGTCGTCATAAGATCCCAATTGCTCGACAGTTTCATCAAGATCTCTTTAACATCACTACATCCTATCGTATTATAACGCAATATTATTTTTAAAGAGCACCCTCGAACTTGTTTTGTTAAATCGAGTGAGCCTACACGCGATGTGTACATTCCCCCTTTCTATCTTATGCTGTTTTAGTCTATTACGAATAATATTGTTGTCTTTTAGACACAGCCCACATATAGAGCTGAAGAAAGGCGTCAAACCGCAGACGAGCCTTTTGTACGCGACGATCGGGCATGCCATAACACAATGTATGAAGCTTATTAAATCCCATCTGGATATGCGTTCAGCTTGAGTTTGGCAAAAGGGTTCCAAAGATGAATTTTCTTACATTATTTTATTCGGTTTAGATACATAGCAGATGTGAAGCGAACCAGTAACGTGGCGTACCTATCATCCCCCAGGTGTTCCATATAATCAGAAGAGATTTTAACGCCCCGCAGGTAAAGGATTTACATTGTTGTGCGCGCGCTACGGCGACCCCTGAAAAACGGTTTTAGATTTTATATTTCTATAAACGTTCAGCAATACGTCTGTATTATTATGTTATCATCTCCTTTTAATATACCGGACAGTTTTCATAAAACTTATCGCAAGAGCGCACAAAAATAATACCCGTTCGTCTACAAGCAGCAGTACAATTATCATTGTTGTATTCATTGAGGTCTTTGAATGAATAAACGGTAAGACATGCAACTACATGGAACTTATACGGTCTAATAAAAAATATAAATTAAAGTGATAGTAAGAAATCCCTGTAACATGCTCGATGGATCACTATAAATAATTTGCCTAGTGATAACTCAAGGAGTTCACAGCAAAACTTATCAATAATATTGTTTAGTACAAAAGCGTGCGGGTCATGAATCGTTCCAAAGAAAATAAGTCTGTAGATCGAGATTTATGTGTTAATGTTATTATTCTAATTTAGAAAACTGTACTTGACGTTATAGTCAATGTTGACCGCTGCACGTTCTGTTTTTTATAATTGAAATAACGCGGTCGTTAGTCGATAATGGTCTGACAAATAACATTCTAAAGAGAAAAACGACTCTAATATTAGTTCTGAGTTGCTGACACATTAAAATAATGTTTAAATATAATCAGTTTAGAAAAAATCATTTGTGATCAATTTTTTTTTCACATTTTTCTCGTGTTCATTTGCTCCAAATACAGAAATTTCAATCACACGATTTTTATTATCGCTTAACATGGTTCACATGTTGGAATAGCACTTATGTGAGTTGTACATACTCTTAATGTTTGGTACATTGCCTGAACGAATGATTAAGTACGATAATAACAACGCGGTGTAAAATTTATAGAAAAAATAACGTCTAAAATATGTCATTACTACAAAATACATTTTGAACACTTTGAGTAATAATCTGAAACAAAAAATCGAAATAATATTTCGAATGCGCAATCGTTGGAAACATATTATATTGTCTTACACAACTTACATTGTGGCATACATTATCTATTATAAGGTCTCTTAGAGTTTATGTACAGCTCAGTGAACTAAATATTTAACGAACTCCATTTCTGTAACGCGACTTCAAAGAATCAAAGAGAGTCATTTTGAGCGTTAATCATAGTTGATCAATTGTTTTATTGCTAAATCTGACAAGTCTAGGTTATAATTCACAAATCTTTATTATTATTGCACAGATAAAATGAAACGGCGTAACCTAGATAATTAATAAGGAAACAACTTAGATTGTATAAAAAGCGAAAAATGACATGCTCAATAATATTTTTCAAAGAAAATCAATTGCAACGGCCGACTTTCTCGTGCACTTTGAATATATTACAATTGAACGAACTCGGATAAATCTGACACGTTTCGAAATAGGAAAATTACAGTCCAATCTGTTTTGCATGTATACATCCTCGTACAACAATTTGTATTCGAATGTAATAATTGTGTTAAGTTCGACGCAATACACAAACGAAAGAGAAATTCGTTAATTGTATTCACTGAATTTAAATGACTATGACTATATTAATATTGTCCCCTCATAATAACACGCAATTAACCCTTGATTGGAAATGTTGATCGATTTCTTCTTAGATCGTGATCGACGCCGCACAATAGTGATATTATGATTCATTTTTTGGCAATCTTCTCGTTTTGACGTTGGTGAACATTATGATTACAAATCCAGCAAACGCACTTAGCACATAATACACTCCCTGGTACTATATAGGTACAACAATGGGAAATTGGCCGAGTTAAAGCAATCGACCGGAGAGAAAACCGGAAACGTTGGACGTGTAAAACATTAGCGCTGAACGAATAGTATTATAATTAATTGATTTATTGTTCGAGTTTGAAAAAGAGTTTGTGTAGGATAAAACAATCGCTGTATTTAAGTATGCGTATATTTTTTCAATTGCATATCACACTATAATATTATACGTAGTTTAACGCATAAAAAATACACTGTAGTATTTTTTTGTTGGTGTATATTTTTTTGTGCAGCGGAACGCGGGTGGCAGGAAACACAGTTGGAGGAGCACGGCGTCGGTGGCGGATCTCCTAATACGTTGTCCATTCGTTGACGTTCATCCTGTATAGTGTTTTATTATTTGATTTTTTTTTTCAAACACTATGATTACAATCATTATCACTATTGTTGTTGTTGCTATTTCTATTATTTGACGCTAAAACCGTATAATTTTGATTGGTTTTAGCGTAGGTTGCACGTTAATCTCTTGGCTCCATTTTTTAAAGAGTAATATTACATTTTGTGAAATTTGCCGTTAAGTCTACCATAGATCAACGTATTCATATTGCTCTTTAAAGTTTTTTCTGCCAGAATCATTATTTTAAAATTCACTTTTAGACATTACATTGTATAATTACTAGATAATTGGTTCAATATTAAATATTACTAAAGAAATAAAAGTTATAATCGTCCTGATGTAATGTTACAAAACATCATCACTATTAAAAATATAACCAAACTCATTACTACAAGTATAGAGAGCAATAAACTCTCCGAATTAGGCAAAAAGAGTGTTACAGAAATTAAAACAATAAAAATGAAGTCAACTTTCAAGTGTTGTAAAAAAAAATTACACAGCGTTATAAATACAGTATAACATTTGGACGACAAACTGTAAAATAAGATTTTTATTTTAAAGGTTCTTTAGAATTTAATTAACCAGGCACTCAATACTTCAACTCGAGTAAAATTTGTTGAGTTCTTGTTTAATGCATTTTTAAACAATATAATCAAATGAAACTATTTGCTCAGGCCGTATTTCGCAAACATCATTTGTGTGATTTTACAATGATTCATGCTGCCATTTGTCTGTAATAACAATAACGTTTCTATTGTCTCATTTAATTTACATTATATTTTTTCAAAATTAACGACCAATAATAGCGTTGCACTGTTAAAAAGGAAAAACTCTTTCAAAGCGTCACATACCATGAAGAAACTGTCATGTCCGGTACGGTTTTTAAGGTGCTCAGTATGGTCGTTTACGTTAATAACTTTACACTCGTCGTGTCTCCTAATTACATCTCGTTTGCTTTGACTTATCATATCATTTGTACTGTTTAAGAGCATCAGACCCGTAATAATTACCGACGATTTTTACTTTCTCGGTGTAAGCCCCCAGAGACTCGCGTTCTCAGTCAAACCAATGAACTTATTTCGTGCCTTAAACTTAACCTCTTTTTTCTACATGAGCACTCAACCTCAGAGGTCCGGAGCATAAACAAATATCGTTATGAGATTCCGGTCGCGAAAATCCACCATTGCAATTTGCATACGCGCTACTTGTCAAGATGATCGTTGAGGTATTTTTAATGTTTTTCGTGTTATTTTTTTCATCAATCGCACGAAAAAAACAAATAAAAGTATGTGTACTATTGACGTTGGTATTATGAAAAGTGATACATACCCATAGCAAGTTTCTCAGTATCTACGAACAGAGGAACAAGACCCTCTCTATGGAGACGGTCAACGATTTTTACGACTGTCGCCGCCGACACCTCACCGACAAAGCCGTCGGCGATTCCCGGTAGCCTCCTCGGGCCGCTTGTTTGTAGAAAACACATTTCACACCTCTCTATATATAGTTCTTTTTTGTATAATATCATACTGATGGTGTGGCTAAACACCGGGTGTGGTCTCGGCGTACACCGAGGAAATACGATTTAGATGTATTCTATCCGTGTTATATGTCCTCTCTGCAGTCATTCACAGTCACCATTCCTATCATACGAACAATAGGCTCGAAAGGTTATGCAGGTATAGAATAATATCTGTTTTAGTCTGTACGTAACCACCGGAGGCAGCTCCTCCGATAGGATTGACAAATTACCTCCTTTGCCGGTAATTTCCAATGTGGTTTTTAAATCCACCTTGACAAATCTCAGCTGAATAAACAGATCTGCGCACAATATATTGCTTACAAACGAGACAGCGTTAAATATAAACGTAATGGATTGCTGAATGTTCATGTGTGTAATTATTAATTTCCATTTAAATCTGCTTAGATTACAATTAATTTATTTTGTGATAAAGTGAAATTGTAGGTACGTGCACAGTGACATACAACACTAACAATCCGTTGCCTAATCACTTTTTGGAAGACAAAGTATTTTCTTTTTATCTAAGTCTTATTATACTTACATAAAAAATGAACTCTGCTTGTAAAAAATGTTTAGCCCGCCACGATTAAATTATTCGTGTTTTATGTTCAAAATGTTCAACGAAGCGATTCCGTTATAATATTCACTAAAATAACCACTTAATTATTATTTTAAATGAAACACAATTATAATGCGGTGAAGTTAGACAAACGTTTTTTGAGACATACATAGTTTGTCATCTAAACTCAAGCTTGAGTTTAAATTATTGTTTTCAATATAAAGTCAAACATTTAAAAATCATTAAATTTATCTCATTATTAATTATCCTTCGTTTTTAATATAAGTTGTTTTTTAGTGTGATTGTATTTTTAATGATACATATTACACAGTTTCATTTCGTAAATTACATTAAATAATTGAAAACTTTACCCAATTTTAATTTACAACTTCAATATGCACAATATTATTAAATATTGTAATATNTTTTTAGTGTGATTGTATTTTTAATGATACATATTACACAGTTTTATTTCGTAAATTACATAATTAAATAATTGAAAACTTTACCGAATTTTAATTTACAGCTTCCAATGCACAATATTATTAAATATTAAAATATTTTTAAAATTGTTTTGTATCTCACATCTTGGTTTTCGGGACATGAAAGTATTTATTCTAATAAATCAATTAAGAAGTTTAATATAGAATTTCACTTAGAACATAAGACTAAAATCTTTTGAAACTAGTTTTTTTTTTTTTACTTAAAAACACGATGTTCCTTGAAAAGTAAGAACAACGATGTAACAATGAATATATTTACATCCTAATGAACAACCTAATGTAAAAACACTATAAAAATTAATAAGACTAGGAAAAATAAGTAGATATGAGTTAACGTTAGGATAACGTGTCGAGCTTGAAATTTGTATAAGTTATTTAGTAACTCAATTATCAATAACAAGCTATTACGTTTTATTTTTATTGTGAACCTGATGATATAAAATTACAAATATGACGCAAGCCTCGAGGGTGTTAACATGAAAATAATTATAATATATTCTTATAATAATTTATAAACATTTAATATCAACTTGCTCAGTACACATGCAAAAGATATGCTCATTTAATCGCATACCTAATGAATATAACTCAAATTGTCATACTCTACTTTTAAGTCGAAAGTATTCACTTTGAAGTCAACTTGGAATTATAAATACCGGTACCAGATTAATTTCTTTGCCTACAAGTTCTCGCTGATTTGTTATTGGATATTTTAAGTTATAAAATAATAGCCAAAAATGCTGTCTACGTTTTAAAAAATAAAATGATACTTATGATAATTATTGCAAGTCAAATGGATGTAATACTAATCGTCAACAGTACTATTTGGACCATAAAGATTAAAATATTTCCCTAAGACGTGATAAATAAGAATAAAATTTACTTTATGATTGGACGAATACAATTTAATTTGACTAAGAGATTCTTATTTAAAATAATAAAGCAGTTATTTTTTTTGTAAGACATTATCTGTATTGCTTTGCTATAAACTTTTCTAATAATATTCATTGTGAATAATTGCTGTTGTATAAGTTTTATTTCACTCAAGACAATCCCTAATACAAATTACCTCTATAAATCTAAAGATTGCTTAATTCTATCAGACCGGATTACACCATTTAGTTTTTATAGAGACAAGTTTACGATTATTACGAATGGTGTAAGTCATCAAAAGTGTACGCGTCGGAGGTTGTCATCACTCGAATTATCGTTGCAAATATAATTTTTTTAAAACTGCACCCAAATCTGTGTACCTCATGCATTGTTTATGACCGTAAAGAATTAAAGTATTCGACAAGATTTTTACAAATTATCTGTCCAAGTAATTTGTATTAAGGTGTTCTTCGTGTACATAAACATATCCGTTGGGTAGAGCAATAAAAAAAACGCCCCAGACCAAGTGCACCTGTCCGCAGACCTGTGTCTACACACACGTTTTTTTAAAGGGTACACATTATCCAAATGTGAGTACTGAAAACGAAAACTTATTGTATTTACGGTGACTTTAGGGTTGCTCAGATTTTTCGGGTAATCGAGATCGTTGCTGATTAGATACAAGGCGTATTAGTTTAATGGGAGAGATCAAAACCTACTCGTTTTTAAGTAAGATAATAATTTACACACTCGAGTCATAAAGATAATGAAATCTATTTTAGATAAGACGGGATGTTTTTTTTATGTTCTCGCGTTGACATTGACCACTTGGATCATCAATGTACACATTATTGTATTTAGATACTATTTAATGTTTGAATCTAAGTGTTTATTTTTATTCTATAGATTATTACTTAATTAAAATGTACCCTATTCGTATACATACTTAATCAGTATCTACAATAAAAAAAAAAAAATTAACTCCAGAACATGTATCAAGATAAAATAATGCTTACCTAAAGTATAAAAAAATCGATTAAAATGAAAAATTCTGACAAAAATCCAATTTCTCATTAAAACTTGAAAACTAGTTATCTAAATTAATTTTAATGTAAAATTACGGTTAATCTATATTACTTGATAATATAACGGAATACATTAAGATATGGTATTTAATTTTCAATTGTTAACAACAATGCACAATTAAATTTTTAATTATATAAAGTACACGTAAATCTCTTCGAGTATCACATAAACGTTGGCACAGCTATTCGGTCACTCATTAAACCAAATGTTTTTTTTATTTAGCAGAGTGGATTTGTTAATTTAAAGCAATTTCATTTATTTAAATCAAATCAACTTTATGATGTAGATGCGCTGTTTGATAAAAATCCTATTAACCCGTCAAATAATAATCAGTTTATTATTTCAATATCAAGGTGTATGTCACGTATTATAATTAAAAACATATTAGAGGGGTCGCAGAGGGTTTTATTACCGACTGTAAAAACAAACGAGTGCAAACAAAATATCCTCTTGGCTCGAATCCAATTTACTTAATTATGAACCGAAACGTCGGTCGGTCCCCCAATTTTTATTATTCCAAACGACAGTGAAAAAACTAGCGTTGTGTATTTTATTTCTGACTTTTGTCCCTAACGAAACACGTGTGTTATTATTTTATTTATTTTTTACTCCAGACGTTCAAAGGCGAGATTAATGTGATCGTTAACTATCTTCAGACTTGCTGATGTGCGTGTTGACATTATATAATGAGAAAGAGCGAATGTTGACTTATGAGCGTTTACCTAGAAGCGTTCATGAGCGACTGTCTTGACAAGTTGACTTAGTTGGTGGAAGGGCAACGAATTACATTTTTTACTCGCACAACACCGCCACAACAAGTCCGTTTGACCTGTCCAGCACATACGTGATAATCGTTGGTGGATAAGTTTAAGACAAGCGTATAGGAAATATCATTACATATTTTCGAACGGCAAATACCGTTAAACGTAAAAAACATCACACCGGACGCTTTCGACGATGAATACAAATGAGATTTCAACGTGAAATGCTAATACACTCTAAAAATTACACATTATTTTGGTGTATTATTTTCTGTCGGTTTCCCTCCGCGGATGGAATCAAATTACTAAACAAAACACATTCACACCTAGACAAACGACGTCTATACAAAATGTTTTCGTGTACACTAAAAAATCAGCCACACCGATGGGAATGAAGAGTAGAAATATTCGTTTCTACGCGATGCTTTGAACAAAAATCACTTTAATGTTTAACACGGATAATTGAAATTCAAATGTGTTGAAAACAAGAAATCTTATGTCTATGAATATGTATAACTCGTTATGTTATTAATATTTTTTTTAGCTGTTCGATCATATTTTTATCTTTAAACGATCCACCAACACGCCATGGTACACATCGTGTTTACTATGAGCAAACTCGGATAAGATTCCAAATGTCAAAACGATTGTGAAATGTACAAGATGTTTTGACTAAATAACCAAGTTTATGAATAAAAAAACAATTAATTATAAATAAAATACGTTGTCATCGAAATATTTTAAGTTTTTTTTCACAGTTGTATTGATTTCGTACAGTTAATCGTTTATTAAACCTACGCACAATTATGACAGGAGAGATACGAGAAATTTTTAAGATATTTCTAAACGAATTTTTATTATTTATCGCGATGTAAATATCAATCCCAAAATTTGATAAAGAAACTAGTCGAAAACAATAATTTTAGTCTTTTGTTCGATAACACCAAACAGACATTTATTTGTTCTTCGCGCGAAAAAAAACTCATGTTTAGCATTTTTCTTAAAAAAACATTTTTGATTATTCAAATAAAATATGGCGAAAATGTACAAATAGAAATTATTGATATCTTTAGTCGTTGTTCTCTACGACTAATCAATAATTGTATACATTTTTTAATTGAAATTCTACAGATACTACTGAATAGCACGCGAAAATTCATTAAAATAGGACGCTGTTCTTTGCATTACGTGTGGATTGTCTCGGGTAAGTTGTGATAGTGACTCGCGAGACGGCACAAAAAACCGAAGGGCGTTCACGAAACGTGTAAATTATTAATAATATCCATTGAGCTTCAAGGAGAGCTGTTAATGGGAACACGCGTGTGGCGCCTCTCGTATAAATGTAAATAATTGAAACAATGCACAAACAAAATCTGACAACTGATGACGACGCGGTACGTTTGATGTTTTTATCAGATGTATGGCCCGACAGTTCGTATCGGCCTTTTTCGATATAAATCGCAGTGAGTTTACGGCTGTCGCCGAAGAGTGAAAAAAAAATCTTGTTTACAATTTACATAAAACGACGCAGGCGGTAAACACGCACGTCAAGAGAATTTCTTTTATCCAAACAATGTCGTAACGCTAATAAACATAATTTTCATCAGAACGCCAAAGATTTTATAAGCGCGGCAAAACTTCTCGCGCCGTCCGGTCAAACAAAACCAGTGATATATTATATTTTTTATCGGCACAAAACTCTAGTTGCGTTGTACACGTGTCAATCTGATTTAATGTACGCTGAGTCTTATACGAGTCAGGTGCCACGAAAAACTACAGCAGTCGGCGAAGAAAATCGAGTACAGTGTCGGACAGACTCACTCGAAGAAGACTCGAGGGGATGTCTACTGCACAATTGAGTCGAGTAGCTGATGCTTCGCTGTCATTGCGATGTGTATAATGTACGACTGCTGGACACAATACCAGGAGGGTCCGTCACTTTTCATGATCCTCCGGCCTAGTATATCGTTATTATGAGCTGCACTCGGTAGTGGATTACCGTCAAACTACGGCGAAAGGATTATTGTCTACCGAGTGTGGGTGACGGAACGATGGCAATAAAAAAATGTCGAATAATACGTCCTGTCGGAGAGACAAAGGTTTTTTTCTCGGTAGAAGTCAATTGCGGCAGCACATGTTGCAAACGGTGTCTCCGTTGGCACCGGCCTATTGCTGAATACGCGTGTGTCCCCAAATGGCCTAGGCATTTCTGCCGGGTTGGGCACGGCGACAAACAATAAGCCGGATAAACAGTTTAATTACAGGCTGGACGAACTAGAAATCGGTGATGAATGTCGACCGGTTAAAACGGTCTGCGGAAACAATATGACACGTAGTTTCTATTCCGCGTCCCGCGGTCCTGGGTGGGACGAACCCGAAAGTTATAATAACACTACTATAGATAGCCCGGATACAGGTAAAACAATAATAATAACAATAATGCGGGCTGTTCGCATATTATTGTTGTTCCGGGTGGCCAAATAACGTTCGCCGTACATTTTCGTGCCGACGGCAAGACGCCCATGCAGATGCGACAATTAACGCATGGCTAATAGCACAGAGCACGAGCCTCCTAATCGTTATGTTAATGCGCTGAGTAATTTTTAATGTGTGCGGTGCAGAGCAGCATCTATTGTTTTGCCGACGGCGGGGGTGTAGCACAGAATCGAACAATGATGTTGCTAATAATGCAAATACAAAAAAAAAAAATGAAGTGTACACGTAATAAGCCTAGTCCGGTGACAAACCCCGTCGACTCTTCACAGTCATTGTTGTAGCACTTGCGCGGATTGGCCGGGTTCGTGTGAGCGGACCGCTGCGTGCGTGTGTGTGAGTTCCGAGGGCGCTCGTGCGCTTGATGGCACGCATTTTACGTGGGCAATGCGCCACATTATAAACGCTTAAAACACGAGATCGAAATGTGCTCGTGATCCGCCTGAAAATACTTATTGCCAAGAGTACAAATTTCGTATTAGCGACGGTTGGGTCGAGTCGATAAAAAACATTCAGCGCGAGCTCCAATCTCGGTCAGTACTGACCCCGTTTACCAGTTATACGGTTCACGATCAGCACTAACCCTTTTTCCGTCTATTATTAAGCCGGCCTGAGTATGTACCATAAACGATTTTTAGGGAGAAGATGATATATTTTGTAGGTTTCATAACATAAATAATAACATCTACTTTAATTTTAATTGAAATTAAAACGGGTCGAAGACAAAAAACTTCAAAATTCGAGATAAAAGTTTCTTGGCCATATTAAATACATTTTCTGACCGCAAATTTTGCCATGTGAGTTTTATAGGTAATAATCGTAGTCATATATTTACATTAGTAATTTATCATGACCTCAAAGCTAATATAATTCGAAAAAATGATTTGTTTTTTTTTTTTTGAGTCATAACTTAAACTCATCATGACTAAAACAAAACGAATCAAATAGCTGTAAGCCGCGTTAGGTGGATTCAACGAGACAATACATTTTTGTAAAGTGCAATGTCCTAAATAACAATGGCGATATGTTTTGTATGTAAAATGTATATATGTGCAGTGTATAAAATAATTTATAAAAAAATTGTTGGATACGTGAGATGAATGAAAAACAATTGTAATAAATAAGATAAAAATCGTCGTAAAATTTCAAACTTCTATTTATAATTTTTAGTTACAGGAAAATGCGAATGAAATAAAAAAATAATAAACCTAACATGTATTAGTGTTAAAAGGAGTCTTATAAACATTTTAATTAATATCAAACTAATTAAATATTCGCTATGTTCATTGCTAGATTCTAAATTTAATTAACAAATGATTATTCGTTTTTACAATTCCAAAGGTTTATTTTTGGAAAAATTTTAACTAAACAAAAATGTATATTCGTGTACTTTTTACTTTTTACAAACAGAAATTACTTAAGTAAAAATTTTACTCAACAGTAATAGATGCAGAATTGTTTAGTAGGTTTTTCGTTATCGTTTTTCAATTAATCGCATATTTTATCGTTGAAAATACTTTTTTAAGTAGGCTATAATAGTCTCAAGAGGTCTTTGAGCCCTAGATCCGGCACTAATATAAAATAAAATGCATTTGTTATTATTTAAAATAAAATCGTTGTCATATTAAGAAATAACGATTGTACACGATTAAATATGCCATTGCATTTCAATAAACTTCATGCTGTAAAAATGATTTTGTCATAACCATTAATTATTTTCATAACTCAATTTGTAATATTCATAAATGTGAGACAATGAGAACGTGGTATATTATAATCGTAAACAAAAGTTGCATTATGACTAATGTTTATTATTCCGTTAAAAACCTAATTACTTAAAGTCATAAAAGTAAATTTGTTTAAGTCATGGATTTACACTGGCAGAGTTATAATTGAAAATATGCTAAAATTTTTATTACCAGTTATTAAATGACGTCGCTGTTGCATTACGAAAACCAAATGAAAACGCTAATAGAATTCCGCTGGCCAAACACAATCGGCAGAAGCAAAAATCGTCACGATCATTTAGTATTCTTGTACGTGCTCTGTTGCGCACAAGTGTAAAATAAAATAAACACATTTTAGTCACATACTATTGACTCGGCGGTCGAAGGGCACCGCAGTGTAGAATTTTTTAAAAAACGTACAGAGCGCAATGACAATAGCCATGCCGCATTTTGTTTTTTTCTCCTTTGACTTCCTGCCCTCATCATGATCTTTTAGCTGCTCGTTCTGTCCCTCTCTCTCTCTCTCTCTCTCTCTCTCTGTGTGTCTTTTCTATATTTATAAACGTATCGCACAATAATGCAGCACAAGTACAGCGAGAATAATAATAATATGGTAATGCTGTCAAACCGACGCTTGTACTTACATATAATGTGTGCGCGACCGTTTTCCGAGTGTTTGTGCTACAAGACATCGAGCCAAGGCGGATTGCGTTGTGGGTACGGTAAATGTAAACAGCGCGTGACATCACAATATTAGTATACACGCCCGGCACGGGTCAACTACAAATATTGAAAATAGTGTTAAAGGTTTAGATGGAAGGCATAAAAAAAAATAAACGAACAAGAATGGAACGCTCGCTTACTTACTGTACATGTAACGTTGGCCACGAGGTTGCTGTGTTGTTGTCAAAAGGCGAAATACGATTTATCACGCTGATAACGAAGTGCGCGCACTGTAATGTTAGATACGTTACAGTTGAAATTCGAGCTTCGATCGACGTGTCCGAGGAAATCCGATAGTGACTATTCGTAACAGAACAATACAACAACACTCCGTACAACTTTGAACCAAAATTTTAATTTCACAGATCGAGATTAGATAAGTCCAGTTGACGTGTTCGACATTCACGCACTTGCCATCGACACGTTATTAACTAGATCTCTTAATTCACCAATAAAGAAAATACCATAAACCGCGCCCGCCCGGTATTCGATTAATTACCATACATGAAATATCCGATTACAAAATCTAAATGACTGTTCGCTTCCCCTATGCTAGTTTTTCTAAAGATTCTATTATATTTTGTCATGTGGGATGAAGAGCACAATAGTCGAACGTGGGAATATATCCGATTTCAACGTGATCGTTCACAGAGCCAATGTTTCACGACAAACCGAGTCCTAATGTAATTACAAGTAATAATAACACATAATTGTTTGAACGAATCTCGTTTACAGAATCAAAGCAACAACTGCTGTGTGAATTTTCCTGTCGAAACAGTAGCACTAGCAGTGTAGTACAGCGGCATGTACTCATATTGTAATCAGTTCATTTGTGTTCAAATAAATACCTTTTTGTTATTACTGTTTGAAAGACATTAGATAATTAAATATTCAAATTCGCTTTTCATGCAAATTGCACCATGAAATCAGCTGCGTGTCCCTTCAGAATGAGTAATAACTTTTTCAGCGAATAATTTAATGAGTTCTCGTTTCAAAGGAGATACAGCGAAATTTAATACAATTGTTGCATAATAATAAAAAACGATATTCGGTTATGTTCAAATTAAAGCCGTATTATAATTGTTTTAAAATCATTTTCTTCTACGACTTCATCATAAATAGATTATACCGAAATTCCCCGTAGAAAGTTGGTTATTATATGCGTGAGTTCCATTTGACTACAAATTCAATTATAGAAGGGAGAAGTCTGGACTGGAGTTGATGCAATGAAATTGGCCCTCTTTGCCNACCGAAATTCCCCGTAGAAAGTTGGTTATTATATGCGTGAGTTCCATTTGACTACAAATTCAATTATAGAAGGGAGAAGTCTGAACTGGAGTTGATGCAATGAAATTGGCCCTCTTTGCAAAAACAGTTTCTGTTTATATTCAAAAACTCAGTTACTCCATTAAGATATCTACTTTGAGTCTAAGTAACAACAGTGTCAGTTTTTTCCTCTAAAAAGTTCTGTACAAAGAAGGCTGAGATAATGGTACCAAAAAGACATTTCACCCCATGTGTTGTACTTTGTCCCCTATGCATGGTGACCACGATAACTCAATTATATGACCTCGTTGCGCAATAGAGTACAGGCCAAGGTGGTGGTAGCAGTGTGTTTTCATGTGCATTTGTGTAATTAGATCTTCTAGGGAGCAGGGAAAGATCAAAACGAGTGCATAGTGTGCAGATCATATTTCCAAACGTTTCCGTACACACACCATTATTTTTTTGAAAAGGCCGCGTGCACTGGGTAATGTGGAAAAAGGGTCGCTCTTCACTTGTCGGTCGGGGAAACGAAAAATGCATGTGTTCGGTGGAATTTCGTTAGAGTCAACACGTGTGCATCTGGCGCATTAAAAATATGTATAGCAATGCCACTGCCAACGCATGTGTGTGTATGTATGTTTGTAAGTCTGTTAGAAATCCGCCGTTGCATTATAAAGGACTACGCATCAGTAGATGGAAAAATTGAGAAAAATGTGCCGCCCAGGAAGTTTATGGTCGTTAACGGCCAACGTGTAACACACGCGGAGGAGATGAGGTGAATCTTTTTTTGGGTGATGCTGTACGTTTCCAACGCGTGCATCACGTGTGTATTTTTATTATTATCATTATACATACGGACAAATAAACATACGCACGTATGATGCCACAATATTTAAAAAAACAGATGTCTGACAACGTTTTTGGCGTACACACCAATTCACTTTTAATTTGCAACAGGTCTTCGGGATACAACTTGACATTATGACCACTCCTGACTTCACATTAACGTTTGAAATTATCACCGGAAATTCGACCGACTCTAAAATGTGATTAATTGCACGTGAACTCAATGGAAATTACTATTTTTCAAGGAAAATGAACTCTGATGTATCGAAACCAAAATTTATATTTACTGTAAAATCTANTTATCACCGGAAATTCGACCGACTCTAAAATGTGATTAATTGCACGTGAACTCAATGGAAATTACTATTTTTCAAGGAAAATGCACTCTGATGTATCGAAACCAAAATTTATATTTACTGTAAAATCGGTTAGAATTAAAAAATTAAAATTCAATAGAACGGTTTCATTGTAATATGCTATTAGGATAAAATATGTGCGTTTGTTTCAAAATCCAAGAAAACAGACGGTTTTAGAATAAAACAGATGTCAGCACCCTACGGTAATGGCTAGAAAAATATCATTCATTATTACTTGTAGCTGTTACACTGTTTATGTAACTTTCTCACATTATGGAACTCATTAAAGCCTAAGAGGGTTGAAAAAAAATCGAATAATTTTAATTTATGGTCAGGTCTGTGAAGTGGTAAAATAATATATTATTATACACGATGGTTTTCTATTTTCGAGAAAAAACAAGATGATGTGCCGCAAGAAATCGGATTGGTTGGAGGTTTAAGATAAATTGTTTAAAATCCAAAAAAAAAAAATTGCTGTCAGCGTTAAATATTCTTTGTAATGTCGTTACTCATTAAATAGTATAGATAGCATAATGAAGCCACGTCATTTTGAACACTATGGAAATGAATCGCATCATATATCTATAAAACATATACATGTGTAAATAATTGTATGTACTGTATGGAGCCTACGCAGTACAGCAAATGATTATTTTTTATAACGTTCGTAATTTTTTTATTATACTTGTTTATTGTAGCCAAAGTAAATTGCATCACTGTTTTAATCAAAATTCAATCAAGAATAATTATCTAATGAGTAAAATAATTCATGCTAAAAAAAAATAACGCTCAAAGACGATAAATATTTTTGTTTTGTAGTACATAACAATGCTGCGACACGCAAACATTTACACTTATGACATTATTTTTAATATCACTGAGTATTAGTCAAATGTGTTTGTACACAAAAGTACCATGTGTGATAATCTGTATTAAGCAATAGATTAATTAATTTTTTTTTCAACGACATTAAGTTATTTTTACGATTATGTGAAAAACACAAAATAACGCGATGAAATTAGATTACTGAAATAAATGCACATGTGCATTAAACTTATCATAGCGCAACAAACAGTCGTTTTTTACTAATGTATTTATCATAGCCGTTCAAGAAATAAGAGGCTTATAGGAGAATTCGCGCATCAGTGGCTCAAAAATGACTATCTTCAGAAACTGTAACGCTTTTACAAAACGAGCGCGTGCAACCCATTGCCCTAAGAATGTGTCTGTTGTTGAAGAATCATTTTTTATCGCGTTACTTACACGGCAAAAATGTGATCAATAGATTTCGCTTTACTTTCGCGATCCGACATCAAATAGTAATTGATGGAAAATTATTATCATAATAAATGTCTAGTATGTGTGCATCTAAAGAAGAATGTCTTTTTTCCATTTTGAAAAATGAACGCTCGGGCCCAGGACAGTGTTAATCCGATCGTGTCGTGTAATTCTCTCATTCAAATTTCCCTTTTGTGTGTTTGCCGTCGTCGCCAGTTATACTGCACCGGTTGACAATTTCGTTGCTTGCTGAATGCCTAGTGTGTATACGTACACACTATTCGCATCTGTGTTTGGACAGCCGTTTTATGTACAATATCTTCGTTAATACAAAAATCAAACAGAGTTCACGAAAAAAGAAAACGGTTTTATTTCATTTAAAACGTTTTATTTGAGTTTTGAGTTAAGCATACTAACTGTTATTCGTTCATTTCCCCCGACAGTATTTTTTTTTTTTTTTTTTAATTACGAATAAGACTTACATGTAAACCCATGACAACCTGATGATTCATGCGTAGACACAAAAAATATCCAAATAAATTATTAACAGCTTAGCTGTTAGTTTATTTTTCTTGTGTTACCGATTTTATACAATACATTATTGTATTTACTTCCGGGAAAGCGTAAACTTTTATACAATATTTTTAAGTCATTCAGTCACGAATATCGTAAAAAATATCATTTTTAAATTTTTATATTTTATTGCGCCGGTTATATAATTTAATGTTTTTTCGAACGAATGAATAGGTGATAATTCTTAACACTTCACATGTGAGTGTCATTGGTCAGCTTACTTACATAATACTAACTAATAAGTATTTATTACTCAATATTTTGAAACAAATACAGCTCATCAAGTCACTTTAAGGTATTAGAGCAATAAATCAAAATTTATTTATGTTATTGACAACAATATTTTACAAAAAACTTTTGCATAATCTAATGATTGAAGAAAATCACAACTATATCTTTAAGTAGTACAAGCACGTACTTTGGCAGTAAAACCTATTCTTTTTAACGACAGCGTAATAGATAACCAAAACAGCATTGGTATTGTTCATCAAAATCGTGGTCATACGCTTTTCGTTTTACTTAGGTTGGGCTGAGTAAAACAGAGTTTGTTAAAACGCAATCGGTCACCTGCATAAAATTAACACACCTAATTGAAATTCGTGGGTAGATTATTAAGAGAAATTATAGCAAAAAAAAGAAAAACAATAATAATTGATGTATAGATGCAAAACCTTTTGACCCGATACACCCACAATATAGTAGGAAGATTTCATTATATCCAACTGTACAGATTTATGGAGTGAATGTGAAACGTATTGCTGAAGATGATATTACTTCTTGATCACTCTGTATACGAAATATAAATAATAACAATAATAATAATAATAGATGAACAAAATTGATAAAAGAATATATTGTATTCACATCAAATAAAAGAGAAATTAAAACAAGTATACAAGGATGATATTTGAGTATTGAATAACAAAAACAATGCCTTATAAACACGTACATGATGTTTGAAGACAAGACACGTTTTGGCATAAAGACAAATAATTTGCCGATAACAATCTTCCTTAAAAAGTAAAAATACCTAGACTGAATTTGTGCGTACATGCGCATCGTAATGCGAAATGAAAGTAAAAAGTAGTTAAATGAATAAACTATTGTTTTAGGCGGTTTTTTGATGATTACACGTGAAAGAAATTGCCTAAATCGATTGGACAACAATTGGTATTATTTAAACATGATTGTGAAAGGTTCTCAATGTGATAAAATACCACAGACTCTTGTAATAATTACTATTTACGTCATATTTAGAGACATCATCTATAGCCCATGTGTTTTGATAATATTTTAATGAACACAGTATTGAATGTATGACGCATTATGTGTCACACCATTATTCATGTTTTCTTCTATTTTCATTTTAAATCTCCAAACAATCCAACTACAGTTTTTATGAAACACTTAAAACTTCAACATTACTAAGCCGTTCCACGTATTGTATTATTATTATTATTTATTACACTGAGTGTTCAATACAATATTATTAGCCTGGGCAAGCCGTTATAGTCGTAAAGTTTGTCGGGTTATGATAAGAAATTATTTCAGAAAAATATATTTAAAAAACAATACAACGATATTCGAACAGTAGATGGTTTAAAATATTTTACTACCGATTTGATAGTTATTTGTTTCGCACGGCTGGATCAGCTGATCGAACATAATGTTCTCCTTTTAAAACTTAATAGCGAGTACTTAAGTCGTCTGCAATACTACAATCGTATTACACTCGTAACCGTCTCAGATTGTTATTTAATGTTATATTAGTAATATTGTAGTTCTGTTTTTTTTATAAATCGTAGTGTTTTAGAATGTATAATATTCCTTTAAGTATAACAAAACGGTAAAAAAAAAACCAAAAATCGTGATATTCAAATCCTTCTAACCGCCCTTCTTTCGGACAAAATACCGAAACGGTTCAAGACGCTTTCCCAAAGCGGTTAATCGCTCCTTTAATCCAATGAAAACGTGATACCACGTGAGCCATCATCTCCCCGACTACTGCGCCTCGTTCGGTTTTCGACCTATATATTGTAATGTTGTTCTAATTGCCGTGTTTTACTGACGCACGCGGTGGTGTTGATGATGGGTGTTTTTTAGGAATACACCCAAGTGGCCACCGTACTTGGGAAAAATCTCGCCGAGCCACAGAACACGGGCGGTCACGTCCGAATCGGTTGGGTCACGTACAATATGCTTTTTCATGTATCTGTTTGGGGCAGATTTCTGTAATAGAAGACGCACAAGTGGTGTGTGATTCATGTCAGACAGATAAAAACCGATAAACGGCGGGGGACACCCCTCTGAGTGATCACTGGAGCGTTTATGGACAGTACCGACGGACTTCGGACGTGCTTCAACATTTTATCGTTTACATGATGAAAGAAAAGACACACGTCAGTCTTTGTGGTTTTGGTCCAATATTTCTTTCGTATCTTTTGACTCGTCGTTTCACCTGTAGTGGTCACATCATCGATTACAATAAAATTAACATGTAATCAATTAATGATTAGCGGTACTTTGGTTCCTGTAGCCAAGTTACAATTAGAAAAAGTAAGTGTAACCCGGAAACATCTTTTCGATCTTACGCGATGACAACTATTTCACTTCTTATTTTATAAAAAAAACTAATTGGCTACTTAGTAAAAAAAAAAAACCGTAACGACAAAATTTAATTAGACTGTAAGTGAGAGTCTATCTTAAATGATAATTAATAATACTCTCTCTTTTGGCTAATAATTATACAATAATTATAATTATTGTTGACCAACGGCTCAAGCATGCATCCAACTCGTGGAATAATTAATCAATACTTAATTGTAATTCAATTCTTGTCAATCTAGAAAAGTTATATGTTGCATTATTCAGCATTCTAATTCGGTCGTAGAAGTTTTAAAGAAAATATTGCAAAGTTTAGCCAGCAGCTCTTATAATTTGATCTTGAAGTTTTCGTTACAATTTTGTTAGTAGATTTTAAAGAGCATCGTTAATTACTAAGCATACGAGTACCACAAAATATAATATACGTTAATTAGTATATCAACCCTTGGTCAAGAATGATTACTATACATTACTTTCTACTTAACTATGTAATCTTTGAATGATTTAACGCTGTTTAGTATACTTCCAACCGGTCGTTGTACTAAATTTTCAGTTTGCAACAGCTCTAAATACATTAAATCAAAAAAATTAACAACGTCTTTCACGTTCATATACGTAAAATTTATATATAACGAAATTAGATATATCTTAGGCGTTTGAAGTATGTCCTCATAAATCAAAATTATTTTTGCGCATGATCTGTATAATATATTCACAACAATTAACGTTAAAAATGTTAAAACAGCGCAGTGGAATTTTTCGCCTCGAGCCAAATACTTCGTTGTTGTTTTCGTTACAATGTTCATAACATCAATAAGGTAAAAATTATATTCCAATGCAATTTTCCTGTTTGCTAGCAAATTTTATTAATAAAAGATGCTGATACCGAGTAATGATTTTCCGTGTTCATGATAGTGTCGCAAGTCGTAAGATAAGAAATGAGATCACCGTTTTGATATAAGGTTATGGTGGTTAATGAATATTAATGTACTGCCGGACAAAATTGATTTTTATCTATGTTAATGATTTGAAGCTTGACGACAGCGTCTAAATGAATTATAAGGTCACGCAGACATTTCGTTCAAAACATTTTAAGCGATAAAACACAACGATGTCTTGAGTTTTAGAGGAGTACCTAAGCACTAGAAGATGATTTAGTCAAATTATGCATCATTCGTGCATGCAGTTTTATGGGTTGTTTGTACGGTGTCTCGAGTCTTAAATCTCGAAAATACTTTATTCAATTTGTTTGTAGCTTACCATCTTTCGGTGTACGATTGAAATAATTGAAAACAGTGTAACAGTATTTCCCATCGAATTCAACAAAAAATGATTTGTAATTATTTTACCACTCAATACATATCATTATTGCGTAAAAAGACGGTTATACATCTGGTACACGCGGCACGTGTAGGGAAAATTAACGATCAGAACCAAAATTCATTCAGTCGGAGTCAATAGTAATGTTATTATTTTATTACCTCTGGCCAAAAAAAAAAACAGCGTGGGTGTTGCTATGTGCGCGTATGTCTGAACATTACTCAATACTTATCAAAAGCGTTGCGCGCATATGTGTGTTCACATAAAATTAAAAAAATCATAACTTTATCTCGTCGACCTAGTGCCGTTGTTCCGTCTTTATTATACGTGTTTATTAGAATTATTTCTTATAACCCTCTCCGTACGGACTATGAGAGGTGGCGGCGTTCTCGACGATCATTGTGCAACAGATTGAGTCTATGTAGGTACGCTCATCTCGATGCTTTCGCGGCACGACGGATAATAACATGTATATGCGAGTTATGACTATTATACGGAGAAAGAACTGCCGTTTCAAGGATTGTCACGATTTCGTCCCGATTCTGAATCCGGCAAATGAACGCTATACTTGCCCACAATAAATAGTATGGGAAACGCATTACGGTGTACAATATAATTTGGTGCGAAATAATTTCAACGTACTAAATTCTGCAACAATGTTATCAATAGACCATTAGGCAAGAAGATTCAACATTCTCATCTGTATAGGAGAAAACATTCCTCTGGGTTTTTTTCCTATCACAATTTAGTCATCTGCTATCTCGACTATTTAAAGAGTCCATGATCTCTTAGATCTTAATCCATTTGGAAATATGACGTTATTAGTCCCGTTTAGAAACATTAAAATTACTATTTAAAGATTTGTATGTTATGATCATCCTTAAATAAAAATAATACTATGACATGGACAATTCATTATAACATGTAAGCTTGGAACATTATCCAGTAGCGATCAGGACTCTGTTGCAAGCCTAGTTTCGAATAAGTCTTAAACATGCACCATTGGCACGAAAACGTGCTTCGAAGGACAGCTACATCGATGTTAAACAACTGTCATCTGCTACAAGACGGAATTGCAGTAGCTAAAACACGCAAACTCAAGACACACGACTTAATCCGGACTCCCGTGTTTTTTTTTTTACAATGTGTTGTTACTTTTTAAAAATCGGTTCACTACTTAAGTGTATTCTCTCACAGTGTCATTGAATGCAACATTTTCAATAGAAAGTCAGTCAGCATAAATAAAACTCATTGTGATCTTTACAACATAATACGCCATAAAACTTATAATACGATTTATATTTCAACCATCAATATGTTGTTTTAATTGTTTTATAATTCCCTTTTACTCTACAAGTTACGTATATTTTGTTCATTTAAGTCAATCGTTCGATTTTTTTTTGACTTGACAGGCGAAAAAAATATTGAACATTTTGACACTGTTTAACGCGCCTAATCTAAGATGATCACAAAAACAATAACTTAAGAAATAAGCTTTTCTTTAGTGACCTAAAAAATGTTGTAGCCTACCGCACCCGCGTCTATTAGTTTTATGTGTGTCGTTATTATTAAGGCCTTGGAAGTGCATGCTTCATAATGCACTTTAAACATATAGCAAACGATAAAAAAAAAAAAAGTAACGAACGCTCATGCGGTAATCGTACAAAAACGGCAAATTATGAGCTGAATACTTGGCTTTTAAGTGCCGTATTCTTTGAAAACCACAAATTCTCCACTATCTTCAAACCAAGTGATGCCCTCAGGGGTCATACGTCGTTTAGTATCTCATCGTTTTACTTCTGCCATCGCAAATTACATTATCATGATCCCATGACCGAAGGCATTAAAACAAATAATGTCTGAAGAAATTCATTTCCAATACGTACACGTCTATCTTCAACTTTTATGATATTTAGATTTATAATCAGTTAAATGGTGTAATGTATTTGGCCGTGTGCAAAACCACAGTCCAAATATAAATTTACATTTGCAATGGTGCTAAAAGAATAAAAGAAAGAATCGTGCGACTGTTAAACCACAAACGTCATTTTTGGGTGTAACGCTTAACACTAACTTACTTTGAGACCAAACTAGTTAATGGCTTTTTCTCCTTCTCTTCATATTACAACGTTAGGTTTTAAATACATATAAATCAGTTGCAATTATACGCTTGTGTTTTTTTTAACCCACTGTTTTAGTAACTAGTATATAATTTTTGTTATAGCTAATTTTTAGACGGTAAACGACACATTTATAGGGAATAAACTTAACTCGCTACGTTGGTGGCAAACGAGTATCCAGTCGCGATTCAAATTGTATATGATATTTTAATGAGAGACGTTTATCCGCAAGCCAATAACAATATATTTATTATTATTTCCCGGTACGTTACTTTATGTATGTGTACCTGTATTTTAATATGTTAGTGTATGTTATACTACCCGCACAGCGTTCGCTTTATATTCTATTAAGCGCATTAAAATATTATATACGATGATAACTAAACACTGTCCAGTATCAGTGCATATACACTCCGCTATTGTATTTCCATATTTTGCTCGTAAAATCAATAAACAATAATATTAAGTTTTATTGCTGTCATAACTTTGCGAGATTTATTTTTAGGATAAGACACCAAAAATATTTCACTTTGCAGGAAAATTTATTCACTCTTTTGTTACTATATAAACTAGTTACGTATCTACGGGTGGTCAAAAGTCATAGTTGTTGGTATCTTAAATTATATTTATATTCAAACATTATAAATTGAATTTGCTTCTGTTTACAAATTATTCGTCTATTTTGTGCGCTCAGTTCGTTTTTACTGGGAATAATTTATTGTACAATTTCAAACTTGGAGATTTACTTTTTCTTCTAGACAAATTTCTTAGGTACTGAAATGCAATGCTGGAAGACGAACTGTGTTATCTTTCTATAAAATTATAACTATAATATTGTCGGTACTGTGTGCTCATCTATACAATTTTCCTCGATTCTCGGAACGCCCGTTGGACTCTCTTGAGGAAATAATAGGTGATTATTGTTCTCGTCCTTGGCTGAATAATCGCTAATATCAATTACACAACCAATCTATGGAGAAATATTGCTGTTGGAACGCAACAGTAATAACTAACGCTCTAGTNAACGCCCGTTGGACTCTCTTGAGGAAATAATAGGTGATTATTGTTCTCGTCCTTGGCTGAATAATCGCTAATATCAATTACACGACCAATCTATGGAGAAATATTGCTGTTGGAACGCAACAGTAATAACGAACNTAGTGGGCGGTAAATATTTAAAGTTTGGGAAACACTGCTCTAGTCCATAAAATATTAACCACGCAGTGACTCTATACATACAACAAATACGCAATATCCCATGACTGCCTGGTCAGATAGTAAATACTCTTGGAGAACCATATAAATCGACCTTATGTAATATCTGTGTTATTGTTTTACTTATCATGACCACACTATCAGTCATAACTGCCAACACCGACGGGATTCAAGAGAGATTCCCGAGCGCATGAAGAGGAATACAGTGGGTGGCCGAACGTCGTTGTTTTTGTAGCCCACACTCTTTATATCGCTGGCCTTTCCTACCCCCTGCTGGGGCTTATCCTGCGCAACGAGTGACCACCACAATAGCAATAATGTTGTTTTTACTGCGAATTACTCCGAGTTGATGAATTTGTTTGTTCTAAGAAATAAATCCGATTGGACGAAACAATGATGTCTGTCTCCGAACACGGGGTGCTTCTGTATGATGCACTTGGAGTTGACATGGCATTGTACACAAGTACCGAGATGTCGATGGAACGATTACCGAGTGCGCGAGTGGGTATGGGATGCATATATTGTGTATTAACGTTGTAGCGTGCGAGGTCGATTCGATATGGATTTATGCAAATGCGAGAAGCCCTACTTACGACACGCGTTAAGCAGCGATACGGTGCGCCGGGACAAGCAGATACTTATCGTTGCACTAGACAGTCGTCTTTACCGCCGGCCATAGCCCCGAAGAATGGGAGGACGACTATGTAATGTGTGCCGCCGTTGCCACTTGAAGTCTCCAAGAATATTATAACCTTTTTGACGTGCTCTCCTTTCAAAACGATACACCCGACCCGGAGCACGTCTAATGATGAGAACAGCCGATTGCGTCGAATTAAAACCACTCCAGTCACATTATAATGTACTGCGTGTAATACTATTCATGTATTAAACACGTATCGGCTGTTTATTAAGAGCACTTTTTGTTTTATTTTTTACAAGCACGCACATTCAATGTAAAATGAGGCGTGGGTTGAATCAGGTGAAATCTCATTCTTCAAAAAAATTCATAACATTAAGAAACGCGTTGTATTTCTTAAAGTATTCACTCAAAAAACCATAAAAATAGATAAATTTAGCTAAAAAACGTCAATGTGAAGTTCATTCTTGTTATCAGTTACTCTTGTAACTTGGAATAAAAACATTTTAGTATTATGAGACGAAAATGATTAATAATAGGCAAACATCTATATAGAATTCATTAGGTAATTTAAAAAAAAACAAACTTTTAAAACAAATTTGGTTTTTGATTCACTGTTATCCTATGTAAGCCTATTAAATCATTGATTAATGTCCACGTAGCACTATAATACTCTATTGTGGTGCACTAATGATGCTATTTTATGCTAATGATTCTGCATTTAAACGGATTTTCTCTATAAAATTTATGCTAATTCGATATTAATGATATGTGAGAAAGTTAAAAGGCTAGTTATACTGGTTTCAATGTTATCATTCTTCTCTGAATGATGTTTTACATCTTAAATAGCTCGTTTCTACGCTCTTTCCTAGTTATTGTATCATGTATTCATATTTTACATAATTGAATACTACTGTTAAATATTTATCGCACACATTTATTTATTAAGAGAAAACTTAAATTATATTGAGAAGTAGTGAACCACAACTTTATAAAATGCAACAGGAACGTTTTTAAGATATTGTTTACCGAAGTAATTTCGTATAAACTTAATTTTAACTAAATACTACTTGTGTGACCAAACCTACACTTAATTTAATATGCATTCGATTAAAAATACACAAATAGATTTTATATAAAATAACTATTAGCAGATAGAACTCTTATAATAGTTATAGGAAAGCAGCGATGCGTATGTTTATAAATTAAAATAAGATACTTCAAAACTACATTTTGAAAACCAGTACTTAAGTACATTAAATCTGCCAGCCATTGTATATTGCTCGTCGTTTAGTCAATTCCAAAGTATTTCTCTTGGCTCTCGATGAATTCATGAGCTACAGTCAGTAAGTAATAACAATAATAATACGGTAAAATCGATTTTGCATGATCGGTTCTCTAAAGGTCCGGTATAATCGGTTAACTCGGAAAATATTCTTTCTAAAAATACATTTAAAAAAATCACATTTTGTTGTTAATGGAGACGGGTGCGTTTGACTTTTTATATGACCTTTTAAACGTGATTGTATATAAAAGGTATTAAAGAGCTGCGAGGGTGCGATAGTAATACGTATAGGTTTTTGATACACGTATAGCCTTTAAACGTCCACCGTCACAATGGTAGTAAACATTTATATGCATGTGCCGTGCGTGCATATTATAAAGACTGACCCAGGCCGGCTAATACGTGCCCAGTCATCGAATACCACGTTATTATATTACGTACAGCCGAAAATAACAGATATAAGGACAAATACGTTTTGTGAGTTTGATATTTTCTTCATCCACGCGGTAGAATTTTTTTTTGTGTGCATATTCCTCACGGGTCTCTTTCATCGCATCGTGACTGAGAATATGTTGACCGTATTAGAAGAGCTCCTTGTTAATACCTTGGCCACAGTCGCCGGTCACGATCCATCCTCCTCCGGTCCACGACCGCCACCGTCAGTCACCGCTAAACATCTAATTACACCCGGAATCTTGACCGAGTGTGTCGGTATGTTTTGTCCGAAAATAAACCATTTTATTATATTTGTATAATAATGTATCTTACACGAGGTACTGGTGCCTACACGCATATTATGTCTGCCGGTGCACGTGCAAAGTCTGCATGGTCAGAGTCCCCAGTTCTGATGGTCAACGCGTAATGTCAGTGTCTGCAGATAATTTTGTACGAAATCCGTCCGTAAATCGTTTCCGTTGATAACCGAACTATAGTTTTCTTTATCATCTATCTGATGACCCCATAAAAAAACACTGTGACGGTCGTTTGATAAAATGACCTTCACGTTTATTTCTCGACAAAATGAGTAATTCTTTTCAATCGTCACGCCGTCGAATTTATCCCTTTTTTCTAGAAACCATTAACAAGGTTCACTTAAATCAGTCAAACTGTCGAAAAATATGTGAAGAAGATTGACCGATATATTTCTTTCCATTGCTAAAGACAAATGGATATAAATGGGCACTGTCAAGACGTGTCACCATGAACATATGCATCAGCTGGTATCGATAAAATAAATCAATTCTCATTTCAATCAATTTCCTCCGGAAATTAATTTTGGAATGGTTTGATTTGATTTAATATGTTTACTATTACTTGCATTTTTTTACTCGGTAAAATCATAACAATAGTTTCACTGTAGCTAGTATCATTATCATCCTATAGGTAGCTACATATGATTGGTATATAATGTCTGTGTTTTTTTTCAATAATTATCGTAGAACAATATAACATGGAATGTATAGTTTGCAACGAGCGTTCATTTTTAATTACATTGTTTTTTCAACATTCTCTGTCTTGTTTACGTTATTTGCATCTATTCAATACATTTTTTGCTATTTGAAATTTTTTCCTTATATAAATAAACAAGTAATCCTAAACCATATTGTTCCAACGTCCTTGTTATTTAATTACATCTTCACCGTGCAAATTTGAAGTAAACAAAATATTATAATTAACCTTACTTGTTTCAACTTAGTGTCTAGAAAAAAGAATTCCCATTATTTTATGTAAAAAGCACAAAGATTCCTTCATCTAAAAATATACTTTATAGTCATTAACATCTCGTTACAAGGTCTAGTCAAGGAGTTATCTCAGTAAAATATTTTTATTTTCTGAAAATTAAATTTCATAAATAGACGTTTATTGATTTTGAAATGGCCCCTCCTAGGGTTACACGATGGAAAATGGGCAAATGACAGCAAATAAATTGCGTCAAAACCGGATTTTGTTGTTGACAGTTACATTAACAGCATTTCTCTTGTATCTTGTTGGGATCTATAATTAGTGATCGACTCCAAAGAATGACTGCGTAATAGGTTCATTTAAATGAAATAATTAAGCATTTCCTGAAAAGAGTCGATGTCAAGTCTTATATAATTTACGGGATTTTATTCATCCCTCTGGTTAGGGGTGAACATTATGACAAAAAACTTTGTTTCATTAAAAAATAATACTTAGTCGTATAGCACCAGGCAACGTGTATTGATGCTTTACATCGACATTATATACAAATTTTAGTACCAAATGGACTGTATTCGCTTAAAAGCATTTAACAAACGGTGATATTGCGTGCGTTGAACAAATTTGTATGTTCTGCATCACAGATGCTCACGTTTCCGACAGTTTCGTTGTTCTATAACGTGTATAAACGCCCTACCTTTTGCATAATAACACACAAAAGAGTATCAAAAACTTGATATCCTGTGTGTCGTCCGTTCTGTTTCAGAATGTAATAAAACAACATTGAAACGAAACACGCTCGTCTGATCCGTTTGTATTAGAAAACGAGACAGCACTTGATGGTGTCCGTACATGGAATTGGATTTAATAATACTTCGTTTTAATTATTATTATCCAATTGGTTAATGCTCTTAACGTGTTGATATTGTATCTGTATACGTAGGACGCGTGTAAGAAACCAAAACATCTAATAATAATAATAATTGTCTATCCTTGAAGAAAGAGTAGAATGATCTCGGGGAGACCTCTGTTTTTTGTCCTTTACAATATATGATGATGTTCTGATACCGACTGAATGTCTATTGTTCGTCACCACATATTAAAAACCACAGCATGATAGTAATAATAATATTGTATAGGAACTTGGAGTACGTTCGGCTGTAAGGTGGTGTATAATACGCCATGAGCAACAAAAGAGTACACTATTAATAATTATTATACTCTCTAGAGTATAATAAGTGCCGAGACGAGTAGCAGTCGAACTCGCGTTATTGCCTACAGCTTTTATTAATTTTCTACCAAGAGGTTTCATACCCTCCACTATGTTTTCGTTATGACCTTAGTTCTCCAGTGCAACGATAATTTAATAAAAACTATTAACATCGTTTTATATGACTTTCCGCAACAATCATAAAGTTCAACGCTATTGTTTCATAAAAAACGTATGCAGCAGAAGTCAATGGCCGTATAACATTTAAAATACTACATTGTTACTTATGATGTACTAAATGGCTGGAAAATGAATAGCTTATGATGGACGTTGGATTAAAGTGGATTCATAAATAAAGAAACAAAATAAATTTTACAAAAATATCTTTTCGTGTTGTTTAATAATACTAACGAATAATATATTGGAAAATAAACAGTATTCGAGCAACTGGTTGTTGAATGTTATTTTTTCACCAAAAAAAAATACAATGCTTTTCCGGGTGTAGTCGCTGTCCGCAAAGATATGATTTCTTTTTACATACTATTGTTACATCGATAAATAAAAAAATCACCCATTGCAACTAGTCTTTTTTTTATCGCCAAACCAAACCGGAATCGGCTTATCGAAAACCTGGTATTTGCTTTCTTATAAATCCACCATCGTCACCCCACATGTTCTCATTTAGACCATCCTCGTTCCCATGAAATCGATTTGTAACAATGTACTATAAATCCATATTGGTGTTTACATATTGTGGGATACCTTTTCGCCCTCGCAATCCTTCTATATCTGTCTAAAACCCTTTTCGATAGTCGCAGATGGTTTTGCACAGAATAATAATGCTCCATGGCAAACCTTACACACATTTTCAGCCATGAACAAAAACAACAATCAAACTCGACAGCATTAAGTCCGCATCAACAGCTGTCTTATTGGATGATCCTTATCCATAAGTTTACAACTCTACTGTTGCAATCATCACACAGATAAGTACAAATCTCATAACACATGATTGTACATCGGTCGGATTATTGATCATTGTTCGTTCTGTTCAGTGACGTTATTGGAGAAGAGTAAATGAAAAAAAATGTGTCATTTCACCTAATATTGACAACTTAATACTTTTGAACAACTTGTTTAAACTTCCTTGTTAAGTTTAGTAAACCGCATACTTTCAATGTTTTAGAAATTTTTTCCAGTTTAATTAAAATGCAATTATAAACAGTTGAAAATGTTTTTATATGTTAAAAAATAAATTAAATCATTATTGTTAAAAATACAATTTATATATATATATAAATATTTTTTAAATATTTTATTATGTGTAACTTCATATCGATATATATTTAACACTTATCATATTACTGTTATCATGCTATTAAATGTTATCCATATTGTAGCAAGATATGTGATATACCATATAAATTACATAGTGTTTAAAACTCATAACTTTTCATTAATTGACAGTTTCTTTCCTATAACGAGCGTTATAGACTATTAAGATAATGAAAAATGTTATGTATTGACTCAATATTATGTAAGTTAGAATTAAAAAAACAATTTATTTTTATTTCTAAGATTTTCACGAAATGATCACACATTTTGATGTAACTACAAATTTTTGTATGAATAATGCTAACTATTTTAATAGTAAATGTTTTTTGAAGTTCCATTTAAGTATTTCAACATCTTAGTATTAAATTTTAATCAAATGAAAATATCATCCTTGAATTCTTAATGTCTTCATTTTATTATTGGAACCGATAAATAATTATAAGCACATTCACATGTATTAGAGTGCACTTAGTATTTACGATTGATTAAAACCAGTCAAAAGTCACGTACAGGGTCAACATTCGATGAGAAAAAAGAAACAAGACGACGCAGTATCGACACTAGAGTTCTATGATAAGGTGTTCATTTGTTTTGAATCTTTTACAATTTATCTGGAATCGTTTGAATTTTTCTAAAAAGAAAGGGTAAGAATAAACAAGAAAAAATAAGAAATCCGGATACACGTGTCACCCATCGTAATTGTACTAGAAACTAAAACTTGCTGTCCAGTCATAATGTCATTATGATTATATGTCAATGTAAAAGATTTTTGGAAAACCATTAAGATGCATGAGTTTGTGAGAAATGCGGAAAAGGCAGAAAATGAACGAATACCGTTTTTTTCTCCTTACTGTCGTGATGCCAAAGCGGAATAAGTAAGGAAGTACTGCAATTATGTTAGAACAAGTAGTTTTGTCATTAGCGTGCGAAAGTGTCGTTCACTTGGAATACGTGTGTTCAGTATCTCACAGAAAAGTCCCCTGGAGCTGTCCTCGAATCGACATATTCATCGTTTGTAATAATAATTCTCACTGCCATTCATTCACTGCTTTACCGGCGTTGTCGTTTTGTCTGTGGACCGTGTTAGGATATCACCCATAAGCAGCATCACGTAGGGATTGTCACGTTTCTGTCCCAAAACACACATCACATCTGGTTTATGATAGTATTCAACAAGTGGTTTCCGTTATGCCAAAATACACAGAATAATCACGCACCCAAAGGAATACAAGTAAAAACTGTGTCCGGGTCAGCATCGAAATAGAAATAGCTAAGCAAATGAATTTTCAGCAGCAAAATGCAGTTTATACGCTTAACGAAAAAACAAAACTCTTTGTTTGCCCAAAGTGATCCGCTAGCAGTTAGACGGCATGTTTCATTAATGAGTTTGAAAGATAATACGTCCAAGTGCATAGAAAGTTAATTTATACTAATAAAGTTTTATGGCGAGTAGGGCGTTTTTCTGACATCATCACGAACTCATATCGATGCACGTCCTGCAAAAAAACATTAAACCTACTTGCTCATACAGTCCTTGAAACGTTGTGTAATTTTGCAATAAATATTACTTAACGATCGTGAAAACAGCTTGACGATAAAAAAATTAAATTCATACTCTAGATCAAAGATTTTCCTCATCGATTTTATTTTAATTTCGTTACTGCGAAAAATTCTTACATATTTTTTATTAATTTATTTGTTCAGCGCAAATTAACGACCGCCGAATAATATAATCTCATGGAAACAAGTCGTAATGTAATAAAAAAAACCCGTTATAATAATTGATATTGAAAATTTTATTAAATTTCACCTCAAAATTTTCTCATATTAAATAGCCTCTAAAGTATTAACAACGTCACGATCATTTGCGTTTAGAAAATATAAAAGCAATTTTAAATAAATTTATTTAAATAAAAACCTACTATACATGTACAATCAAATAACAGTGTTATTATTAATTTTTTAGAAATAAATTGATCCACCCTCCATATATATTTTGTACCACACTTCTGTAATTGATATGCCAAATGTTATTTTATAAGTTTATTTAAGTTTTTACTCGATAGATACTGATGTTTAAAGTAGTACTCTATATTTTTAATTAACCATAATAATATTAGAATAATACAGAATGTTTTACTTTAGCAAACATAATAAATACATGAATTAACATAAATAACTATGATCTCATATAATTATAAAATGCAGTTATCGCTCAAATACGACAGAATATATTTTTTGCATCGTCACGTGTAATTCAAAACCACCTTAGCCTTAGAATAGAGGAAAATTTATGTCANCCACCTTAGCTTTAGAATAGAGGAAAATTTATGTCGAGTTGTAAGTCAGACGGTTAAGTAGATAAAACATGATTAATAGTCATTTTATGTCTGAAATGTCTTATTTAATATAAAACAAAAATAAAATCACATACTTAGTCCGAGAAACTACAAACATATTTTTTTTTTATTAAATAACGTCATGTTAGTTGAACTGTTTTATGGAAGTCGAATAAAAATAAAATCATTTTGGGAAACAAAATAAATATTTAAAAAACAATTTTACTTAACTCAAATAAATAAAAACTGATCCCTAATATTAAAATATATAAATATTCTGGCGCTGCAATACTTTTTTGAACCGAGAAATGTATTGAAGGTTTAATTAAATTGTTTAAAATACAATATTTTAGACAAAAAACACAATTCACTGAATAATTTTTGTGTTTGACATAAATTTGCGAAAAATTTGAATTGTTGTCCATTGAGTACAATTTTTTTTGTTAATAGTAAACATCTTAAAATATTTCTCAAAAAGACAAAAAATTGTGCAAATTAATAATAACAAAATTTATCTCATAGAATATATTTTTTTTACTCTAGTTTTAGTACCAAACACTTAGGAGAAATAATAAACCTCAATTTTATTAATGTCGTATAAAAACATCGGCTTTAAATGAAACCAAATTATTACTATTTTGGACACCAAGTACATAATTAAGGCCTTAAAGATAATGATTATTAAAGAACGAAAATAATTCATTAATAATGCATTTAATATAATTGAGTCTATTTAAATGATTTCATACATCTTAAATATTTATATGCATTCAAAATTGACCAATCGTCGTTTGAAACTTAAAAAAAAAAACAGACAATTTCATTACAGTTTTGAAACACTACAAGATTGTTTGATACATTGAAAGTATTTTTTTATGCAGCAATAACGTAACGTTATATCCACCTACTTCTGTCGAAATCATCGAAAATAATTAATTAAACAGTGTATAGTGATATGCGTCCTCCCACAAAAATTTCAACGCAGTAGAGCCCCAGGAAATCAAATTTCTTCATTAGGTATGCATTTGTCATTTGCAATACATATTCTTCAAATCATTTTCCTTTTGTGGTGTAGTGTTTTTTTTTTTTTATGTCATAGAGTAGCTATACGATTATATGAATTGCAGGCGGCAGCTCAAAGTATTTTATAAATATTTTTCGTGTCGTTCATGTGTCGGAATCGTTTGTACATACAAAAAGTTATTGCGTTTGCTTGGAACAAAGCCAAAAAAGTAAAACAATTTATAAGGTAGGCGATTTATATGATCATCACGCGTACCTAACATTTTCTATACTCGGCTCTGATCCAAAATATTTATACGATTATAGAGAACATTTTACTACAACACCAACTGGACATCACTACTGAGAGATAAGTGTATGCAAAACTATTGATAATTGCGTAACGTTGCCATTCTATCTAGTAAATAAAGGTCAAAAAAAAATATTGCAGGCTTTCGTTGCTCAAAAGTGATTTATAGTAAAAATAAATAAATATTGTGTAATTTGTAAATTTGAGATGCCTTAATTAATAACTTTTTTTATTAATAAAACAACATATCCAATGCGTACTTAGTAAATAAATATTTTTTAAATCAAACAGTGCAGAAATGCATTTGTCTTTCAAATACTTCGTGGATGATATTGACACATTTAAAACTTAAAGTAATTTATTATTCTAATATTTGCATCGGCGATTTAACAACACATTGAACCATATAAAACTTTGTTGGTTTTTTCTCCAGAGAACGCAATTTATCGCCTTTATTATTATCAGACGATAGGTATAAAGTAATGACACGTATAATTTTTCTGTATATTCAACTGGGTGCTATTGCTGATGATAATCGATTAGGTATAATGTAATCGTTTCTCACTTACAAAAGAAAATTCAACTGACAGCTATTTATGTCCATCATGAATATTCTCTTTATTGCTGCTTTTAAAAAATTGTCATGCACTTAAAAACCCGATACCAGTTTGGTTAAATGGATTATATGATTTAATTACAATTAATAACTTGCGATTTTATTGCACAAACACATTTGAACGCTGAACAAATAAACGATCTTCGATATTTCACTACGCAAACAAAATGTTTTTTTTTATTGACCCATAAAATTTGATATTATATTTAAATTACAAATTAACCGCATAACGTTTCGTTTTACACATTTTATTTTGGTCATTCAACTTGATGTTTTATTCCTTTGTAATTGTCATTTTTTAACGTCCGTTCAATTGCATTTGTTACATTAATGACACGAGGAAAGTCTCGTGTGATTAATGTAACAACACGTTATTAAACAAAATATGTTAATCATGATGTATGTTTTTTTAGGATCAATGACGTTGCGTTTTAATTCATTTAGTTTTGCGTATAAGCAGTTTTTTCAGTATATAATCGTTTTGGCGACAACCTGACTCGTTATGGTGATTTTTTTCTCCGAACTGAAACCGACTGTTATAAATACGCGAAGACAAAAGAAAAAACAGTTTCCATGGAATTTACTTTAAAATGGACGCGGCCATCGTTGTTTGATTTGTTTACCGGAAATTACACCAATTTTTTCTCGTTTGTATTCAAAGTGTAGAAGAAGAAACCAAAGAAAAACAACACTAATCATTAACTGTAACGTAACCACCAATAATTGTGCAAACTAACTTTTACTGTTCTCGTCAATTTCTTCTGTATAATTTGGGTAATTTTTTATTATTTGCCAGTGCATTAACAAAGTACTGAAAACACAAATGTATAGTTATTGAAATTACATCCGTTCGAATCAATCGGATTCGGCAAAATAAAACTGTGGTGATTGATAGCTGCTAAACCTTCTTGACCTAAGCCTTCGTGTGTAGCGCGTGCGCACACAGGGGAAAAGTAACAGACGTGTGTGATACGCAAACACTCGTGTCGTGGCGCAGAGGTCGAAGTTCACGAATCGGTTACTTTCAAACGGCCGTCGTTTTATTTCAGCCGGTTACTTTCGCTGTTAAGCTATCCGCGTACGGTATTTTATAAATTATACACAGGCGTATTGCCCATTTCCTCATCGCTGAAAACCAACACGGTCATAACCCGAATGAATTGGTTTTTATAGTCAAACCAGTTGGCGCATCCCTAAGAATTCCAAACAGTTATATAAGCCGAGTGCCATCTTTCAAACGCTCGGGGCACACGATTTATTATGCACAAACCGTTCGAACGTGTAAATATTATGTTTCGAATGCGCCTGTTTTGATTGTAAAGTAATGATTTACTGGATGTACACTCGGCTGGGTGTAAAGCACCGCCACACGTCTCCTTTGAGAGGTTTACGTTTTTTAAAAGTGTGGGACGAAAACGCACCATGTGCTCTTCCAGTTAAAAAACGTTCTCCGCTTACTTGGGTCAATCAGAACGTTGCGACGCATAAAGTCGCACCCCGTCCACGAAAACGGTAAATTCCCCATTTGTTAACACTTACGGACGGCTGCGGTTTTTCGATAAGCAACCACATGATATTATATTATTATTTTGGTTTGGGAAAACCTACCGACCGCCGACCGATTAACGGGCAACGATTTATGTGCAGGCCACAAAAGTCGGTCCATAAACTCGCATTGCCAGTGGACCGCATTCGGTTTGTATCGTCCAACTTAAAATATTACCAATCGAACGGTTAGTGTGTCCGCGTATCTCGGCCGACAATCTCGGCGCGTACAAACGAACGGCTATTACACGTATAATTACACCGTCGGTCGTTTGTTATTTATTTCTACTGACAAATTTTCCCAACGCACGCAACTGCGTCCCGACAACGGGGCAACGACAAACGTACACAACACACCGCCAACGTTGACAACGCTAAGGCGCCGCTACCGCGTTTACGTAACCCGACTACGGTCACAATACGACGACGACGACGACGTTTGTTGTATTTGTTCGTTCTTTTGGCCGGGACGAACGCGTCGAATGGGCACACGGACGTTTTCTCGTAGTTCCGAAGTCACAGCGGACGGACAAGGGACCCCGTATGTGACGTCGCGTTTGTCACCCGACGGCTACTCGCGTTCACAATAATTAGCCGGACGCCGCCGCTGCCATTGTATACGCCGGTGTTGTTATTGTGCCGGGATTGTATGCTGTCTATGCACGCATACGGTAACAATCGACCGAGGGAGCTCATAAATACACGTCGCGTCGGACGGCGTGTCAATTGAAACGGCGGTTGTCACGCCGACGCTACACGTCCTGTGCGACAGCTACTGTGTGGAAAAAGCGTCCGGCACACCGTGTTCCCGTGCGGAAATACCTCTTGGAACTATTTGTCTTTTAGCGCTTTTTACTGGACGAAACCGCTCGGCGACCGGCACCGCGACGTGTTTACCGGCGTAACCTCATAACTCGAGTCCGTTCCAAACAACAACATTGAACTATGTTAACGTGACCGCAAGACTCTTAGTAATACGATTACAGAGGTGGCTTTGCTCTCGGCAAACTATAATGGTAAAAAATATGGTAATCGTCCGGCAAGCTTAAAAAACGCGTTCGCGCCGACCAGTCCGACGCTGGTAAGACTCTGAGGCATCTCTCCGAAACATGGGAATTATACGCTTACGGGATCACCACAGAGTTACACTTTGGTCCGTTCGACACTATACACATTTAAAATGGATGAGCCCGTGATTATCTGTCCCATAACATAACGCTTATTCTAATTAATTAAACGACGAGAATGTTATCACTGCCACAGGACTTTGTGGCTCACATCGGTAACAATTAACGAGTTAATGGGCGCTTAATGGTTATGATGGAATTACCATATTCCGTTGGCCGCATCATTTATCACCATCCGTTTAATATTAATAATAATTACGCCTAATAGAACATTTCGGTTTGGACGGCGTTTTAAATGTTACGCATATTCATGTACAACAAGCTTTTGGTTTTGGTTGTAATACAATGATTAATTATCGCCGGCCTAAAACGGCAGCAACAGTGAGCGGTGCTCGCAGCCCGATATTATTTAAATAGTAACGTCGTGGCGGCCGATTAACGGAGAAGCATTAACGAATGTGCGCGTCCGAGTCTCCGGGCTGGTTCGCTAATGGCATATTTTTATTTTGTTTATTTTTCACTATCAATAGCAGCAGGCCATCGCAGTGCAGTCATGTAATAGTAGCCAGTGCCTATTAACCAATCGGACGGCTAATAGTTTTTTGTCGATCATTAAACGGCGCGTATAATTTGATCGAGTTGATTTATTAAACGACTAATCGCGGCGGCTGCTGCTGCTGCTTAATTACCGCAAACGTACACTCCAACGGCGTGACCCGCTCGCCTTTCTCTGCCTGGCAAAAATCTTCGACCGCAGGAATGTCCATTACGCTCTAACATGATTGAACTCTATGGCACAATCGCGATGACTCTGGTTGTCGCATAATGCACCACACCGTGAACACGATCCGTTCGTGTGGCCGCTCGACGCTGGTACGTTTTGTAAGTCTATTGATTACGGTACGATAAAAATCTGATCGGCGATACTTTAATCTCCAGACTTTCATTAGCCGCCCGCCCAAAAACGTATGTCTGTGCGCCACAACGTACGACTATATTTGTACCTAAACACAAACGTTTCGACTGTTCAAACCCCGACGCTGTCCACTTTGTAAACTGGGACATTAATTTATCGTACAAAAAACAGTCCAGTGTCTTATAAAAACACACGTGTCCGACTTAAAAAAACCGTGTTAAAAGTGTCTCCAAGAGCGTGTTGTTGTTTTTCGTCAGTATAGTTAAAATTCTAGTACGAGTAAATACAGTTGATTTTCTGTTATTAACAATAACCACACTGGTTTTTTAATGGTATAAGTGGCTGGTCTTGTGACCGTATATTATCACACGCACTTAAGTGTTTCTCAGACGACGGCTTTGTTTTTTTTTTTTTCGTCACAATATTACAATAATTAATAAATAGAAATCTCTTCTGCGTACGTTACCAGTAAACTGAAAACCTATACTGTTACAAAGCTGCGCGTTCTAATGTTACTGTCAAGAAATATTAACCGTACACGACGTCGCCTATTGTTTTATCCGTAAGCTATTGAAAATTAGTCCGCGTGTTAAGAATATCGTTACCGTGTACGACCTACTTGTTTCGTTTGGGGCTATAGTTGTTTACGCATAAAACGAGGTGTCCGCCCAATTAGACAAAAGCCTGTCAAACAACACAACCAGACAAACAACAAACGAGTAAAAAAAAAAACACACGATTCATAAGAATTCTCAACGAAACCATTAAAACTTTTGTGTCAGTTCATTTTTTTTCCCCAAAGTGCACTGACAATTCTTCTTTTGTACGGGTACTTTTTTGGTTGCAAAATCACAGGTGCAATAATATATTGTTTAATAACAGCGCTGATGTTATCGGAAATACAGAGAGGCTCTGGAAAACACACAGCTTGAAAAGATCGACGGACGTTTTTGTTTACAGTGCGACTAGTACATAAAGGTTACCATGGCGCAATCTAAAAAACATTTAGTAAGAGTGTTGTTTACCGATAAACGTTTGAACAGAACACTATGTTCATCGGCCGGTATAAGTCTATAATTACTTTAATGTCGTATACGTTTTGTTTATCTAATAAACATTTCAAAAAAAATCCCAGAAATACGAGTCTTTGACCGGCGTAGAGAAAATGATTGCCTAGTAACTCGGTTACGCAACAAAACGATTATCTGATAGCGGTTAAATGGGTTCTATATAATTTATGAAGAATACACTGGACGGTTATCGGTTTGTTGACGCAACACCTCGTGTGATAGGGGACGACCGAGAACCGTTTTTTCAATGATCGGTTTGACGGTTGCGCTAAAATTATACGACGTTTTTTACTGCAGATTATGTGCTCAGTTACGCGTTACCAAGGACAACAGGTACGACCGAACGCATCGCATTTGCACTATCGGTGCAGCTACTGAATAATAGATTCGGCAGCCATGTTAAAGCTTTTAACTACTGCACGACATTTTGACAGAATCTCGGTACTAAAAGAGCGTTCGAAGTATTCAAAGTAGGACGTGTCGCGTGCAAGTCAACCGCTAGATCATATGTCTTATCAACGTCTAGTTAACGTGTGTTGCCTAATGAGCATTACATTATATGAAGTAATACAAAGATAATACTCGTGTACTCTCGCCCAAGGTGGGTTGGTCTCGACACAAAGATATTTATACGCGGTTCATATTAAATAAACGACGTGTACAAGAGTGTGTCATGAGTACATAATCGTCTTGTTCATAGTGTAAAGTGGATATGGTCAAACGTCAAAAGTAACATCATGTAAAAATTAAGATTGAGCCCTTATCCACAAGTGTTTCAGCCGGCACATCAACCCGTTTAGTAAACAACAACACTCTTTGGTCATACTTAGAGATATCAATTATCACATTCAGTAATATTAGTAATGTATTGTCGTGTCAACTGTTGTGATGCGTATAATTTCATTGCCAGTAATTACAATCAATAGTAAAACAATGTGCTGGAATGGAATGCGTTGCGGTGGTAATCATAGCGCACGAACACAAAACTCTAAAAGACAAAAGTAATTGCTAGTAATTAATAAACGTACAACATTCTTTATTAATTGCGTTTTTCGTTGAAATTACCTTCGTCATCACCCTCAAATTTGATCGTGTACCTATGTATGCGCGAGCTTTACAAATGACACAACAAAGTTATGAAAAGTACTTATGATAATTAATGAGACGTTTGCTCACTTCGAAANGTTTCAGCCGGCACATCAACCCGTTTAGTAAACAACAACACTCTTTGGTCATACTTAGAGATATCAATTATCACATTCAGTAATATTAGTAATGTATTGTCGTGTCAACTGTTGTGATGCGTATAATTTCATTGCCAGTAATTACAATCAATAGTAAAACAATGTGCTGGAATGGAATGCGTTGCGGTGGTAATCATAGCGCACGAACACAAAACTCTAAAAGACAAAAGTAATTGCTGGTAATTAATAAACGTACAACATTCTTTATTAATTGCGTTTTTCGTTGAAATTACCTTCGTCATCACCCGCTCATTTGATCGTGTATGCGCGAGCTTTACAAATGACAACAAAGTTATGAAAAGTACTTATGATAATTAATGAGACGTTTGCTCACTTCGAAAACGGTGATACGTTACAGCAGACATGAATAAATTCTCGGATCTCAACAACAATGTTCTTTACGGAAAGATAAGCAGGTCTTCGTGAACTCTGAAAATTCTTATTGGGTTCGATGGCACCGCAAACATGATCGTAGCCTTCATACATTAAACCAAATGTACTGTAAATCATACGGACGATAGTGGTCGAAATTATAACCTGTAACCGAAGCAGAGACCGATCGGTTTGCTGGCGATTTTTATCCGAGTAACGTCTCATTAGTATCTCGTTTGGATACAAATATGCACAATTGTTTTGTCGTTTTTTTCNTACCTATGTATGCGCGAGCTTTACAAATGACACAACAAAGTTATGAAAAGTACTTATGATAATTAATGAGACGTTTGCTCACTTCGAAAACGGTGATACGTTACAGCAGACATGAATAAATTCTCGGATCTCAACAACAATGTTCTTTACGGAAAGATAAGCAGGTCTTCGTGAACTCTGAAAATTCTTATTGGGTTCGATGGCACCGCAAACATGATCGTAGCCTTCATACATTAAACCAAATGTACTGTAAATCATACGGACGATAGTGGTCGAAATTATAACCTGTAACCGAAGCAGAGACCGATCGGTTTGCTGGCGATGTTTATCCGAGTAACGTCTCATTAGTATCTCGTTTGGATACAAATATGCACAATTGTTTTGTCGTTTTTTTCCTCTTTCACGTTTGTTTTTCTCCAAACAATACACTAATAAGCGTAATAACGTACATTAAAACTGTACTCTGTGTAGTCAATCATAAAGTTCACACGAATGTCTGAGGGTAATAGCCGTCGGCATTGGCTTTTAGCGCCGATTTGTACGCCGTGATATCCTCGTAAAAACCTTTGGGTATTTAGTTTCTCACTGCAAATAACTGCACATGATCCTCCTACATCGAGGATCTTACCTCTATTTTTTTTTTTAACCGCATCATTATGTAGTTAACGTGCTAAAACGTATGTTGAAAAATGATCACGGTAGACAAGCATAAGAAGAAATGATCATGAACTCAGACATATTGTGCGTGCAATCGTCACAATGGACTATTATAGTTTCCCTTTTAATATTACCTCAAAGAATTTGCATAGTAAAACAATAACGGGAAACGCGACAAACGTTAGTATGTACAAACCTAGTGATGAACCACAATTGATACTAGCGGTTGCAGTAATTCGAAGAATATCTAAAAAGATATTTAATATAAATTATTTCAGGTATTACACAACTGGCAGTGTTAAACTTGTATTCTGAATAAAGAAAATATTTTCCACGGACAGTAAATCGAGTCAATGATATTCATGTAACGTATTAATTGTAATAGTTTATTTCTATTATAAATATATAAGAAATGCAAAGTTATACAACCATCAATTTAAGTGCTATTCATAAATACGTGGCATAGTCTTCTATAGACTTTACGTAATTTTTGCGGTTCTTCCCCTCTGAACAAAACGCTGTATCATTACACAATAAAATATTTGTATTGTTTTTTACACGCGAAACGACTTTTAAAAAGACTTTCTGTGGCAACGGTGGAGGGTCGTCGCATCCTATTTCATCCAACCTCAAATCCTGCAGCGAAGCACGCGACCAAGCTTGTGCATTATACATACTTACGACCTATTTGTTAAGACTTCTTGGTTTGTCATTTATTTTCTCTTAGGCACCACGTTAGATTTATAGTGCACACTTGTCCTATAAGGCAGCGCCCATGTGGTTTCCTTTAGAAAACTTTTTTTATACATGTATAAAACAGGCAGTGCGTCCGTGAAAATCTATTGTTTTTGAAGACCGCATGTGTGCTTTATACCGAGATAGTGCAAGTAATAATAATAATGCAATGATAATTAATATATACATGTTAGTGTGTATATATGGGCGTTGTTGCTCCTGCTCTTGGTTCTGCCACCTGCCGCCATGCCACCGGAGACACATTGAAAGCGATGAGTTCAAACTATCATTCAAATATGACGACCCCAAAAAAAAAAAACAAAAAAACTAGATGAACACAATGAAATACGAAACACTCGGTAAAATACTTGGTAACAATAGAGTGCGTTAATTAAATGTATTGCTGTCGACTTTTGTTTCAACTTTGAGACGCACTACATTGGTACGTGATATTGCTTGAAGGCCTCCTGATAACTCGCGGTCTCTTGTATTCTATAAAGTGAAGTGTGCCGCGGTTATTGATCACGAAGATGTTTTAATTCGAGACCTTATGAAACCCCATTTCATGAACACCTGTGTAATTCTGTTAATTAAAACACAATATTGCAGTGTTAGATACAAACAGATCATTCCTCGGCTATCCTATGTTTCAATGGAAGTTTGTCTATAGATAACGAAAACTTCGGTTTTGGCTATTAAAACTGCAATATTAACGGTTAAGTCGGTCGACGACTACGAAAAATTGCGAAAGGGTCATTGCTTCGCCTTTTTAAAGAAAGTTAGAATAGAGCGAGACCATGCGTATTTTTTTTTTTTATTGTAACTTTAAGCTGACCCCTCGGCAGCAGGAGTAAACCAAAAGGTTATAAATAAATAATGAATATATTTTCTGTCTAAAGGTCGGCATGAACTTATAAGTCTTATAGTACACCCAGAAGTTTAATAAATAACAACTGTTGGGGTGTTTTGTAACATGTCATTGTTTATACAATGTGACTTTCGATTTTTTGACAACCTTATGTTTTTCAAACAAACGAACCGTGTGATCAACAATATTATGACCGGTAAGCTTGGTTGGCTTCAATTTTGATGAAATGCTGTAGATAGTAACTCGACGTATGAAATACTTGTCGATTGCAGTGTGATGATATCCGTGGGTTGTCGTCGAAGTACACGGCGTTGGATAGACCGTCGGTGGCGATCGGCCGAAGAGATACCACTTACGGGTCAAGGTGTCAGCATCGGCCGGAGCTATGAAAACATAACTGAAATTCAATCAAAGGGTTAGCTTGTAATCAGATCTTTGTTCAATGATTGGTTACGTGACGACGCCGAAGATGCGGAGGAATTCGTCGCAGCATCACGTCCGCACAAAAATTATTACGGCAAATCTTTTACTAATAAGTGTGCAGTTGAATTCTCCCCCGTACGATTGTCTGAAAAACATCAAGAGACAATTGCTGTTGTCTGAGTTCTATTCAGTTAAATTTTTAGACAAGTGAAAGCCAAATAAAAATTTTGGTCAGTCGACATAACCACACTCGTGGTCGACCGGTACATGGTTTGAAGAGTATTATATTAAAAAAAAACACGGTCTTTAATAATGTTATTAAAACGCAATTTAATCGAAACAGTTGAACCATGCAAAACATTAGAACAATATGCGGTCCATTGAAGTCAGTCAGTGATAGTAAAAGTAGATATTATTGAATCTAATTGGGCAATTAGTAAAAAAAATCCGCCTATCCGTTTAGGATAAAGAACAATATGTCAGTGAGTAGTAATAAATCACAAACAAGATTGTTAATACTTAGAATTTTTTTCTTCTCATCAAAACTTAAATCGATTAAACCGCCGTGTAATATATTTATAGTGATGACAAATAGATAGACACACACCGAACCAACCAAGACTATAAAAGCAAACACAGAATTTCTGAAACGACCTTGGTCGCCGCAATGTTTAATTTATTATAAACAACATTTTTTCTTACAACTATTTTAATTGTTTTACGACTTTTTCATCGTGATCATATTTCTATGTCGACAAAAATAATGTAATTTTATTCGAATTCATTAAAATAAACGTTTTTTATAACAAAAATATGTGGAAAATAATATTATACTCAAGACGACCATATCACTCGGTCGGATATTAATAATTTTACTATACCAATAACCTTTAAACAACTAGAAAAACTTCTAAAAATGTAATTTAACCAAAACACTTAACGATTTCATAGAACTTCAACAACTATAGGCTCGACGGGAAAACATAACACACGATGTGAAATTTTAACAAACAAAAACAACAAAATATATTACACATAATTGTTCATAAGTCACAATATACGTCTCCGTTACAATTTTCAAAGAACGTTTTTTTTTACAATTTCATGTTTCCTCCGTGCGAGTTGTTTACTGATAAGCTGAAAAATAAGCGACCAAATAGGTTGAAGTGAACAACGTTAGGTCACGTTTTCAATTAAACTGTGTTTGTTCGAATGCAACGGTGCGAAACGCCTGCGGACGACGCGCAAACTCAATATGTAGGTGCAAGCAATTGCATTTGACTTTGTCTCCGTTACCCTCCCCCCCCAGACTACGTTCCCCTAAACACGTCCTGCTACTAAACGTTAACACTGCATTAATCGATGTGCCGGTACCCGTTGCAGATATTTTTATGTCATAAAAAATAAAATTAAGTCGCCAACACATCATAATGTAAATGAAAATAACGTGCGCGTTTAACCTCGCGCCACCGGTAGCCGCCGCCCGAATAACTGTCACCCCCAGCTCGAGCAGCGTACAAAAGAGTGAAATAAATTATAAGGCACACACAATTCATGTTTTTTAAGCAGGATGCACGAATTCTTATAAGCGGTTAGAATAGCTAAAAGAGATACACTAATCCTGTTTGGTTGTTTACTGCGTGTGGTGTCACCCGGTACGTTTCCTTTTTACATTTATATTTGTCTCGCTCGATTGTACCCATAAAAGGGGTAGTGGTGGAGGTGGTAGAAAGAGTCGTCAAACGAGTCGATGCCGAAGGGAGAATGTAATATTTCAACGTTGACGCTATTATTGTAATGATAAACCAGAAAGGAAACTTTTTTTTCTTTGTAAAAAAAAAAAACCTTTTTTACTTTTAGAAAAAATAACTTTTTTCATTACTTTTACTGCGCTATTGAAAACGGCTTTTCGATTAAGTCGCGAGTACAAGGGTCGGACGAATCTAGTGAATCTTTAATAACGTTTTCGCCACCCGACCTGTCGCCCGCAAACTTCAGGCACCCGTTTGATCAACGGCACGGGGTACTACCAGAAACGTGGGTTAGTGTTTTGCACAAGAGGGGAAATGTTAATCCATTTGCTGTGACGCGTGCAATAGTCGAACACAGCGATAACGCACTGAATGATCGACACCGCCCAAAATAATCTTATAGCAATTCAAGAAAATATCTTCACGGGTGGTAAGGGATTTCTCCGCTGTACGTGTGTATGTTTAGGATTTGTGTGTTCCGTTAGCAACATAAACGTGTGCACGGACATCCGGTCCGATACGTTTGGTCCTCCAAAATGATTATATTATGTTTGTACGGGATCTTCTAATGATCCCTTCGATGGTGGATTTCAATTGTCACTAACAAATGGAATTTGTCATTTTACACGGCCCGACCACTACACTGGGCTAAACCAGACCTCAAGTTGTGCATATGTAAACAAATTATTAAAAAAAAAAAAAATTGAAAAAATCACGTTTTCCGACTTATGAATGGCGTTTATGACAATAACGGTGTGATATTTGTCCATTGGCTCAGACCGACCGGCGATGTAGTTCATAGAAAACACTTTGCCGGCGTTTCTATATAATTTTGCGTCGTATGTGTTTTGTTAACAAAAATTATTTACTCGTGTGTTAATGGCACACCCTTGTACACTACAGTATTACGTGGCTTATAATACAACATGTATATAAGCTCAAGTTTAATGTGCACCTGTGTATGAGTAAGTGCTGCTGCGTGATGTACAGTTATACTCGACCTGTGCTTTTATTCAATGGTTTTATTCCAAGCCACTCTACATTGTTTGTGTTTGTAAAAAGCTTGTAGAGTAAATTTTATGGGTTATGAGTGTTTCGACTGAGTCCATAAAACGCATTTGATATTATCAAAAATAAATAGGGGAAACAAACAAATACAAAATAATAATCGAAAAATGTTTCGATTACCACCTATGTGTACCCATTATCCCTGCTAGCTAAATGAAGCCACTTAGTTCGGGATACATCAAACCGACCCTCGAAATACAGGTACCTTATTCGCGATTTCCATCGATGAGGGTGCAGAAATGTCTGCAGGTAAAAGAAGTCACGCTACAATGATCCCGTGACAATAATCACAGGTTCTTGACGTGTGGTAAAAGGTCCTGAAATAAGTATTACTGCGTCAAGTAGCCTATGGCATTTCATATACTAGTCGCTCTAATGGATACTAAAGAAAATAATACACGATAGTCTTAGTTTAGGTACAGAGTATACAATCACGTTTTTAAACGTTCATATTCTTCAGTTTGACATTTAAAAAAACCGTTTGAAAATTACTCTCTTATACTATAATTTTATTTTTTTTTGGAAAAAAATTACTCGGAGACTTCCAGTGTTATAATTTTTATGACACCTCGAAATTGTCTAATAGTCATGTTATATAACAACCATTAAATCTAAACAACAAAAAGTCAAATTACGTTATTGTACTCGTTTAGTTGCATGTTTTATGTTAATTGAACTGTAATGAATGAAAAATTAGCCTAACCTTTTGTATGCGATAGCCTGTTAACCGAGGGACTTGGGCGTATCAACAACGAAGACTGACTCTATTCGTTCAACTGACCACTGGAGGACGTGTGTGATACATATCCTGTGTACTTAATAAAATTGGGCACTTATATGTATGCGCTACTACCGTTAAAACTGTCATTGATGGAAATAGCGGCAAACGAGAAAGACTAAGGAGAATTTAAAGAAGTCATAGACAATATAAAAAAAAATGGAAAGCCATATTAAAAAGATCCAGACAACGGTAAGAATAAGTAATAGAGCGGCGCGCAAACCGCATAATGAAGTTAAGTCACGTCCGCAATTCATTAGGCGAAAAATGACGAATACCTTGCACGGGTATACCAGCCAAGTAAAATCAGTTAACTTTCTGCATGTATTACTACCAAATATATGTTACATTGTTCCACGACGATGACCCGGCAGAGAAAATCGGTCAAGTAGTCAGCTACGATAGTTTATCAATTATTGGTTTACTATGCGACACAGTACTAGCACATGATAAAACCTAGCAAACCACAATCGACTGAAGCTATTCTTGAACTTGATTTTCACAGTACACGGGCCACGGACATAATCGAATTTTGATTAGCAAGTTGTAGACAGTACCCACAGCTAGTTATAGTAGTTTCAATAAAATTATTATTGTCGAACGAAAGAGTAGTATAAAACCCTTATAAAGTCCACCCGACATATCAATGGCTATCCGTTTATAGTTATTATAATCGTATACACCATCGAAAATAATATTACTACCTGTACGATTGTATTTGACATTTTTTTAATCTTACATCGATTTTCTATTAAAATATTTTAGGAACAGAAAATATATATTAGAATACTTTACCTGCAATAGAACTACTGAATGAGATAAAAGACAAAACTAAAACCAATACGTTTTCATAGTATTACTAATAATTTATCTATGCGTATGAATTAATAATATTCGACGAATTTAAATTTTGAAAAACTTTAGTCAAATCTACCCAATATTGTTTCCGGCAATAAATCACTAGTGTTATACGGATTTGAATAATTACATCGACAGTAAGTTTTCTAATAATTCTCAATCATCTTCGGATAGCGCACTTATCGATTTCTAAAAAAACTTGTTAAAAAAAATTGAGAGTTAAAAAAAAACCACTTTAGATGCGACCTCAATTATAATTTGAAAAATGAATAGTTTATTAGCCACGTTTATTTTTATTACAAAATTGATATATGCTTTATTATTATAATTTATAATATTACCTAGTAATATTATTTCAATACTATTATTATGTACTCGATAATTTTTCTTTAGTTAACATATACAAGAGTTCCCAGCCTGTTTCTACCGGATGGTTTTAGGTGCAGCCAAAGCAATTAGTTTTTAATTTTTTTTTTTTTGCAAGCGAGACATTGTTTTACACGCCTGTAAAAAGCTTGTTTATCACGTTTGAAACCTACTAATGATGTAATTTTACTTTATGTGTGTTCTTAAACACAGATTAAAGACATTAAAAAAAAATTACGGGTCCATATTCTGGGCAGTTTTTTCATTTATAGAAAATATTGTATAAATTATGTTATACTTAAAAACATTTAAATTATGTCGTACAGTGCTCACTTTATAAAATTTTGAACAAATTTCTCACAAATAACGTTTTGTTGACAACGATTGACCCATTCTCTGAACCATATTGGAATCACCACAAAAATATAACGTTGTTAACAGTTTACAATAAATATATTAACCATTTGATCGTGATGCCGACAACAGCGCCTCCCGACGAGAGCGGCCGGTATCGTCGGTGACTGGTGTTCAGTGTGTACCTGTTCCCCGCCGTAAAGCACTCGACTGCTCAGTTCAGTTTTCTACGTCGCTGGCAAAGCACGTCTCCGTCGCCGTACAGTTTGTCGTGTTCGTCGCGACCTGAAAGCATTGCGTTTGTCTCGTACCTTTGGTTTTTTTGTGTCGTGTTCGGTCGAGTTGACATTAAGATTTAAAATTTTTTTTTGTTACAAAATACCATCGGTCGATATACGGCTTAATGTCTAGTTTGCAGTTCGAGTTTGATCGATAAACTGTTTTTATAATTGTGTTTTGTGCGTGTGATTACACCGTCACTTGGCAACGGACATTGGCTGCCTTTATTTTATCAAAGTATTGAAAGTCTAATAATTAAAAAATAATAATTTAATGGTCGTGCCTTCTGAACCGGGTCGACGATGAAGTCAAATTTTTCTGAAATACCAGTGTCTCGACATTAAATTAGGGATATCCACGAACCCGCCACAAGACTCAAGTCTATACTTTTGAACATTTAAAAAAAAACTGTTTTTGACAATTTTATTATAATATTAAAAAAATGGCTACCGTTTTACGGTTTTTGGCGGCGCTTTGCTGCTTAGCGACCGCTTCGCCGGCCGTTTACCGGTCGGGCGGCTACGATAACGTAGTCATATCAATTAAGGATTCCGTCTCACCAGCCAACTGCAAACACATCATAAACAATATCGAGGTAAGACTCTTATCAATAGTAAATTAGATATACACCCGTATATAGACAATAGGTAATGCATTTTGAGTGAGAAAGCTTTACTCTAGAATATTCGTTTAGATTCTGTTGAATTTTCCTCCGACTTTGGTTAATCTTGAAATAATTTTTTACGAAATGCGATCTTCCGATAGAATTTCTTATAACAGTATGTGTTTAGCCCTTTTTATTTAATTAATACTTAAAATATATTTTTGATTTTAATTGATATTAAAAGTGATCAACTGTTATGATATAATTTATTACCAAGTTGTTGACGTATATTATTATCGATCTGACCGTCTTTCTAAACCGATACGATAATTTTATATTAAAATAGCCAAACGGTAATTGCTGTCAGCCAACAACATATAGTTTGGTTGTATAATAATAATAATACCAACGGAAAAATATTTATGTACCGACGTAAGTAGACCGAATTTTAGGTAAAGCCGGACTGCGATATTTTTACGGTATCCATATTAAAAACGATTATTTTTATTGTTATACATTATGTATGGACATCTAATAGTAAAAAATAATATGAAAATCACCGTCATACGACGTTGCAGGCTCGTTGGTTTTTTGCAAGAATTTTCGCTTTCACTGCAATATGCCGCGCGTCCATCATCGACTAAGTGTACAAATACAATAAACAACAATCATATAACAGCTGTCATACGAAAACGCTTAGTAGTCGCGCGCTTATACTCTCAACAAGTCAGTTTCCTTTTGGGAAAAAAATCACCACGTGCGGCCGGACGCATTTAAACCGGTCGCGTCCTCTAAAAAGTAGATCGCCAAAACGTTTCTTCTTTCCATTTGTTATTTCTACAGTCGCTTCTTGTCACAAAACATATAGAAAATTATTATTTATTTACACGTGTACCTTGCGAGAGAGTAATATATTATTGAATACACAAGTCCGGAAACTGGTTTCATGTCGAATCGTGGTAACGCTCGGCCTATATTGAGTATCGCGTTGGCTTTTATTGTTTTACGATTGTGATAACAGTAATAATTCACCGGCAAGAAGACGCAATAATGTTGTGTTGTATTAAACATGGGCAGTTCGCTTTTAACTTTCCGGAACGCATAAATAGACACGGCGATCAGTCGTGCGGTCCGTGTACTGTTTGCCGGTCTTACCGACCGACTGGCGACGTTTCCATGAAGTCTTAGATGCGCCATCAATTAATCAGTAGGACTATGATAGGTACCCATGGACCGTTTCACAGCGCTTAGATATGTTAAATCGTTGTTTTTTTTTTATTTTATAAATACCTTACCATAGCCGCAGGTATAAAACCTATTCCGGGTTGGCGACATTGCGATAGCCGACAGTCGACCGAAGATTCATTTTAATAATTACTACGCATTTAATATAAAAATATGTGGATAGCAATATTATTATGATAATTTATTTTGGGACTCGAACCCATCCGTTTGAAAATTATCAAATGTAAATAATTGATTCGATCGAACACTGTGTAATCATCCTAAACTCAAAAAAAAAAAAAAAAAAAACTGGTTTGCATATATTATTATTAGGTGCTTTATTCGGATGATGTGCCGGCAACGAGGTTACCGAACGAAACTTGAACGAGCCGAAAAAAAAGTATACTTCATATATATAATACACCCCTATCTTGTGCATGTTCTTTCATTGAATAATCATACAAATTTCATTTAGAGGAAGACCAATTACTTATTTTTAGAAATACGTCGTAAAAAAAATAATAGTCTCTGTTGTTATTCTAGTTGTAAACAAATTAAATTAGTGATACACATTTTAAGTTTACTTAATTAAAATTTCCAAGCATAAATTAGTTGAGCCTAAACCTAACTTAAGGTGTTTGGTATTTTATGTTCATAAACACCAATAATTTATTAATTTATTCCGACGAGTGAATAATTACTCATCGATAACTATACATAATAATAATTACTAATTATTGTTTTTTGGGCGTACATAAACGAAGACTGAGAATTTGTTGTCATTGCACGTTGCAAACAAACACCGGTAGCCGATCGGGTCCGCCCCGTGAAAGCCGCTAATCGTTGTACGCTGACACCTCTCGGTTCGGGTCGAGTTAGTGTTTTTTTCTTCTCACAGACGGTACTACACTGTACGGGTCGAACGGAAGAAGGTCAAGGGGGAACAAAACCGGTCCGCGAGTTGACCGATAATCACCGGACCATATACAGATATAATAATAATAAATACCAGATGGAATTCGGGATGAACGGCGACGTTTATATTATAACGATTTTCTCGACCGCGGGCTTAGTGTTTATTATTATTATTATTTTTAAACTGTAATTTTTTGAAACCGGAATATATTTTGGTGCGGCCTATCCTCTGTCGGTTCTTCTACTGGTGAGATCAGAAATGTCAGATTTCCGCAAGATTTGACACAGCCAGGATGCGTTTCGGTCCACAGAAACTCCTCGTCGACGCGACATAACCTTGAGGACATCCTCGTCAATGACGGCGTACGTCACAACCTTAATACCAACTCGTACAATTCGATATCCTTTCTTCTTTAGGAAGCGCGCCGCAAAGAGAAAAGCCCGACGATGAGCTCGACAAAACGTATTTTCAGCGTTAATAACAAATATATCCATAAGGCTTCCAAATAACGAACGACGCCCGCGATTTTTTGAGCCGTTGGTCATCATCATTAACCCACACAGGCCGGAGTGACGATGACTTGAACGCCGGTACTGTATACAAACGAAAGTGGCAGTGAAACACACGAGTACCGTCTCTGAGTATTTATTGTATTAATCAAACGGTTTTTATTTTAAACGAGCCAAACAGATTTCTCTCAAGTGTTCCAACAACAATAATAACAATAGTGTTATGCGGCCAACGGGTTTTTAAATACCGTCGCGGCTTGTGCATGTGTAGGATAACCTCCTAACCATATAGTGTTTGCAGTTAGATGATAAATGACGCCGCTAGACCGACGCCGTTAATTAAGTACCCGTCGGCAAAGACGGCCCGAGCAGTTAGCGTTTATTTTTCCACCCATGCCCAGAGTGTTTCGACCAGAGGAAAAACAAAGATGGACTAAAGATGTTTATTCGGACATGTACTCGGTTTGTGAGGCACCTAAAATCATCGAAAGTTGTGCCCACGAGTTTCCCCTCATACGTCACAAGTATTGGCTGCATCTGCAGTCGTTCTTATAATTACAATAGTTGTTCGTTACCATTGTTTGCTTTTTATTTTTTATATTGCCCGCCGGCCACGGCACGTGTTCACTATTCGCCGTTCACTATTCCGGGAACACATGAAATACTTTTATGTAGTAATGAAAAATGCAAGCCCATAAGACTTGCAGCGTACGCGCGTTCCATGCAATCTGACGGACGCCACTCCTGCCAGTTTGCGGTATCCTCTTATCCTAAGCACGGCCGTCATCGTGTCGCCACGATTCCGCGTTTGGTCGCTATTAAACTATATTTCCTGTACGTTACCTGAATACGAACGCATTCATAACACGTGTGTGTGTGTATTTGTGCGGCCGAAGTCGGTAAGCGCGACATGACTCGTCGATGCTAAACTCCATGTCTGTGACACTGGCTATGACTCAATAGCTCTCGTTAAACGGTCGTCAATGGACAACCAAAGTAATGCCAGTGAAAGTCAGTCTTCTGCGCTATCGTAAAACCGTAGAAAAATAATTGTACACATCTATTATATGTAAATATTATTTTCGTTTATACACGCCTAATTATTGCGGTGCACTGATCGCATGGCGTATAAAACCAACAGACCACGAATGTACACAAGTAAATACATAGTTAAAAAATTGCCCTGGTTTTATTTTCTATACATTCCAGCCAATAACCACCGTCAGTCTGAGGACAATTTCTAAACGTTAACCGCGATCATACTGTTACTAACGATTAACTCTCCTTTAAGCCGCTTTTCTACACACTCATAATTAACCGGCCAGCGTATAAGTCGAACATGGTATCGTCTTGTTTAGCGTCTGGTTATTTAGTGAACACCGCACGAAATTCTATACATGGTTTTTTTTTTATAAAGAAAAATGATTATAAATAAAAAAACACAGCCTACGTACAATAATATACGATTTCACGGAAACGACGTTTTGCTAGTGTTTACTCATATGTGTACAAAACACCGTGTAACCTGAGCCGAAAGTCTATTACGGGTGTGCATCAACAACATAACAGCGGCGGTTTAATCATTTTTATTTAAAAAATATTAAATGTTTTAACCGAAAGACTCGTGTCTTCCCGCGGTGAAACATCATCCGATGCTCTCGGTTTAACGTTTACGGTTGATTACACTGTTGGAGTCCGAGGCTTCTTCTGTTCTATATTATAGTCACCATCTGTGTGACGGCTGCGGAGGACTTTCACTTGAAAAATCGTAGTGCCCGAAGAAACCCTTTAAAACCGAACTCTGTGCACCCGCTGAAAGCCATGAGCGTTATTTCCCCTATTCGTGTATTCCACGGTTTCCCTTGCAGTTTGTTACATGTTCGTATTACACACCTGGTAATCATAATAACGATAACTCTCTACCTAACCCAAACTTTGAACACATTGTACATTAACTGTACATTACACGCTCTTACCACTGTAGGTGATAATTAATGTAGTTACATTACTACGTGATTGAATATTTTTTCGATGTCTGTTGCTGTGTATGCTGCCGACGAGATGAAATTGACGTTTTTTTCTTTTTGCCGCGGTGACCATTTTTTAATTGGTTATAATGAATAAGTATAATGAATTTTACATTTTTACGGATTATAATGAAATAATACAAATGTAATCGTGGTCAGCTGTAGACGAATGACGACCGGTCGTACACACGTCCATATTTTATGTAATATATTATTTCCAACGTACTCTTATTTTTATCTAGACTGGATTTCAAGACCGTAGTGTTTTACGTCGAATCACAGTCGTGTCCACGTTTTGGTCGTGACCGACGAACTTTATCGTATAATACAACCTTAGGAGCTAATCGACGGCCAATTGTTTAACGTTTCTTTATTTTTATCTCCCAAAGTCAATAAAGTGCCTCAGATATTTACATACCATTATGTATATATCTGCCACTTATTCAACTCGGTGAATTGATTAACATAAAATATTTCGCATTTAAAATCCAATAAAGTGGAAGTAAACGGTTCAATTTTCTTTAAGTAATATAAATGTCGCTGTAAACATTTTTTAGATGTAATTTAACAAACATTTCTGATAACTTAACTTTTCTACATTTATTAACATTACTTGTATAATGATTCAATATAGAATTACTATACAATATAGATGTGCGTGCATTCGATAAACCTTATAAAACTAGAGCTGACCCTAACAGTACCGTTAAAGTTCACTCGGATTACAGACGTCGTGCCTCAGACCTCCGGTATTACTCCTAAATCGATACACGAATTTATTATTGTTTTAAGCCGCGTAAAGAATTTTTGATAGCGTCTAAGAGTTGAATGACTTTGTGACCATACGAAGCAGAAAAAAACAACAACCGCATCACTTGATGTGTATTATCGTTATCATAAATATTAATGTACATATTACCTATGTGGAGGTGTTACTACAGGATTATTAGAAGAAATCGATTGCGGTCCGATATGGTGTCCGAGCCATAAACCGCAACTGCACCGCAGGGTTTGGTGGTAAATCCCATTTTAGACGATTATCGTCGTATTACACACACAGTCTTATTGATCATTCTTTAGGTTTTTTTAGTTTTTCGTTCCATAAACAAGAGGCGTGTGGCCGTTAATGGATCGGGTTTTGGAAAACGAGAGAGATGGACACACAGACAGTAATAATAATAATAATAATAATACTAACCAGTACTTATGATGAATGTTATACCACACGAACAAAGGGTACATTATGAGATGTTTCCCCGTGACATTATCTATGTGTGTAATAAGCTGCTGCGTTTTCCATTATCAGCCGACACCCTCCCGTCCGGTCTCGACGTTTGGTCTTATATAATTTACGTCATAATAAGCACTAAAGGAGACAATTCAATAGGTAACAGAAGAAAAGGAAACAAGCCAAGTATTTGATAGTCACATTTTTTAGCGCTCTTAATGTAATGTAACATTTCAAAGTTAAATCAACTTTTTGAAAATCGGATTATCTTAAACACCAAAACGAATTATTTAATGTGAATTTTAAATAATTTTTTATTAATATTTACTAGCCTGGACCTAGGCTATATACAATTTTCAATATTAGATCTAGTGTTCGAAAAATTATTTGAACTTAAAAAAACTAGTAAATAATACTAAAATATACTATTGTCACAAATTTTTTATAATCTTTTGGTTTACATGTATACATATCAATTTTTATTCACACTTATACATAATCAGTTAGAAAAGAAAATGGGGTGCAACAATGAGACATCAACGCCTCATTAATGTAATGTATTACGCTACAATATTTTTTTTTTTTTTTACGTGATTATTATCAAATTCTACCTCGTCATTGCAATATATGCATGCTCTATACGCTTTTACACAATGATATATTAATATGTCAGGTCGAATAAATCTTCTTCGCTTGGCTATCGCGACCCGTGTCCGATCGATAGTTCTCGGACACCAAGTGGACAAAAACAATAATAAGAGCTACGTGTAAATCGAATAATGATTATACAAAAAAAAAAAAAAAAAA
>NW_026099574.1:8171915-8182095 GCF_025091365.1 Daktulosphaira vitifoliae | reverse complement strand
AAAAAAAAAAAAAAAAACGAAAATCCCGACAATATCCGTGGATACGGTTAGTTTTTATGTAAATTAGATTGGAGGTGTCAACCCGTATCGAATGGAGAGCGCGTGTTTGGGGTCGAGATGTGTCGTATCGAACTTAACTAAAAGTTAATTTAAACACAATTTTTTTTTTTTTTTGTAAAAAAAATCTATTATACGTCAAGGCATTACGGTACGCGTAATTTTTTAATCGGCTTCAGTCGGATAATTGCAACCGTGAATAGACGAGATGTCAATGTGAGATTCCTACTCGTCGTGTGTGTATACTATGTCGGCGACAACGATTGGTCACAATGGAATAGTATTAAAAAAAAAAAAAGAAGATTCGGTTTCCAATGTGTATGAGTATTATTATTGTGTAATCGTCGTAACCACTATATACGCATGTGCCGCCGCAAGAAATATCCTCGAGAATTCCATCGTCATTGGTGCCGTGAGAAAGCATTCGAAGACTTTTAGAGATCAGCTTCATTCTGACCGAAGTAATAGGAAAATCTAATAGTTTTTAAAACAATTTTCTCTTCTAGATTAAAAAGTAGTATGCAAAATATTGTCCTGAAGAACTCGGATTGTACTTTGTTCAATCAGAATACATGTCCAAAACTAATTGCTTTCCCTATGGTTATATCGTAGGTTCGTGCGCGAGATAATTTTATTGATGGCTCGTATCGATACAACGTATGAATATGTTCTCGGTGGACACGATGGATTTTAATTTCACCTGATTGATGTAGCAATAGATCGTGTATGAGAAAACGCTTATGTGATTCCGTGTGCTTGTCAACACCGGAGACTTACACAGCCTCCGCGAACTCGGTCTCGGTCATAGAGCAATTTGACACAAAAGTGTTTGCTCCATATTTTCCATTGTGATCTATGCAAATAATGACAATAATAACAAGTATAATCATAGTGTAACATACCAACTGGTTGTCCACTCTCACGTTTTTGGTTGAAAAATCCTGTGGTAAACTGGTTTTGTATTTATGCGCACACATAACCTTACTATAATGGCACACGCTTATATTGAAGAAACTACATCAGCTTATAGAAATTATAATAAACCGTTAAGCCGCTTGTCGAACGGGTTGCAATTTTTCAGACGATAATAGGATTTAATTCATAAATTAAACGCTATACCTTATTGTGTTTTCGTTATGGTTCGGGTATTTTTTTTAAGCATATTATTTTATTGCCAGAGTTTTAAAGAATGTTATTAAATCTTTGCCAGAGCACATCAATCTCTTCAACGTACAGATCAAGGGTTGTGCAAGGCATTGAACGTATTATACCTACTCATTATAAATTTTAGTTCAATAATATAATTATAACTGAACAAACTAGGTGTCAGTAACGTCGTTCATCGACCGGTTTTTCGCAAAGGTGTGGGTGACTGAACATTTTCGTGGCTAAACGTGTTATATGAAATATCTTCACCAACCACAAGAATCGTGATAGCAATGATGGTTACATAAGAAATGAATAAAGTAAAAATGAGTGAATTGTTATAGATTAAGAACAAATTTTATCAAATATTTATTTCTAATATGTTTTACTGTAAAAAAAAATAGTGTATCCTAAAACATGATAATAAAAAACGATGTAATATTTTATTCATCAAGGTTGGGTTGACAGTTCTATTGTGTGGACATTAAACTATAGATGAGCACGTTTCTACAGCATAAGGTCTATAGTATGTATGAAAATTAATTAATGTGCAGCTATTACTTGCTAGATAAGGTATTTGTGCGTTAAAAAATAAAACCTGTCGATAATAATATTTAGTATTTCTATTTCTACGTAAACTCGTCCGACTTTTTCGAGATATTTTGATTAATTTATGTATGTATGTTGTGTTGAGATGAACTCGAGACAAATGGGGGACCGTAAAGATGTTTCTTAGAAGTGCTGTGTTTTTTTTCGGTATGGACAGACGAATTAGCTGTTGGGTGATTTATAATGTGTTCAAAATCACGACCGGTTCGACTGGCAATCAATTCTCGCCCAGGGCAGGCGAGCATGCTCAGACGCACAAGTGATAAATACGTTCTTCAGCACCACTCATCGTCATCTTCCATCTATTGCCTTTGCCTTCGGGAAAATTGTCGAACAATTATTTAAAATTAATATAGATTGGTCGAGCAAGTACGCTAATTGTATTTCCTAGGGGATTATAATAATACATAAAATATATTTGCCGTTCGGGTATACAGTTACATTATTGGGTGTAAAGGATATTTACGCGAAAAGACGAGATCTTATTGTATTACACACAGTGTTTAATATCCGATAAATAGTTTATACAAAAATTTTACTTAAAAAAATCATTATTAGTTCAAATTTTACGTTATTTTAATAATGATATTTTATTGTTATTTTTAGGCGGCTTTTACTAGCGGATCAAAATCTTTATACGAGGCACTGAGTGGTAAAGCTTACTTCCGATCAGTCACTGTAACACTTCCGCAAAACTGGCCAGATAATTGTGTTGGACATACAAGAACTATTGCGGCCAGTCAAGGAGAAATCCCAGATATCCTTGTCGGTCAACCCCATCCAGTTTACGGCGATGCAATGTGGACACAACAGTCACAATCCTGTGGGCGATCTGGCGATGCATTATATGGAAGTTATCGTCTATTTCAAGAACAACGAGAGTTGGGTAAAGACATAGCAAAACAGTGGGCCAAATATCGTTATGGTGTATTTGACGAGGTTGGTTATGCTGGTGATTCTGTATATCCTGCTTGTTATTTCTCTGAAACATCTGAAGGAGTTGAAATAAATGGATGTTCCGACAAACCCATTTCAAAGCCAAGGTAAGTGAATGGACATTATTAAGTTTTGTTAAAATTTAATTTCATAATTTAATAATAAATATGTAATTTTTAATTAGATCTTGTGATTTGATAAACATTACCAATTCAGTACATCCCGAAGCTAAAACTTCCCTGATGTTCTCAACCACGCAACAGGTTACTAAATTTTGCGATGCTTCTAGTCACGATCGTTACGCACCTACAAAGCAAAATGCATTATGTGGTAGACGTAGTATTATGGAAGTTATAAACACACATCAAGATTTTACTAAAGGGTAAGTTTCAGATTTCATTAAAATTGTTCAAATCACGTTTTATTTACTTGATTATTTCAATTATAGTGTAAACTTATCTGACAACCAAAATTTAACTCCAATTTTCACTTTCAAACGAGAAATGTTAACTCGGTATGTTGTTATCATTGAAGATACTAAAGACATGATAGATAGGGTACGTTATTTTAATTATTTGCTAAATAAAATACTAATTATTTTTATTAACAATAGGAATCATGGAGTTTTTTACGATTAGCCATTCGTAAATGGGCCGTATACGATTTACCACCCAATACTGAAGTTGGATTAGTTTCAGCTAATGATTCCTCTGCAAATCGTTTACATGGACTTAGTCATTTACTGAATAATGACGCTAGAGATCAAGTGGCCTCAAACATCCCATATTCACCTGGTGATTCTAGAGTACCCGCTTGTTTATCCTGTGCAATCAAAGAAGCTATTCAAGTAAGATTTGCAATAATTATAATAAATAGTGTACCAAACATCAATTTATATTGCATTTTAGATGTTAGAAACTCGAGCAAGTACCTACGGACAAGCTAGTTCAGTAATTGTAGTAATTGCACCTGGCACATTGGCGCACACACCTGATTTAAATAAACAAGTATCTGACGCTAGTGATAAGAACATTCGTATAGCAACTATTACGTATCCGATGTTGAAAAGGCCCAGATCTTTAGACTGGATGGCTGAAAAAACTGGAGGAGTTTATTTTTCAGTTGATGAAACTCGATACAACATGGCACAGTCTTTTCTATCAACTTACTTCAAACTTACTAACGTTATGCGCAATATAGTGGAAATCTACTATCAAGGCAATAAAGGTGATCTTCCAGTAGAAATACACAGACGAGAATTGATCGACGATGGTCGCACTACAGTCACTGGAAATTTTGTTTTGGAAGATTTTATGGGAGAACCAGCTAAATTTACTGTATATACTCATAACACTGAAAATCCTTTGATCAGAGCAATTACTTTGACAAGTCCATCACAGCGAGTGTACTCAACTAGATCTGATTCCCTTCTTTCGTTAAAAATGCTCAGTGTACCCGCTACAATCAATGAAGTAAATATAAAAAAAATGTTATTTTTAGAATTTCTTTTTAATAAAGTTATTTATTTTGTAGACTGGAACCTGGACATACTCCATTGAACGGTTTCAAGGTAGCCCACAACCACATTATATACAAGTGATGGCTAAACCATTATCAAAGAATTCACCAGTGGTCAGAGCTCGAGCTTGGACAAGTGGAACAACAAATCCATTAGCTATTTATACGGAAGTTAAGAGAGGAGAATATCCAGTATTGGGTGCTAAAGTGGAAGTATTAGTTATCAGACCAGGACTTAATGGTAGTGGAACTCATAGAGAAAAATTCGATCTCTTAGATACCGGCAGTGGTGGTGAGTACAATAAGTTACAACTTTCTAAATTATTATTAAAATACAAATTTTAACAATATATTTATATTTGTGTTTTGTATTAATAGATCCAGATCTCATGAAAGGCGATGGTATTTATTCAAGATTCTTTAATCCAATGATAGGTGGTCCAGGAACTTATACCTTTGAAATCACAGTGTCAGATAATGGCAACACAGCGTATACTTGGCAGTCATCTATACACAGAAATGTAGAAAGGCAACCCATTAATACTGGTAAGAGTGATTTTCTTTAATTCATAAAGAATATTTATTTAAATAAAATATATAGAATATTTATAAATGTATATTTTATTTTTTAGAATCAAACTGTTGTGGATCTTTCATGGCTATTTTACCTGCTGAACCACTTAATCCATTTCAGCGTATCATTGCTCCAATGTCTGTCACATATAACTCAGATGATTTGTCATCTTCCACGAACGTTGGACGAGTTGGTGATCTTATTGCTGAAATATTTAAATCTGAACAAAAAGCGAAATTAACGTGGACATCGCCCGATTTGGGAGGTAATTTTGTGGCTCGATATGAAATACGCTACTCTCAATCTCTTCGTTCTCTTTTAAACGATTTTGATTCGGCTCCTATATGGGACCATGGACGGCCGGATACTTTTGCTCCAGGTGCTGAGACAATATTTTACTTGGAAATGAATAAGAACCCTTCACTTTTTGATCAAACATTATACATTGCTATTAAGGGTTACAGTCAAGTTGAGTCCGATGCTGTTCCTAGCCCAGTATCCAATTGGGTAAAAATTTTGGTGCCATCTCCACCACCTCCTCCGTCACATATCACAACTCATTCTTCAACGGGATCTGATCCATCTTGGAGTATACCTGATCAAAACATGATACCCAGAATCACTAGAGATTTTGAAATAAACTACGATGTTGTCGTTCCAGCTGCAGGCGGAATCTTATTGCTAGGAGTTTTGTTGCTCATGTATTGTATATTCTGTGCTGTCAAACGCAACAGAAAACCGGAAAAGCAATCGCCTAAACAAGAAAAACCACTGAACGTTTCTGTAATTCCTAATGGTGGTGGAAACATGACTATTTCCTCCCCGATGAACTCAGTTAAAGCTGAGCTAGAGGCACATTTTGAACCATGCCTGATTGACACAAGTGAGAAAAAACGATACAGTATATCTCAATATGGACAAACTGAACTACATCAAAATCAACCTTCTCAGCCTTATCATCATCAAAGCAATGGTCATTTAAGCATAATAAGTAATGCTGGGGCAACTCTTACACGTACTGTTAAACCTCTTAGTCCATATCAATCATGGACAGCTTCACAATTATTACATGAGCATGAACGTCGTATTAGCCCATATGGTCAAATTGGTGACTTTGAAAACCAATATCCTCCACCAGTTCCACCATTACCAGCTTACCAGCATCAACCCAATGGTAATATCGGTGAAAATATCTATGGTACAGCCCCTGGTCATTTATATCAACAAAACGGACTTCCTCCTCCTGGGCAACACACCAACAACTACCACAGGAACAATATGATTCTATTCAACCAAAGTTTACAAGGATCCTTAAGTTCTGTCAGTAGTGGAGATAAAAAGAAAAGAAACATCACAATGGTATAGGAGAAGGTAACTTGTATTTATGACCTTTATATTTTTAAGACTGACTAGAATGTTAAAAATAAACATTGGTCCTCCTAATTATATCATGTATTAATTAATAAGGTTCATTGGTAAATATGTTAAAGGGTCTCTAGTCAATTCTCTTTAGAACGTAGTCCAATGAACACTTATTACCACCATGTTATTATAATTATTATTATTATTATTATTATTATAAATGTTTGTTTTTTTTTTTGTTATGATCTCAATTTCTTGTAAATTACTATACTTGTACATCTACTGTGTATATAAAAAAAAATGTAAATTATTGTGTATTGTATACATATGTGAAATATTGCCTCGAATTTTAAGGACTATAAGAGCAGTACTATAATTTATTATTATTATTATCTTTATTATTGTTTTGTTATTATTATTATTATTTGCGCGACAATATCTTTGTTCTTTTTTGTTTTGTGTTCTAAACAATAATGACTATCATCATAACAATATATCCCAATACAATATTATGATAGAAATACGATGAAAATTTGACTATGAATTATTTTTATCTTAGACAATTTAATAAAAACATAATACTATGTCGTACTTAAAATACATTTATACAACAATTCATTATTATCATCATAATTATTACTATATTTTTGTACTTAAAATTAAGTGTTTGTGTTGTAGACTACTTAAAAATTATTATGAAATAAAATTGTGTAAATTTATAAAATATCTTATTTTATTTCAAATTATCTTGTAACTCCTATAAAATTTTGTGTGATATAGAAACGTTTTTAATTAATTTTTTCACATTCAATGAAAAAAAACCCAGCACTGTGAGGTCGTGGCATAGTTGGGTCCAGTATAGATTTAACCTGACAGTGATTAAAATCACTATCATAAGAAACGCTTCGATGCAAATCTGTAGATAGTGTTTAATTCTAAGAAATTGATGGATAATTACAAAAGCAACATCAACTTCTATTTCCTTAATTTTACCCAAATTAGTAATTCATTTAATTATCTATTATATAATTTTTAAAATTAATTGTTTTCAAATTATATTTGATTTTGATTTTTAATATGTTAAAAGTAATCATTTTGAACTTACTTTTTTTTGTTCTTTAAAGTGAAAGTTTTAATTAAAAAAAATGAATTTATTACCATAACTTTTAGCTCAACTTGCAAGTTTGAAATTGACATTATTAAATAGAAAAAAATGAAATTGTTAAGATTAATATGCAATCAGGAAATTTTATAATTACTATTTACAGTACATTTATCAGAGAAATTCGATTTTTTTTACATTTTTATCGTAATAGATCACTTAAATAAAAATTATAGTAATCATTTCCTAATAACTTTTGGCGTTTAAAAAGATTCTGCAATTGAAATTGACACGTAATCCAATAAGGGTACGGGCGCACGAGTGACGCTATAACGCACTACCGCAGATATACGAGGCACGTCCAGAAAGTAAGTGTACTGGTATAAAAATAATTAAGAACAAAAAATAAGTGTTTTAAATTAATACTGGTTTTGATTATTAATATGTTAAAATAAGGAATATGACATATTTAAATTACTTTTTTAATCGTTTAAAGTTGATTTTTGTGAATGTTTATAATAAAAAAATAATTATTTATTTTACCGTAACTTTTAGCTCAATTGGCAAGTTTCAAATTGACATCATCAAATAGAAAATTTTATGAGAATTAAAAAAATTGTAACGTTAAGATTAATATACAGTTAGGAAGTTTTATAAATACTATTTATAGTAAATTTATCAATATAGCTCAATATTTTTTTGAATTTTTATTGTAATAGATCACTTAAATGGTAATCATTTCCTAATAACTTTTGGTGTTTAAAAAGATTCTACAATTGAAATATAAACTGAATTAATTTTAATGATTTACTTTAACTAAAATAACCAATAAAACATCGAAGCTAAAAAAAATACATCATAGTAAAATTCGTACCTTCTCAGCTTCGTATCGAAGCTAAAAATGTGGTTAAAAAGATCTACTCAATAGCGTACTATAAAATTTGATTATAATTGTAAAAATCCATTGTTAATTCAGGAAAAACTAACAATCATTTTTTTTAGAAATGCTTTATATAGCAACATGTTACCACACACAAATAGAGTAAAAACATTATTAAATTACAAAGTAAAATGATTTAATTTTGTATTTGAAACCTATCATATCAAACTTGATTTGTCAATAAATACTTTGAAAACATTAGATATGAATGATTTTAATTGTCAGTATGTAGAATGAAAAAAGTATATATAAAGTATTTATTATTAAAGAATAAAATTAATTCATGCAATTTTTAAAAAGTTATAGCAACATAATGTTAAAAAACCAAACCCAGCACAGGGGGGTCGCGGCACAGTGGTGACGGGGCATAGTTGGATCAAGAATAATGATATCTGACAGTGATTATAATCGCTATAAAAAAAAAACGCTTCGATGCAAATCATTAGATAGTGTTTAATTTTAAAAGATTGGTGGATTATTCCAAAAGCTACATGATCTGCTAGTTCCTTATTAATATCCTGATTAGGATAAAGTATGTCGAATATAAGAGGGATAATTAAATAATATTATTTCTCATTAAAAAATTATGTTGATCCATACACTTTTCAATAAGTTATATCATTATACAGTTAAAAATGTAAAAAATAAAATCTAGAATTTTTATACAAAAATAGCATTTGGTAGCTATTTTCACCGTGAAGACAAAATAAAGTCCGAAATTTTTTTTTTCTATAATTAAATATATTACATTAGCTTTAATTTAAGATATATATAAAAGTGTCAGACTTTTCGGAACACTTTCAAAAGTTAAGTGTAAAAGTAAATTTTTGTGAAAATGTTGTCATTTTAAATCCTCCCCAGTGGGCAGGTAAAGTGTTAAATTTATGAAAATAATATACCAAATGATAGGTAAACACTTCAAGCATTTATAAAAAAAAAATTATATTGTTATGTTCATTTTAAAAAAAGTTTTGGCAGTTTTTATTAAAAAAAATTGAAATAATTTCGAAAATTAGTGATTTTTAAATTTGTAATTTTTTTGAAGGTTTCCCCTATTTAAGGGGAACGAAGGAAATTTTTTCAATTTTTGAGGGTAATGTCTTCGACTATATTCGATTTGTGATCTTTTGATGTATCGTTGATAGTTATCCGTTCGGTGAGAGCTGAGAAAAAATGGATACAAAAAAAAAAATATCAGCTTCGCATCGAAGCTAAAAACACATCATAGTAAAAGCATTACCTTTTCAGATTCGCGTCGAAGCTAAAAATCGGTTGTCAAACCAGCTTATGCAAGGATTTCCAAGGGACATTAATATTATTAAAATTAGTTGATGTTATCATTAAGAATTCAATTAAAAAATACGATTAATGGAAAAGTATTTTTATTTAGAAATTTACTATAAACAATTCATTTACTAAAATGATCATTTATCGATTTTCGATGTTGAAATGAAAGAAAATAATTTTTTTTTAGTTATAAACTTCATGACCTGTGTGTGTTTCCATTGAAGTACTCGAAGCCGACGAATAATTTTCAGAAGAGTCACAGGATTCTTTTAATTCACCTGAACATAATAAAAACTATGAATTAAATTTTTTTAACTATAAAAATTAAAAGTATAAAAATCATTAATATTTTCTGAAGGTTTATATATTATACTTCATAAAGAAATTTCTTTCAGTTATCACTTTTTTAAATTTCTTTTCGGAGTTAGGTGATCCTTAATATCAAAAAAAAAACCCAGCACAGGGGGGTCGCGGCACAGTGGTGACGTGGCATAGTTGGATCAAGTATAATGATATCTGACAGTGATTAAAATCACTATCAAAAAACGCTTCGATGCAAATCTTTAGATAGTGTTTAATTTTAAAAAATTGGTGGATTATTCCAAAAGCTTCATAAACTGCTAGTTCCTTATTAATATCCTGATTAAGA
>NW_026099574.1:8163913-8171122 GCF_025091365.1 Daktulosphaira vitifoliae | reverse complement strand
AAAAAAAAAAAAAAAAAAAAAAAAAAAAAAAAAAAACACATCTTAGTAAAACCAATACCTTCTCAGCTTCGCATCGAAGCTAATAAAAGTGTTAAGACACAATTAAAAAATTTTATAATTATAAAAATAAACTAATAATAAATACTAAAATATCAATGACAATGTTTTAAAATATGTTTCGTGAAATAGGATCACAAGTGTGTCAAAAGATAATTTTTTTCTACAAACTTGTTATCATATGTAAAATAAACATTTAACAATATTCAATTTTCGAATTTAAATAAAAGATTAATGCATTATTCATAAATTTATGCCACAAAAAGATCGATGTTCTTATAAAATCAATTAATCTTCGTACAAACCTGTCTCAAAATGATTAATAAAATTAATGTATTCATCGTCTTCGCCTGTAACTAATAAAAACAATGAATTAAATGTTTTTTTTTCATTTTTTTTTTACTATAGAAAATAGAAAATTAAAAATCATTAATGTTTTGTGAAGATTTTTTTAGAAGATTTATTTTTAATCATTAAAATTTAATTCATCCATATTATATAAGTTTAAAAAAAATATAAATAATAAAACTGATATTAACATTGCACAATAATATGTTATATGAGACTAAATTTTATTTAAATCAATCATGTCTACCATATTTATCATCTTAGAATTTGTAATTATCGTTCACCATAGTAAAAATACTATATTAATAATATAATTATTTATTATTGAACATAACATATAAAACGATTTTTTTCATTTATTTTATTTTTATTAAAAGACTTCAACCATTATTACGGTCATTAATTTATATATATTTTTACAATTTATAAATTTTGATAATTATTTTTATTGTTATGTGACTAAATAAATTTTATTTACATTTAATTTGCTGATACTAAGTTAATAAAAACTGTCATGTTATTTTACTTTTAATATAGTTAGTTTATACTTCACCAAAATTTAAAAATTAAATTATTATTTTTAAAATAAGATGTTCAATAAATAATAGTTAATACTAATAGCAGTTTAAATATTTAAACTACTAGGACAATAATCATAATATTATTTAAGAAATTCTGTTTCAAAAAAATTACTTTCAGCATATTCCATCCAATCTGTAATCAATAAATCAAAGAATTAAATTTTTTTTTTAAATTTTTTTTTTTACTAAAGAAATTAAAGAATAAAACATAATAGTTTTCTGCAGATTTATTGAGAATATTTTATTTTAATCAAATTATTAATCATTAAAATTTAATTAATCAATATTATATAAGTTTAAAAAAAAATTATAAATGATAATACTGATATTAACATAGCAAATTAATATTTTACATGAGACTAAATTTTTTTAATTTTATTTAAATCAATATTGTTTACCATCACCATCTTTATATCCCGAAAGTAGATCTGAACCTGAAAACATAATATTGATTAACTATTCAAAATGAACTTATAATTTTAAAAATCAGATATAATTTAATATTCTTAAAATGATTGTTAACATTGAAAATTTATATGCTACATGAGACTAAATATATTTTTTATTTTAAATCAATAATGCGTACTTTTATTTTTGTTAGATGCTTTATCTTCTTCTGAAAACACAATATTGATTATTAACTATTCAAAATGGACATTTAATTTTAAAAATCAGATAAAAATAAACAACCTTAAAATGATTTTAAAAAAAAATGGATTACCAACAAGCTATGATAAGTAATATTACCTGATGTTGAAAACAATATAGGCCATGTTTTTTATTTATGTAGACGAATTTAATTTTAATTAAAGTAGTAAAATTATACAAAACTGTTTTTCGTCAAAAATTCTCTTCATTCTTCTGCACTTATCCATAGAAATAAAATAACTTTTTTGTTATTTTTTCACATTTAACAAAAAAAAATTAACAGTGACGACAATGACAAATTAATGATAACGACAAAGAATAATAAAAACAACCACATAAAATAAAAAGAAAAATGGAAGCTAAGACATCAGTATTTTTCTAACTTAGAATATATAATTATCGTTCACCATAGTAAATATACTAAATTAATAATATAATTATGTATTATTGAACATAACATATAAAACGATTTTTTTCATTTATTTTATTTTTATTAAAAGACTTCAACCATTATTACGGTCGTTAATTTATATATATTTTTACAATTTATAAATTTTGATAATTATTTTTATTGTTACGTGACTAAATAAATTTTATTTACATTTAATTTGCTGATACTAAGTTAATAAAAACTGACATAATATTTTACTTTTAATATAGTTAGTTTATACTTAACCAAAATTTAAAAATTAAATTATAAAAAATTTTTTTTTTTATTAATTTATTATATTTACAATAAGGTATTAAGTAAATAACAGTTAATACTAATAACAGTTTAAATATTTAAATTACTAGGACAATTATCATAATATTATTAAAGATATAATTAAAGAAATTCTATTTCAAATAAATTACCTATTTCGTCATAGTTTTCAATATTAAAGGTCTCCTCAAAGTCAAGTGATTCTTAATATCAAAATAATAGTGTTAATACACAAATATAAAATTTTATAATTATTAAAATTAAATAAAAATAAATATCAAAGAAAATGATTTACAATATATTTCGTTAAATTACATAAGATCTCATTTGTATCCAAATATAATTTGTTTTCAATAAACTTGCTTATTGTAAGTAAAATTAACATTTATTAATATTCAATTTTGAATAATACATTAATATTAAATTAAAGCCACAAAATGATCAATTTTCTTATAAAATCAATTAATTCTCGTACAATTCTGTCTCAAATGAATTACCTGGAGCCTCGTAGTATTCTTCAATAGAATCACTGCTTACAAAGTCTTCCTCTGTACCCAATAAAAACAAGGAATTAAATGTATTTTTAAATTTTTTTACTATAGAAATTACAAATATAAAAATCATAAATATTTTCGGAATGTTTATATATTATACTTCATAAATAAATTACCTTCCGTTATCACTATTTTTAATTTCTTCTCAACTTTAGGTTCTTCTTAATATCAAAATAAGAGAATCAATATTTTGTTAAATATTGTTAAATGTTAAATAAGTAATATTTATTACTAATAGCTTAGTAGTTTAAATATATAAACTACTAGGACAATAATAGTAATATTATTAAAGAGATAATTAAAGAAATTCTGTTTAAAATAAATTACCTTTAGCCAAATGGTATTCTTCACTAGAGTTCTTCTCAACGTTAGGTGGTTCTTAATATAAAAAAAGAGTGTTAAAACACAATTAAAAAATTTTATTATTATAAAAATTAAATAAAAATAAATATCAATGAAAATGTTTTACAATATGGTTCGTGAAATTACATAAGATCATAAGTTTGTCTAAAAATAATTTGTTTTCAATAAACTTGCTTATTGTAAGTAAAATTTACATTTATTAATATTCAATTTTGAATAATACACTAATATTAAATTTAAGCCACAAAATGATCGATGTTCTTATAAAATCAATTAATTCTCGTACAATTCTATCTTAAATGTATTACCTTCAGCCAGATAGTACTTTTCACCAGAGTCACTGATTTCAAATGATTCATCTATAACCAATAAAAACAAGGCATTAAAGGTTTTTTTTTTTACAATAGAAATTACATGAATTAGAAATCATTAATGTTTTCTGAATACTTTATTAGAAGATTTCATTTTAATCAAATTTTTAATCATTAAAATTTAATTGTTCAATATTATATAAGTTAAAAAAAATGATAAATGATAAATATGATATTAACATTGTAAATTAATATGTTACATGAGACTAAATATTTTTTATTTTATTGAAATCAATCATGCATACCATATGTTTTGCTAGATGGTGCACCTAATGAATCTGAAAACACATTAATTATTATTAACTATTCAAAATGGGCTTATAATTAATAAATCATAATTCTATAATAAATACCTTGAGTAATGAAAATTACAACAAAGAGTATGATGACGATCAAAAACATATAAAACTTCATTTTTATTGAAATTTAAAAACTTTTGTTGAAAAATGTAACTGGATGTATATTTAATGTTTGGTTCCAATTTTAATAAGAACACTTACTTATAAATCGAATTGAAACAACTCTTAAAATAATTATTACGTGATAAATAATAAAAAATCATGTCTTAAAACTTAGTTTTTGCTAAATATATCATTGTTGACGTCAAATAATACAACTATAGATTAACTTAATGATTAACAAATACATACATCTGTTTAATAATTTTGATACTAATACATTTCTTTTAAATTATTATATTTAAAAATATTATACTATACTAATATCATACGTTATTATTTTAAGTTTCGCGCAATATTATTACATGTGTATTAATCATGTTAAGCATAAAGCAATTAACTTTTTAAAATTATTCATTCGACGTGACAATTATATATTATTAATCACATTACATCGATGTATATATCCACTTATGAAACTTTTTACTTTATTAATTCAATTTTTTGAGACAAAATTAATTATTAATAAACCGCTAATTTTTTTTGAGTTATAATATGATATATCTCTGGTAAATTAACTTAAATTGTTCTATCTGCTCTATATAACTACGAAGGATGTGAATATATTAAATTTTATGAGATGCAAAAACAATTTTACATTTCACATTTTCTGTAAAAATTTTTTTTCTGAATCATCGGTGCTATTTATTATTATTTATGTACTTTTAAATTTTGTTTTCTGAATATATGTTCATCATTCAAGCTTACTTCTCACCAAATTTTCTCCCTTCTTCGGAATTTCTGGAGTTTTAGCCAAAGGAAATTAGACATCCTCATACGCCCTGATTTCGTCCAACATTATTATTATTATAATTTTGACCTGTATTATTGGAAAATCCGTTATTATTATTAAGAATTATTATTAATATTGTGAATGATACTGTAATTATCATTATTATTATTAGAATTGTAAAAATTACCATCTGTATTTCGATTTGAATTATTGTAATTTTGATATTTATTATTATATATAATGTTATTATTAAAATTATTGGCATTGTTATTACCAAAATTATTATAATTATTATCTACATTTCTATTGTTATTATTAAAGTATCATTATTATTGAAATTCCTACTATAATTCCTATTATTGTTTACATTGTACTTATTTTTACCCGAATTCATACACAGACTCTTCAGAAGGGTTTCTGTCAAATTTTCAAGCTATTGTTGTATTTTTTTACTATCGTCTATATTCTTGTTTATGCCTAAGCTTATGTTTTCTTCTAATACCGATAATGAACTAATGTCAACCCAACCTATTCTTTCAAATATTGGCCGGACAAACCATATAAAATTGTATCTATTATTTCACTTTTTGACATATCCTCGTTTACTCTTCTGCATTCAGCGTTAACATTAGAAAAGTAATCTAAAATATTTTCATGTTTCTCTTTCTTTTCTTTCTCTTAATTTCTTAAGTCTCATTGCTCTTTGGGCTTCTGAATTGTAGTATTTAATCATTATATTTTTCATTATCTGCCAAGTAGGCACGTTCACTTCTGCCTCTTTATTTTCAAACATCGTCTGTGCCTGACCTCTATGGGAAAGTGGTAACATAACGAGTTTTATATTATCATCTCAACCGTTACCTTTCTCTACCCGTTCGAAATTTGAAATAAATCTAATATCTTCTGATAATTTACCAGAGAACTTTTGTGGTAGAATTTAAATAGCTATAGTAGTTATTAATTTAACTGGTTTGTTCACTATAAGTTTTGATTGCGTAAATATTGGTTTGGGTTCTATGGTGACCTCGTGCGAAATTTCTGGAGTTTTAGCTGAAGAAAATTAGACAACGGTTTTGTGGAAATCGGTTATAAGTGTTTGATTCACTTGATGATGGGATATTATGTAATGAGGCTAGTGTGTAGTGACAGGAACTTTTTATAATTTATCACTCTCAGAATTCAAATCAGATCGTATTTTTCTGGAAGGGGTAGTTGTTTAAAACAGAACGTAATTAGTTTATCAAATCTTTAATGCGACTATGAACCAGATGTTCTTCGTTTAAAAAACTTAAAATATTAAGTAACTCAAAGACTTAATTTATAGTTAACCTAATTATGCAATTGTTACTATTACAATAAAGTGAGCCAATAATAAATAAAAAATATTTAGTTTATAAATTAACCGTAAAATGCGTTATATAAAAATTGTAGTAGACTTAGGGGCGATCCCTCACTGAAAGTTTAAAATAAAACAGAGAGATCGGCGCTCCCACCAATTCATACGACGCTATTGAGGAGTTGAGCCTAAATGCCCGCCAACAGTATTCTAAGGGACCAACGGGGGATAGCCGTCTATGTATTTTTAAATTTTGTTTTCTGAATATATGTTCATCAGTCAAGCTTATTTTTCACCAAATATTCTCCCTTCTTCAGAGTTTCTATAGTAAATCAGATTACTAATCCCACTACTGACAATCTTGTCGTGTCCTATAAATTATATCTTAGTTCGTCGTAATTATATATTTATATTATAAAATATTTAAATATCCTATCAAAACTAACAATAATATCAGTTATGGTTATAAACACCAGTTTTAGAAAACATCAGGGCTTAAATGCATTTTACCACCCCATCAAGATTTTTCAAATTTTTTTTTTTAAATCAATTTAGTTTTTCATACCGACTAAGAATATATAAAAATTTTTTGTCGGCGAAGTCTAGTTTAAAAGTTATGAGCTTTCAAAGATTTCAATAATCATATACAAATTTTGTTATATACTGCTGTTTTTTTTTGATAATTTTCATTAATTAACTATAAAAAGTATTCTCGATGATGTAGTTACCGAGGAATAGTAAATTTAAGAGTACTTATGAGTACATTAAACGTGTTAAGGTAGTGTTGAAGTAAATAAATTTAATTTTTTTTTGAATTTTTTTTGATCTATTTTTTCAATATTATATCACCATTTTAACATCAAGGTTTTATACTTGTTGGGTCACTGAGAATTTCAGTCGAATGGGTTTAAATAGGTTGGGTTTGGGCTTGACTTCTATCCTCTGGGGGTTTGGGGGCGTGAGCCCCCATCCAATGAGAGTCCCGAAGGGGCTCGAATCGGTCACCGGAGCCGGCAGGCGTAGGTGACCACAACTTATATTTAAATGGGTTTGTATA
>NW_026099574.1:8160487-8162765 GCF_025091365.1 Daktulosphaira vitifoliae | reverse complement strand
GTGTTCAGTAAGTCAGGAAACGGGTTTCTATTGTTCTCATTGTTTGTAACAATGAGAACAATAGAAACCCGTTTCCTGACTTACTGAACACTCTGTATACGCCTAACTCGTAATGTTACATTAAAGATATTTCTTTAAATAAATGTAATTTATAATTAACAATTTGCTAAATAATACAAAATTTAATATGCATAATATGATAAAAAATAAAATTTAACCATGCTATTTATATTTTGCTTCCCTTCATTATTAATATAATCTTCATTTTATTTTTAGACAAAAAATAAAAGTTTTTTAACAAACGTTTTTCCTGATAATTCTGTAAAAGAAGCGTCTAACTACTGTAGAAACCCATCAAAAGAACCTACGGGAGTTTGGTGTTATACTGGTGACTTAGCTGAAACAGATTTATGCGACGTGCCCAGTTGTGTAACTGACGATTCAGCAGCATTAATAGTAAACACAAACGCAGATAAAAAAATTCATTGGGTTTACGTGTTACCCGAATGGAGAGTATCTGGAATAAAAGTCCGGCTAAAGTATTGGATACCATTAATTTATGAAGGAATCACGATATACTTTAAAAGTCAAAATGACTCTTTGGGTTATTGTGGGCTAGAAATAGGAGCAGAAAAAAATGAAAAGCTTCAGTTTTTTCGAGTAGATAAATTTGGTAATAGAATTTCATCAGAAGATCAAGTTTATCCACATTTGTTAATGGCCAGTAAATGGCGAGAGTTTGTTTTCACTTTATTAGCCACTGGTTCAATTGAAATGCGATCTGTAGAAGATGAAGTAATTATTAAACAATGGGCGGAAGCATTTGAAAAAAATAACCGAATTACGTTTATTGGGATTTCAACGATCACTAATGGATACACTGGAGTGCGATTCATAAATTAAGGTTCACAAACTTTGTTTTTTTACACAAATTTTTTTTAACGAAATTATTAATGAAAAATAACAGTTAATATTTTTATACAATTAATACCATTAAAACTTCATGTTTTTTTTTGTAGATTGTTTAACTCATATTGTCGAATCAAAAGAATTTTCTGTTTATTTACCAATTAGATTTCAATCCAATGTCGGATTAAGTAGAATTGAAAACAAAATTGACTTTTATTTCAGACACAACGGTACATTTAAATAAAAAATATAGAAATGTTCAAGTCTTAAAAAAAATATTTTGTGATAAATACATAATTGTAATTCCAATTTAAAGAATGTATGTATTTTTTTAAATTTTAAGGTACAACACGTTTAGCACTAATACAACAACAATTAAACAAAGGCTACTTGATAGAAATTAAAAATCGCGTCATTGCTTTATTGTGGAGGTCAATGGATAAGAAACCGAAATTGTTAGAGTCAAATACATTTAATGTGAATATAATAAAAGAACATTCTTGGAGTCATATTGGATTGAGGTTGCCAATTTTTAGGAACTATATTATTGTTATTATTTTTATTATTGACTTTATACAGTTGGGACGAAAACACGTTGTGGATAAACTGCAGTGAAGGCTTACAAATGTGGACTTTATCAGGTAAATCCGCTCCGCTGTTGGTACGTTATTTTTCAGTCGCTAATCGTGGAGGTCAAACAACATGGACTGTGAATTGTAATCCACCAGACATCGATGGAACTCCCAGAAATGGTGGCTGGAGCGATTGGGGTGAGTGGGAACAATGCTCGAAAACATGTGGTACCGGCATGGGTATTCGATACAGACAATGCGATAATCCCAAACCAAACATGTTTGGAGAACCATGTGTTGGCCCCACTGAGTTTCCGGGTAAATGTAATGAACACGAGTGTGGACAGCTATCTAAAAAAACCATAAAAAATATACAGGATAGAATCAGACAAAAAACGTATAACTTGCACGCGGTCGAAGGCGAAAAACTAATTTTGGTGTGTAATAAGAACTCTGTTAATGCTGTAAAAGTGGACTTAGTAAATCCAACTTTTGATTGGATCAAAAATGGAAAACTTTTGGAAAAAGGGGGAAAAAATGTCAAAAATGATGGTTGTAAACTAGGTAAAAGATATTTATTAAAATTTTTTTAATAATTGATTGGCAGTATAATATTTTTACTTCATAGTTATTCATAAATGTACAAAAAGTGATTCAGGAGTTTATGCTTATATTGTTCAACCCCTTGATAGGCAAAAAGTCATTTTAAAAATAATTGCGGTGACTATAATGGAATCTCCCACTTATGCATATATTGGAGACATAATTCAAGTGCAATGCAATGCAATTACATTAGG
>NW_026099574.1:8137785-8160169 GCF_025091365.1 Daktulosphaira vitifoliae | reverse complement strand
CTAACGTGGATAGTGTAGAGGTGATGCCCCAAACTAAATATTTAATATGGTAAACAAAGTCAAAACTATTTCTTTTTAGCACCCTCAGAAATTTTTATCTAGCTTCGCCTTTGCCTCCAGATACATATAATAAATTTAAGGTTATGATATTTCAACAAAATAATAATAGATTAATTTTAGATAGTAATCGAAGGACAACCAACGAATCAAATAATTATTTCATACTTTGAAAATTCAACAGATGGAGAGTTTGAAATTTTTCATAAATTATTCGACAAAGAGGAATTAGTTTCATATTGGCAATGGCACCACTATTCTATCACGTAATATATATTTATGTTAATAAATTCATAAAAATTGAATAACCAAAGAAAATATGTATTTTAAATATCGCTTATTTAAAAATTACTGTACAATCAAAACATTTTACGAGTAGAGCTTTTTTATCTCTATTAATGTTTATATTTTATCTAATGAATAATTATTTTTTATTTATTATTATATATTTGTAATTCAAATAAATTAACTCATAAATTATACCACTGTTAAAAATAATATTTAACTTTAAAATTTAATTAATTTTTTTTGAAATCGTATACTCTTGTATGTATTATTTTATATTGGTGAAATATTTATTAATTTAATTGGATACACTGATTTTAAGTACTTTTTTTAAAACATTTTTCAAATTATTTTACAATTTTTTTATTTTTTAGAGTTGTACTATAATTACTTTTACGCGATAAAAAATAATTGTAATACTTATCTATATGAAATAAGTACATTATTGTTTTTAATTGATTTTTTAATCAACTTATTTAACATGTAATAACAATATAATGAAAATCACAGAAGAAATATTATGAACATAATTTATCACAAACAATATAAAATTGTTTACATTTTATAGAATTATAGACAAATCGTTGCAAGTTCAAAAACTGAATATTAATAATAAAATGATCACTTTATTAAAAATCACTGACTTTAAAATACAATTTCTTCATTGGTTTGGAATAGGTACCAAAAATGTGGGTCATTGGACACTTTATTGCAGTGGACCAGAGAGTAAATATAGCAAAATTCAAGTTATTCATTTATCATTATTATAAGTTTTCTTCCAATTACAATAAAATTGCTATTAATTAATACTAAAAAGATATTTCTCGCAGATTATCCCTTACCCCAAGCAGAACTACCAGAATGTACTATATCATTATCTGGTTATCAATATAGCGGATCACAATGGATTACTGAAAACGGGGAACAATGCCTTCCTTGGAACATAACAGAGCTGCGCAAAGTAAGTCAATTATTCATATAATAATTATAAAATTGATATGCTCCAAATAAATGAGATATAAGTCTATGCACTTATTTTCACATAGACACTAAACTAAATAAGAAAATATTTAATATGGTAAACAAAGTCAAAACTATCTTTCAGTAACAAAAAATAAAACGATTAAATTAGTGAGTTATACAAAGAAAGATATGGATAATGGCTTGAATACTAAAAAATTTAAATATAAAAACATTTCTTCGTTAATATTTAATAAGTTAATAATGCAAATATTTTAGTTAAATTAACTATTTATTTTACAAACATAATCTTGAATTCTGAGATAACTAATAATTTTATAATTTTTTTCATAATGAACCAAATACCAAATAACTAATAAAATTGAACAAACAGAAAATTATTGAATATATAACAACATAAAAAAAATAAAATTAATGTTTTATCAAACAACGACAAATCAATCTTCATAACATCTTAGATTTGTTGACTTAAATTTTGTTTCCCTTGCTGAAAATAAAAATTCAGATTTTCAAGACTTGCATCAATAAAAGCTTAGTTTTCAAATATGACAAACGCAAAACTCTCTCTATTGCTAAATTTAAATTTAAATTTAGTTTTGAGTACTTTTGATTTTGAAGTGGTTTTAAGTTTTTTTTTTCATAAAATTTATATAAAACAAATAAAATTTAACATAGTAACAATGAAATTTATCAATTTTCATGAGACATATAAAAAAAATTGCATCATAATAACTTTTTTTACATTTATATAAAAATAATAATAAAATCCAAGCAAAATGTTTATCGAATAATGCGATAATTATTTGTGTTTAATGTTCACCAATAAACAAATCATTGTTTCTAAGGAAATTAAAATATTATTTTTTGAAAAACTATTTATAATTATAACATTTCTTAACTATCAAAAATCTCATGATGAAATTTCTCATTTCATAAACATTTATGTAGATTTTCGATACAAATATCATGAAGAATGAACATTTTAATGATCTAAGTAGTTAATATAAGACAGAAAAAATTTCGTCTAGAATTCTTATTTTAAAAAAAATTATTATAATGCAATATTATTTCTACGTCTCATAATGATTGATAAATTGAATTGTTACTATGTTAAATATTATTTGTTTTATATAAATTTTATGAAAAAAAAACTCTTAAATAAAAAGTACTCAAATTAAATAAAAATTATAATTATTCTATTTTAATAAACAATAAAATTTCCCTATAATAAAATTATGATTTCTTACACAAAATTATCTACGAACTTTTATTCATAGACATTTTAAAATAAGTTAGTTTTAACAGATTGTTGAAAAATTAAATAATATAAAATAGTTTAATATATTAACTAATAATATTAATTGTCAAATAGAAAGTAGATGAAAAACTTTTAATTGACGGAAATTATGTAGCAGCTAATAATTACTGTCGAAACCCTACCAAAGATCCTAAAGGACCATACTGTTTTATAGATACCAATGGGACTGTTACTCAAAGACAGTGTCTCATTAGAAGCTGTCGAAATATGAGGTCAGACCTAATATGCAGGGAAAGCAGCTGATACGATTACATATATGTGATCATATCTAACATTATTATTGTAACGTCGACTAGGCTTATTTTGTTGACACAGTGACACACGTATTACTACAGGAGGAAAGACTACACACATAAACACTTTTGCAATTCACGATCAATGTACCATAATAATATATCTCTAACGCCAGTTGACATTTTACCATCATCGTGACCATTACTCTTTCCTTATATTTAATTTAACTTACCTACCACGTATATAGTGTGTGTCGCTAGCAGCTTCCTTTTGGATTATATCATCTCTAGGTGTTCAGCAGGCATAAACAAGAAAATAGACCATAATAAAAAAATACAACAATAGCTTGACAATTTTACAGAAACCCTTCTGAAGAGTCTGTGTATGAATTCGGGTAAAAATAAGTACAATGTAAACAATAATAGGAATTATAGTAAGAATTTCAATAATAATGATACTTTAATAATAACAATAGAAATGTAGATAATAATTATAATAATTTTGGTAATAACAATGCCAATAATTTTAATAATAACATTATATATAATAATAAATATCAAAATTACAATAATTCAAATCGAAATACAGATGGTAATTTTATTACTAGCGTCATTACATAATATCCCATCATCAAGTGAATTAAACACCTATAACCGATCTCGACAAAACCGTTGTCTAATTTCCTTCAGCTATTATTCCAGAAATTTTGCACGAGGTCACCACAACTCCGAAGAGGGGGGGAATATTTGGTGAAAAGTGAGCTTGACTGATGAATATATATTCAGAAAACAAAATTTAAAAATACATAAACGGCTATTTCCCGTTGGTCCCTTAGAATACTGTTGGTGGGCATTTAGGCTCAACTACTAAATAGCGACTTAACACATGTTACACTTTTTTCTTAAACTTTAAATTTTCTATAGTGAATTAAACAAAGATATAACTAGATAATTAAAAATAATTATATAATTATAATTATAGATAATTAGGTTCCCCAACAGAAATAATGCATCTAAAATAAATGTATTTGTTTTACAAAATTTCAAACTTTGTAGGCCTCCAAATCTGAAGAAAATTGTTTTAAATATTTGAAATTTAGTTAAAATATAGATTATACACTGTGTAATAACACACTTGAAAGTCACTATAAAGTAATATAACTTATTAATAATTTTTATCGAGTTCAATTACGACAAATATGCAAAGAAAGTTATTAGAAAGAGATTAGAATTTCACATAATTTTTTTTTATTGTAAACTTTTAGTTATATTAAGGTTAATTATAAAATTTATATTAGATTTAATATAGAATAACCTATGTGTTTTTAACGTCCTGACTGTTTTTTAACATTTTTTACATAGTCATAAAAAAGGAAATTGTTTTAATATAACAATAATGTAAAAATGAAATTCGTTTTTTTGTACTTTGGTCGACTAATTGCTGGCTGTCCAGGAATAATCGTTAGGCATTACTTCAGGGCAGCTAACGTCACAATATAACACCTAGTTGTGAGTCAACCCAAAACTAATCAAGAGCTAATTCACAACGTGGTCCATTACCCTGCGCTACAGTGTCGGTGTGATCGGGTTCTATGGGGCTATGAAACGTTTGCGTGAAGGAAATGATGTGGAATCTGAAGGAGCATGATGTGCGAGTCCACCGTGCGGTGATGACCGTCCCCGTCATGCTCCTCAACGTGAAGGAATGGACGTGAAGGGCGAAGACAAGGTGTCGTTGGAAATCAGACCCGTGGTGGTCCGAGCGAACTCCGGCGGCAAAGGGCGGTACGCCCAAGTTAAGGTACCGGCAAGGCTAGCTCCCCGTATTGCAGGTATCGCCCGTATCCATGTGGGATGGGTCACCAGTCGGTAGAAGATACTCGCAGAAAAGGGTCCGAGATGCTACAGGTGCCTGAAGCACAGGCATGTGGTACAGGCCTGCAAAGGCCCGGACAAATCCAAGGGGTGCTTCTCCTGAAAAAGGATGGGCCAAGGATTGTCTGGGTGCAGGGTCAGTCATAAAGGACCCAAAGACCTAAGGAGGGTCTGACAAGAAGACTCCTAGCGAGGAAAGGCTGAGGGATCTTCCGTAGTGCAGTCCGCTAGATGGCACTCTCCCAAGCGTCCAAGAGTCTCCAAAAATCCTGGAACCGTAACTTTGGATTTCTGATAGTGTCTTTCCTTATTTGGTTTTACGGGTGACCTTTCCTGCGGTTTACCTGCCGCTAGGGAATTTGTTTTCGATGTTGCCTTCACCTAGGTGATCGCCTTACCAGGTTACTGGGCCAACCCACCTGTTAAACAAGTTCCCTCGAACGCTACCGCTTATTCGTCCACTTTAAAATTGGCTTATATCATAGCTACTCTGCATAATTGCAGGGTTAAAGAGTGAACGAGGAGCTCGCTGTTCATAACTACTTATTCGTCAGTACAAATTAATGGACTACTTATTTTGCAACTAACCTGCATATCTGCAGACCGTTCCTCTATCCACAACTTGAGGTCGCGCCCAATTCTTTGAGCTAGGGGAACTGTGCTCACGTCGACGTTTCATAGCCCTGTAGAGCCTGATCACACCGATACTCTAGCGCAAAAATAATAAATGATGTGGTCGAGAAACCACTTCTAGATGATTTGGCATGGTTTGCCCAATTAATAAGGAAAGAGTTCCGAAACGGTACAGTCATATAATAGAAGATATATATGGTGGCACTTGAACCAGGCTAAACACTATAGGAGGAATAACAGAAGCTTTTAGAGTAAGAGTCAAAGTTTACCAAGGTTCTGCTTTAAGTCCTTACTTATATTCTATAGTGGTGAATGAAATTACTACAGAAATAAAAGGACAAGTACTATGGTGCATGTTGTTCGCTGATGGTATAGTGTTGAAAGGTGAAAATAGGGAGGAAATTAATCAAAGAATAGTAATCAGCTCTTGAAGAAAAGGAATTAAAAATAAGTAGGAGTAAAACAGAGTATATAGAGTACAAGTTTGACAAAGGAGAACATGAGGTAAGAAAAATGAGATCAGTGTCAATAAGCAAGGACGTGGTAGGAAAGGTGAAAAGTTTTAGGTATTTCAATTGATTGATTGTGTAAAAGACCTGAGATATTAATGAGAATGTAAGAAATAGAATCAAGTGCGGGTGAATTAAGTGGAGAAAAGCGCCAAGTGTGTTATTCGATAAAAGAATTCCAATGTGACTGAATGGTAAGTTCTAAAAGTCTTTAATGATACTAGCTTTGATGAATGGTTCAGTGTTAACCAGTTAAAAAGAGAATGGCACAGATGACAATTTTAGGATAGACGAATAAAGTGACTAGAGAAGATAGGATAAGAAACGAACATATAAGAAGGTGTATAAATATAGCGTCAATCATGGATAAGACGAGAGAAAAAAGAATTAGATAGTTTGGGCATGTTATGAGGAGAGAGGAATCGGAAGCTGTTAGAAGAGTCATAAAAATTAATGTTGAAGAAAGAAGAGGAAGAAAAAAAAAAGAGATGAAAGCATGTTATAGAATAGGATATGTGAATGGCTGATGTGAGCGTAGATGATGTCAAGTCGAAGTTTAGGATAAGGGTGGCCGACCGCAAGTAGTTGGGATAAGGCGAGGAAAAAGAAATCCCTCACTGCATCGCATTCATTACTATACCTTATTCTAAAGTTCACTTGTTTCATTTAAAGTATTTTGGATAATTAAGTTATTGAACAATAAACTATTATTATTTAAAATTATCGTATGGATGACATTTAATAAAATATAATTGTTTTGTCGAATGAATAATTTAATAAGGTTAACTCTTTTTTAACTTAACATGATTAATGCACAAGTAATTGCGTATTAATTAACGTATTACGTAAAACTTAAAATAATAACGTATGCTATTGGTATAGTTCAATATTTTTAAATCTAATAATTTAAAAGAAATGTTGACATAAATGTATTAGTATCAGAATGATTAAACAGATGTATGTATTTGTTAATCATTAAGTGAAACTATAGTTGTATTATTTGACGTCAATAATGATTTATTTAGCAAACAATAAGTCTTAAAACATGATTTTTTATTGTTTATCACGTAACAATTATTTTAGAAGTTGTTTTAATTAGATATATAAGCTAGTGATCTTATTAAAATTGAAACTAAGCATTAAATGTATACATTCAGTTAAATTTTTCAAAAAAAGTTTTTAAATTTCAATAAAAAATGAAATTTTATATGTTGTTGGTCGTCATCATACTCTTTGTTGTAATTTTCATTACTCAAGGTATTTATTATAGAATTATGATTTATTAATTATAAGCCCATTTTGAATAGTTAATAATAATTAATGTGTTTTCAGATTCATTAGGTGCACCATCTAACAAAACATATGGTATGCATGATTCTTTTAAATAAAATAAAAAAAAAAACCAAGCACAGGGGGGTCGCGGCACAGTGATGACGTGGCATAGTTGGATCAAGTATAATGTTATCTGACAGTGATTAAAATCACAATAAAAAAAAAACGCTTCGATGCAAATCTTTAGATAGTGTTTAATTTTAAAAAATTGGTGGATTATTCCAAAAGCTTCATAAACTGCTAGTTCCTCATTAATATCCTGATTAAGATAAAGTATGTCGAATGAAAAAGGGATTATTAAAAAATAGTATTTCCCATAAAAAAATTATATTGATCAATACACTTTTCAATAAGTTATAGCATTATAAAGTTAAAAATGTAAAAAATAAAATTGAGAATTTTCACACAATAATAGCATTTGGTTCACCGTGAAGACAAAATAAAGTCCGAAATTTTTTTTTTACATAATAAAGTAGATTACATTAGCTTTAATTTAATATATATATATATATATATAAGTGTCAGACTCTCCGGAACACTTTCAAAATTTAAGTTGGAAAAGTCAATTTTTTGTGAAAAAGTTGTCATTTTAAATCCCTTCCTGTGGGCAGGTAAAGGGTCAAATTTATATATAAAATATACCAAATGAAAGGTAATGATATCATGCATCTATATAAAAAATTATATTGATATATTTATTTTTAAAAAAGTTATGGTAGTTTTTAGTAAAAAAAATTGAAAAAATTTCGAAAATTAGCCATTTTTAAATTTGTAATTTTTTTGGAGGTTTCCCCCATTTACGGGGAACTAAAATTTTTTTCAATTTTTGAGGGTAATGTCTTCGACTAGATACGATTTATAATCTTTTGACGTATCATTGAAAGAAATCGGTTCGGTAAGAGCTGAGAAGAAGTGTTAACAGACACAAAAAAAAAAAATAATAATAAAAAAAACACATCTTAGTAAAACCAATACCTTCTCAGCTTCGCATCGAAGCTAATATTTAGTCTCATGTAACATATTAATTTACAATGTTAATATCATATTTATCATTTATCATTTTTTTTAACTTATATAATATTGATTAATTCAATTTTATTGATTAAAAATTTGATTAAAATGAAATCTTCTAATAAAGTCTTCAGAAAACATTAATGATTTCTAATTCATGTAATTTCTATTGTAAAAAAAAAAACCTTTAATTCCTTGTTTTTATTGGTTATAGATGAATCATTTGAAATCAGTGACTCTGGTGAAAAGTACTATCTGGCTGAAGGTAATACATTTAAGATAGAATTGTACGAGAATTAATTGATTTTATAAGAACATCGATCATTTTGTGGCTTAAATTTATTATTAATGTATTATTCAAAATTGAATATTAATAAATGTAAATTTTACTTACAATAAGCAAGTTTATTGAAAACAAATTATTTTTAGACAAACTTATGATCTTATGTAATTTCACGAACCATATTGTAAAACATTTTCATTGATATTTATTTTTATTTAATTTTTATAATAATAAAATTTTTTAATTGTGTTTTAACACTCTTTTTTTGATATTAAGAACCACCTAACGTCGAGAAGAACTCTAGTGAAGAATACCATTTGGCTAAAGGTAATTTATTTTAAACAGAATTTCTTTAATTATCTCTTTAATAATATTACTATTATTGTCCTAGTAGTTTATATATATAAACTACTAAGCTATTAGTAATAAATATTACTTATTTAACATCTTCTTGTAAAAATAAAAAAAAGCATAATAAAAGAAAATTTTAAATATTGTTGACTAATAAACTAATCATATTAAAGTAAGATAAGAAAGTAAAATAGTTTTTATTAATTTAGTTTCAGCAAATTAATTTTAAATAAAACTTATTTAATCACGTAACAATAAAAATATTTATCAAAATTCATAAATTTATTTTAATTAAAATAGTATTGCCAAAATAAAAAAAACACCTTGGCCCATATTGTTTTCATCATCAGGAAATATTACTTATCATAGCTTAGTGGTATTCCTTTTTTTTTAATAATCATTTTAGAATTATTAAATTATATCTCATTTTAGCTTCGATGCGATGCTGAGAAGGTATTGGTTTTACTATGATGTGTTTTTTTTTGTGTCTGTTACCACTTTTTCTCAGCTCTCACCGAACCGATTTCTTTCAACGATACGTCAAAAGATCACAAATTGTATCTAGTCGAAGACATTACCCTTCAAAATTGAAAAAATTTCCCTCGTTCCCCGTAAATGGGGGAAACCACCAAAAAAATTACAAATTTAAAAATCGCTAATTTTCGAAATTTTTTTACTAAAAACTGCCGTAAATTTTTCAAAAATTAACATATGAATATAATTTTTTTTTTATATAGATGCTTGATGTCTTTACCTATCATTTGGTATATTTTTTTGTAAATTTGACCTTTTTTCTGCCCACAGGGGGGAATTTAAAAATGACAACTTTTTAACAAAAAATTAACTTTTTCAACATTTTTGAAAATGTTCCGGAAGGTCTGACACTTTTATATATATCTTAAATTAAAGCTAATGAAATGTACTTTAATTTGAAAAAAAAAAAATTGACCCCTGGACTTGTGTTCACGGCGAAAATGGCTATTGAATGCTATTTTCGTGTGAAAATTCTCGATTTTATTATTTATATTATATTTAACTTTATAATGCTATAACTTATTGAAAAGTTTATGGATCCACACAATTTTTTTTATGAGAAATAATATTTTTTAATAAACCCTTTTTCATTCGACATACTTTATCTTAATCGAGATATTAATAAGGAACCAGCAGATCAAGTAGCTTTTGGAATAAAACACCAATTTTTTTAAAATTAAACACTATCTAAAGATTTGCATCGAAGTGTTTATTTTTGATAGTGATTTTAATCATTGTCAGATATCATTATACTTGATCCAACTATGCCACGTCACCACTGTGCCGCGACCATTTTGAACAGTTATTAATCAATATTGTGTTTTCAGAAACATTTGATGCATCATCAAGAGAAAAAAGTGGTATGCATGATTGATTAATTATTGATAAATGTTTATTTTACTTATGACAAGCAAATTTATTGAAAATAATTATTTTTGGACACACTTGTGACCTTATGTAATACCACGGACCATATTATAAAACATTTTCATTGATATTTATTTTTATTTAATTTTTATAATTTTAAAATTTTTTAAATGTGTATTAACACTCTTATTTTGATATTAAGAACCACCTAACGTCGAGAAGAAATTAAATGAATTGATAACGGAAGGTAATTTATTTATGAAATATAATATATAAAACATTCAGAAAATATTAATGATTATTATACTTGACATTTTTTTAGTATAGAGAAATTTAAAAAAACATTTAATTCCTTGTTTTTATTGGTTATAGAGGAATCATTTGAAATCAGTGACTCTGATGAAAAGTACTATCTGGCTGAAGGTAATACATTTAAGATAGAATTGTACGACAATTAATTGATTTTATAAGAACATCGATCATTTTGTGGCTTAAATTTAATATTAGTGTATTATTCAAAATTGAATATTAATAAATGTAAATTTTACTTACAATAAGCAAGTTTATTGAAAACAAATTATTTTTGGACACACATGCGATCTTATGTAATTTCACGAACCATATTGTAAAACATTTTCATTGATATTTATTTTTATTTAACTTTTATAATTATAAAATTTTTAATTATGTATTAACACTCTTATTTTGATATTAAGAACCACCTAATCTTGATAAGAACTCTAGTGAAGAATACCATCTGGCTCGAGGTAATTCGTTTAAATAAATAAAAACCATGGCCTGCCTATATTGTTTTCATCATCAGGAAATATCACTTATCATAGCTTAGTGGTAATCCTTTTTTTTTAATAACCATTTTAAGGTTATTTATTTTTATCTGATTTTTAAAATTGAAACTAAGCATTAAATGTATACATTCAGTTAAATTTTTCAAAAAAAGTTTTTAAATTTCAATAAAAAATGAAGTTTTATATGTTGTTGGTCGTCATCATACTCTTTGTTGTAATTTTCATTACTCAAGGTATTTATTATAGAATTATGATTTATTAATTATAAGCCCATTTTGAATAGTTAATAATCAATATTGTGTTTTCAGAAACATTTGGTGCATCATCTAGCGAAAAGAATGGTACGCATGATTGATTTAAAATAAAAAATATATTTAGTGTCATGTAGCATATAAATTTTCAATGTTAATATAATTTATCATTTTTTTTTCTTAACTTATATAATATTAATAATTAAATTTTAATGATAAAAGATTTGATTAAAATTAAATCTTCTAATAACAATTTTAGAAACAATAATGATTTCTAATTCTAGTAATTTCTATAGTAGAAAAAATTAAAAAAAAAAATTCATTGTTTTTATTGGTTACAGGGAAATCATTTGAAATCAGTGACTCTAATGAGAATTACTATTTTGCTCTAGATAATTCATTAGAGACAGAATCGTGCGAATATTAATTGATTTTATAAGAACATTTTGTGGCTTAAATTTAACAATAATGTATAAATCTTTTATTTAAATTAAAAAATTGTATATTTTTTAATGTTTATTTTATATATGATAAGCAAGTTTGTTAAAAATAATTATAGTTGGACACACTAGTGATCCTTTGTAATTTCACGAAACATATTGTAAAACATTTTTATTGAAATTTGGTATTAATTTATAGTTTATTTTTATAATTATAAAATTTTTTAATTGTGTATTAACACTCCTTAAAATTATTTCTTGAAAAACATTTAGAGGAGACAATTAGAATATTATATGTCAGATTTTTATAAACTTAAGTTATTCTAATTAATTGCAAATAAAATTTATTTTAATGCGTAAGAATAAAAATAATTATTAAAATTCATTAATTGTAAAAATATATATAAATTAACGACATTTATAATGGTTGAAGTCATTTAGTAAAAAAAAATTAATGAAAAGAATTGTTGTATATATGTGCGCCATCAGGAGCGATAGTTACAAATAATAGGTTGGAACTATAGTGATGACTTAGAATCTTTTCTATTTGTTTTTGTCATTGACGTCACTGTTATGTACTTTAGCTTCGATGCAGGTATTAATTTTACCATGATGTGTTAATTTTTTTTATTATGTCTGTCACTACATTTTCAGCTCACATTGAACTAATTTTTCTCAACGATATGTCAGAATATCCCAAGTTGTATCTAATTGAAGACATTACCCTCAAAAATAAAAAATATTTACCACGTTCCCCGTAAATATTAAAAATCCATAAAAAAATTACGATTTTTAAAATCGGTAAATTTTTACATTTTTTTCTAAAAATTACCATAATTTATTTAAAAATTAAGGAATTAAAACAATTTTTTTTTATAATGAAACCTGAGATATTTCCCTTTCATTTGATATAATTTTTTTGATAATCCAACTCTTTATCTACCTACAGGGGGGATTTAAAGTAGCAACTTTTTAGAAAAGTCAACTTATTCAACTTAACTTTTGAAAATGTTCCAAAAATACTGCGTCCTTATTAAACTTATGTTATGTATTAATAATTTAAAAAAAAAATTGTCCTAACGACTTATCTTCTATTTGCAAATGGTTGCCGTAGTTAAAAAAGCATGCTATTTTTGTGTGCAATATTTTTTTTTATTTATTTTAAAGTACTTATACAAGTGTTTGTCAAAGTAATGAGTCCATCTATTTTTATAAAATTAACAAAAATCTAACTTAGATAGCTAAAGCTTACAATATAGTAAAATAATTTTAATAAAATAAAAAATTTCTTCTCACGAGTGGCCACTACAGTGATGAGATCCTTGATCTTTATTGAAGTTATTGAATCTAAATTAGATAAAAATCAAAGCAGTTGAAAATTTATTCTAACTTAAAAAGAATTAAGAAAAAAGGGAAAAGGCAAAAAATTCATTGCCATAAGCGGGAGGAACCTTGTACCCCAAGCGCGTAAAACTCAAGTTTAACCGACTCAGCAACCGTACGTCACGAATGTCGATTGAAAAAATTAGCTATTTAAGCTAATTCAAATTTCAAAGTTATTGTTCTCGAGTTCAAAAAACAAAAAAATTTTAATAAATTTAACTTTCTATGCTATCTCAAATTTTTACTTATTTTATAATATTTATAAAAATCTGTACTCCCCTTGACAGGTATTTTAAAATAAAATAAAATACAAAACCCAGAATTTTAACACAAAAATAGCATATTTTTGAATACGGTAGTCATTTTTACCATAAAGACAAATCCAGAGGTCAAATTTTTTTTTTCAAATTAAAGTATATTATATTAGCTTTAATTTAAGGTATATATAAAAGTGTCAGTATTTTCGGAATACTTTCAAAAATTAAATTGAAAATGTCCTAGTAACAATACGCATGTTTAAAGTTTTGACCCCCTTTGTAAAAAGGGGTATGATCCGATTTACAAAAAAAGCGTGTCATATGAAAAGGGTATATAAAAATTTATTATAAAAATATAATAATATTGATCCATACATTTTTCCAAAAGTTATATAAAATATAAATTAAATAATATAAAATATAAAATTGAGAATTTTTCACGGAAATCGTACGTTTTTCTTTAACTTTGATGTCCGTTTTCACCACGAAGACAAGTCCAGAGGTCAAATTGTTTTTTTCAAATTAAAGTATATTACATTAGCTTTAATTTAAGGTATATATAATAGTGTCAGTCTTTCCGGAACATTTTCAAAAGTTAAGTAGAAAAAGTTCTACTTACTATACGCATTTTAAAAGGTTTGCAACCCTCCCTGTATAAAGGGAAATGGTCCGATAAAAAAAAAAAAGTATATTGAATGAAAGAGGCATATATATATAGTATTTATTATTAAAGAATAGAATTGATTTATGCATTCTTTAAAAAGTTATAGCATAATGTTAAAAAATTTTAAATTTAATATCTAGAATTTTTTCACAAAAATAGCATATTTTTGCATACGGTTGTCAGTTTCACCGTGAAGACAAGTCTAGAGGTCAATTTTTTTGTTTTCATATTAATGCATATTACATCAGCTTTAATTTAATATAATAAAACATTTAAAAATATTCATATTCGATTTTATATAAACCATTTTTAGCGTATTAAAAAGTTTGATTAAAAATTAAAGAAATATTTCATGTTCCCTTTTTTTTACATATTTGAAACTACTATTTTATTTTATATTTATAATAAACCATTAGTCAATATTGAAATAATATTTTTTTTATTTTCTAACATTATAAATTTTCGGAAATATAATACGTAATTATTATGTCAATAAAAATTAGTTTACANAATATTGAAATAATATTTTTTTTATTTTCTAACATTATAAATTTTCGGAAATATAATACGTAATTATTATGTCAATAAAAATTAGTTTACAATATTATATACCCATTTAAGCAGAAATAAATGACCTTTTTCTTTGTAGTTACCTATCTTTTTGTGTTATTCGTATATTATACAATATGATATTTGTATTGTTCTTTGAAATTTGTTTACTTTAATTAATTGTTTCACTGAAAAATAAAACGTTACTTAATAAATAATTATTTAATCAATAATTTGATAAAATTTCTGTAGCAATATAATTTAAACATTTATTATTTATGATAAACAAAAAATCCATCATACTTAAAAAAGTTATTCAAATAGCTAAACAATTAAATTATAAGTTTTGGTCGGTATAATAGAGGTATTTTAAAATTATAATTTTATTTCGAATCGAAATTCCAAAAGTCGACACAACTATGGCCTATATGGATTTGCAACTTAACGTTCTTAAATGGTGTGGCATGTTACATCTTACGAATTGTTCATCTAAGTTGGCTTTGAAAATGTTTAATATATATCGTATAACAATTTTTTTCCTCGTAAGCATTTCAGTTATCACTTTGACAACACAATTAACAGTGACTTCCAGTATGTTAATGTTGGCAAAAACTATTGATATGTGGACAATGGCTATTTCAGGAATGTATAAATGGTTCTGTATGATTAAATTCAGTAATGATTTTATTGCTTTTGATACATCTCTAGTTCAAATACAAACAAATGCTGTGTTAATTTATGGCTCTAAAGCTAACAAATTTACCAAAAATCACTTACGTTATACAAAGAAAATTACAGTTTTTTATTTGTTAAGTGGTTTTATAGGTGTCATATGCATTATATTAATGCCTTTATTTGCTTATTTCAATAGGTGAATAGTATTTTGCAGTTGATGGATTATTTCATTATTTATATTAAATATTGTTTTTTAGTAATCAACGGAAGCTCAGTTTTTTCAATGATCCGCATAATTACCCTATAAGTTGCTGGATACCATTTACCATAAGAAATTATTGGGAGGTCGCTGGCATATACACTATACAATTTATAACGTCTTTAATAGTAACAAACACTTACTTAGGTATAGATGCATTTATGTTTGGTACTATTTACGCAATCGGAGGTCAAATTGATTTACTTAACTCAGTACTAAATAATTTTTCTGAAAACAACACACCAAGTATGACTGTAATTTTTTTAATATATAATTATAACAAATTTTTTGAATGTTAGAAAATTCTTAAACTTAAAGTCAAAAAAATTCAATTTATTAAAAGAATTGTTTTAATTTTAAATTAATGCTGTGAAATAATAATAACTATCATTTAATAATCGATATAAATAGGGTGATTTCTTGACTACGCTTTGTTTAATATATTTAAAAATATATAGTAAAACAAAACATTTTTTTAACAAGTTCCATGTTTCTTCTGTTCATAATTTTCTTACAATTTTTTTATTTTCTTATAAATTCATTATTCTTTAAAATTGAATCAACTTGAGTTTTTAAATGACAAAATAAAAATTTAACTAACATATGTATTGGAAAATGGAGTAGTTAATGAAATTTCTGGTTAACTTTTGACCTAGTATTCCAGTAGTTATAACAATTTTAAAGTATAGGTTATGACATATGTGAATTTAACTATTTTTATTATTAGTAATTTCTCAGGCTTAGTCCTCCTTCCACCTAGAAATAATGGTACAAAAGTAATTTTTTCAATTAGATTATTTTCTAACACAAATGCCAAAAATTCAAAATAATTAATTTTTAAAAGAATTGAGAAGGGAATAGAATTAAATATTCATATGAAAATTATAGTGTACAGAAAAATATAAACTTTGAGTAAAAAAATTATTCATTTCACTTTATATTTTTAAAGATAAAGCGTAATAAATGAATTGATCTGTATGTTACAAGCTCTTCGGCAACTGGCAAATTCCTACAAAAACAAATTAACTCCTATAGGGATAGCGTTAATGTTGTCTGATTGAAAATTATAAATAATAAATAATTATAAATTTCCTCGCTCTCTACTATAAACACATAGTGATAATTTCTACATACAAAATTCATATTATTTCTTTAATAATATTATTATTATTGTCCTAGTAGTTAACATATTTAAACTACTAAGCTACTAATATTAACTGATATTTAATGAACACCTTATGGTAAAAATAATAAATGCATAAAAATCTTAAAATAAATAAATTTATTTTAATTTTTTAATTTTGTTGAAGTATAAACTAACCATACTAAAAGTAAGTTCTAGTTATTTAAAGTTCTATGATGAAAACAGGTCAAAACATGCTACCTATTTCACTCAAGAATGAGAATATAATACACCAAGACAAATTGTATTCAAAAATGGTTTTATGTGTAAAACATCATATATTGATATTAAAGTTCAGGGATTATTTTTTTACTATTTAGTAATACTAATGTTAATTAGTATAGAATTTTTACACGTAAAATTAATATTGTTAGGTACATAAGAAAAATAAAAAATATGTATAGTTCACTCATATTAGTTGATTACTTGCATGGAATAATTTCAATAACGTTCGCAATATTTCAAATAACAGTAAGTAAGCTTTTCAGTTTAGAATACTTATATCTTAATTTTATAAACTATTAATTCTTTAAATAAATATATGTCTTCTCTCCTTTTTTAAAATTTAGATTAGTGAAAATTTTGGTGAAAAAATGGGAATAAGTATTTTTGTTGTTGTAAGTCTGTATCACCAGTTTCTTAACAACGTTTTCGGTGAATATTTAGTTCATAAGGTACTTTTGATAGTGACTTTAAATGATTATCTTATTTTACTGTTAATTCTCTATTCTAATATTTTTAGCAATCAAATGTAAGGGAAGCATTATACAATGTACCATGGTTTCAATCTGACAAAAAATTTCGTAACATTACTACATTTATGTTATCAAGAACAAATATGCAGATCATGATCACTGGATTTTACATGTATAAGCTGTGTATAAATTCTTTCATTAAAGTAAGTTAAGTGGTATTAGTAACATAAGGTTATACTAAATATAATGAAATTTTATGAATCAATTTATTCCTCAAATAATCTTTCAGTCCGTAATATTTATTTCATAGTTATATTATATCATATTTGAACTAAACATTTTACCAACAACTTTTGTATGCTTAAACATTAACATTCCTTTTCCTATACATACTTAAATGGTTAAATTAATTATAAATTAATAGTTTGTTAAAGCGCTTTATACATATTACATGGTTTTAAGACATATGAATCAAACAAAACTAGTCATCAGTTGAATGTATTGCCGGTAAGGTTTAATGTAAACTATAAAATTTTACTTAAATAATTTAATAATAAATAAATAGTTATAGCAATTGGTATCACAAGGTTTTTACATTTAAAATATCCCTTATATACTTACACTTAGATTTTACTTATTTAAAATCTTTCATATCAAAAATTACTTATACTTATCAATTAAAATCAAAATTAAAATTTAACAAAATTCAAAATGCTGTATAAACTTAACTACTGAATTAAAATAAGAGTATTTAGTTTTAACATTTTTCTTTAAAAATTATACATAAAATAGCTATCTTTAAATCTTAAAAAAAAATTAATTTTTAAAATATTTTTTGTAATTGTGAAAAATAACAAAACATATTTTAAATATAGTCCTATATTGTAAAAATTGATTAAAAAAAAAGTATAAAATGTTATGTACATCATAAGTTATATAAGTTGTTAATTAGATATACTCCACTTTGTATATTTACACTTATATTGTACTATAAAATCATTCATATTAAAAATTACAGGTTTTATGTTTATCGATGATCATGTACAGTAAATTTTACAAAAATATTTAAAAAGCATTCAATTTTGAGTTTTTTTACTCAATTTATAAGTTTAATAGAGCTTTATTTCTCTTATTTGTATGACATAATAAAATGTAAATTTTTCATCAAAATAATCTTTAATCAAAGACTAATTAATTTTTTTTTTGTCTAAAAAAAACGATATTTAATTATTCTATAGTAAAAATGTATAATAAGTTTACAATGCTTTTATTTTTTATATAGGTGCACTTATTATGAATCACTAGCAACTTGATTAGAAATTAATAACATAAAAAAACTAATTAATTCGTAAAAATTTAATTTGTAAACCTTTATTATAATATTTAACATTTGTAGTTTATAATTTTGGATACATATAAAAATGAAAAATTGTAGAAAATTATTCTTTTTACATTAAATGTAGATTTTTTTTTTAAATTTTTTTATTCATATTTTTGTTGGTCAAATATAAACCTTAAAAAATATTATACAGATTATTTTAGAATACTGATTTTTACCACAGCAACACGAATATTGAACAGGAGTATTATTTACGGTATCCATGCTACATATTTACATACTGAAAATTCTGTGTTGCCATTTTTGCCCTTTAAGACCTTGTTTAATATCCCCCGTACTAGTGTCTCTACGTCAGTATAATCACCTCCTAATTATGCATATCAAAAAAAAAAAAATATCTGAAATTATGTCTCTGATGTTGAGTAAAAAAAAAAACAATTTTTTTAAACTGTCTTATGAAAAGATCACAAAAAATGAATTAGTAATTATTAATAAATTCTCTTACAATAATTGAATGAATTTAATAATGATGTTATACTAACAAAAATAATAATTAAATATTTTTTTACGGTCATCATGTGTAAAAATAGACCGTTTTAGGTTTTAGTAACTATTTTCAAAACAAACGTTTTAATTAAGGAATAGCTGAAATTCCAAAATTTGTACACATAGTATTTGTATTACATGAACTCTTAGGCTTCTTGATCCATATATAATATATGTATTAATCACTAATAAATTGAAGTTAATTAATAATGAAAATGATTAAATTTAATGTTTATCTATAACATATAAATAATAGAATGTTAAAGTTAAAAAATTAGAAATTAGAAATTGAAATAGAAAAAGAAAATCCTTCTAAAAATATTATTTCAAATATTTATAGATATATCATTGTCATGGATATATATGTAAATATTCAAAATAATTCAATAGTTCATGAAAGCTTTAATAAATTCTTTCAAAAATAGATTTTAATTTTTCTTTAGAATTTTACACCAAACTATTATTTAAGTAAAGCGTATTATCCGGTGGGATGAACATCCATACTGTCCCTATATAAACTTTTAGATTGATGTTTTTTTAGCAAGACTCATTGCTTATCTTAAAATTAAAGGCTTAAATTATAACAATAATTTGTTATCTGTATTATTTGACTTTAATTTGTACATACAAAATATTTAAGCAAATTCTCTAGGGTATGTTACTTAATGTAGGCTGTTTCTCGAATTGATGATTCGATTGTACTTATTAACAGTTTTGTATTGTAGAAAGTACATATACGTGAGTCTAAGTAACGACATCTATTAATTAGGTAACAAGTGATAAATATTGGTTGTGTTATTATCATGCAGGGATGCATAAAAAATATATATGATCTCAGGTAAGGAAAAGGTATTTAAAATTAACTCTTTTTGAAACTCAATTTTGCTCTTTAATTCTAATACTCATATTACCCAGTAGATAAAGCGTTGGCTCTACTGATTAAGACGCTCAGTTAGGTCAAAAAATGAAGTGCTTGAAGGTTAATTAGTACAAGCAGAAAATAAGTAGTATAAGCGAAGTAATAATAATCATATTTTCTGTCAAGCTAATTTACAACATAATCAGCCATATTATAGCCGTTTCATAAACTATTTTTGAATTTCGTCATAAACAAATCCGACGCCATATTTATTGTTTATATACCGCACCAATAGTTAGATTCATCAAAAAGAAGTAAGTATAGGCTTATTTCACCATTGTATAACATTTTGACTCAAGGATTATGAGAGATGTACATTTAGTTTTGGGTCTCGTAATGCATAATAAGAATAGATAGCTTGTAGCTATTATAATTTTAAATAGAAATTTAAAACTAAGAAACCCAGTACAGGGGAGTCGCGGCAAAGTTGATCCGTACATTTTTCAAAAAGTTATAGCATAATAAAGTGAAAAATGAAAAAAATAAAATTGAGAATTTTCACACAATAACAGCATTCGGTAGCCATTTTCACCGTGAAGATAAAATAAAGTCCCAAATTTTTTTTCCATAATAAAGTATATTATATTAACTTCAATTTAAGATATATATAAAAGTGTCAGTCTTTCCGGAACATTTTTAAAAGTCAAGTTGAAAAAGTTAATTTTTTGTAAAAAAGTTGTCATTTTAAATCCCTTCCTGTGGGCAGGTAAAGGGTCAAATTTATAAATAAAATATACCAAATGAAAGGTAATGATATCATGCATCTATAAAAAAAAGAATTATATTGATATGTTTATTTTTAAAAAAGTTACGGCAGTTTTTAGTAAAAAGAATTGAAAAAATTTCGAAAATTAGCTATTTTTAAATTTTTAAATTTATAATTTTTTGGAGGTTTCCCCTATTTAAGGGGAACAAAAGAAAATTTTCAATTTTTGAGGGTAATGTCTTTGACTTGATACGATTTGTGATCATTGAAAGAAATCAGTTCGGTGAGAGCTGAGAAAAAGTGTTAACAGACACAAAAAAAAAAAAACACATAGTATAACCAATACCTTCTAAGCTTCGCATTGAAGCTAAAATCTTAATGTTAATATTTTAACATTAAAATGTTAATGTTTAACTCAAAAAGCTACAGGAAAATACTTTACTATAGTAAAAAAAATTCGTATATAAATAATTAAGAAACAATGTTATCATTATCAACATTAAATACATACTGACGCCCCGATCGAAAGATACTCTCTTATGGGTAAATCCATATCAAATCATCCAAAGTCGTTGCGCGACCACTTTATTCTTTTTGAAATTTTACACACAAGTTGTCTAGTATATAAGAAGAAAATATTAAAAAAAAAAAATTAAAAAAGTTTTACGAAAATGTATTTATGACTTATCAAAAGTTTTAAATTATGAAATACTTGTAATTCGTAAAAATATCCTTATGATAACAGTATTTATATTTAAGACTTGAAACTTTCATCGTTTTTTTTTTATGTGATACTCTAACATATTCAATAATTACCAACACGTTTTTTAACTTTTAAGTTGGAAAATTTTGTTTTCTAAATTGAGCTTTTTTTACAAAATAATGTAATTTTCAAAGATCAAATTGACTATGAAAAAACATTTTTTTTCAATTAATTTTTTTTTCTAAATATTAACGTACACTCATAGTAATATGTAATTGTGTTTTGAAACATTTTACTCTTACCGTTTTTTATTGGGACATATTTAAAAATGCTCGAATTTCTAAAAAATCAATTTTTAAGCTTTTTTATTTTAATTTTTCTCTGGTGGAACAAAATATTTTAATATGATTTTTTCACACAATATAGTACTATGTATGTAGTTTCTATGAAAAAAATTTCAAGTTTGATATTTGACCAAAACTTATCAAAAATTAACTTTCAAAAATACGTTTTTNGTTTTTTATTGGGACATATTTAAAAATGCTCGAATTTATAAAAAATCAATTTTTAAGCTGTTACGTCGCTATTTAGGGGTTTAGCCTAAATGCCCGTCGATAGTATTCTAAGGGACCAACGAGGGATAGCTGGCTAGGCTATATCTACCTTAGGTACTGAAGTTTCCTATTTAATTTATATTCCCTTAGAGGAACTACCAAGGGTCGCACTACAATATATATATA